>NC_092803.1:139896653-140210110 GCF_040954645.1 Diabrotica undecimpunctata | reverse complement strand
GGAGCCAAGACAGGAGATTATCATGATGATATGAATTCAGAAAATTATGAAAAATGGATGAAAGAACAGTTAATCCCCAATTGGCCTGTTGGATCTGTTGTTGTTACTGATAATGCGCCATATCATAATGGACAAATTATTAAAGCACTCACCAGTAATTCTAAAATAATGGATATGATATCTTAGTTGACAGAAAAAAAATTTACCATTTGTAACGTCAATGTTAAAACCGCAATTGTGTGAAATCATCAAACGACACAAACAAGATCATATTCAATATAAATTTGACAAAGTGCTGCAAGAATGTTTCTTTAAAACTTCCTCCACATCATTCAAACTTGAACCTTATAGAAATGGTTTGGGCGCAAATAAAAATGAGTTGCAAAACAAAACGTTTATTTTAAGTTAGAATGTAAAAGTGTTGGTGGAACATAAATTTGCTAGAGTAACTGCAGATAACTGGAAGAAAGTGTGTGAAGAAACATGTTGTCAAGGTTGAAGATAAATATTTGGAAAGAACGCATAGATGTAATTACTGAAGAATTAAGGATTAATTTAAATTATTCTAGTGATGAAAGTGAATAATATAATTTAAAACAATCTCTGTAATTAATATTTATTAATATTGTAATCGGTAATACGTATCTATGGTTTCACATACAGACAATATACATATGTATGTGATATATTATAATATGTATTAAAATGTAGTGCAATATTGCCAAAAATATAATCTAATAGCTTTGTTTATTAAATTGTATGTACATATCTTTAACAATTTGATTTAAATCATAAGTATTTTTTGGAACGCCACTGCTTTGTTTGGCGAGGCTTTACTGTTCCTAGAAATTTCCGCCACTATATTTGAAACATACTCTATAGTTCGTTGAGATCATATCGTTAAGGAGCTTTTAAAAATATAAAAATATACAGAGTGTTCCATTAAAAATAAATTATAAAGTTTTATAGTTAATAAATAATTAATAATTAAGTTTTTTATTAATTATTTAAATTTTTTAATAATTTTATTCCATAAGTGATTTATATAAATGTTTGTCACACCTTAATAAAATATGTTGGTCACTTTGTTGTAAGAGTTTTGTAATTTTAGTATTATACTTGTAAAATTATTATAATGACGCTCCATATGACAATAAAGTAGAAATTGAGATAATTTGACACCAGATAATTTTTAGTTTGATGTAATATTGGATAACATATTGGATTTAAAACATTTGTTCTGTTTGTATTTTGAGTATATATTGTGATAATTGACCATATTTTAACATAATAATATATTAGTCCATTGAAATTTTACATCTCTTCTGTCCTAACGTGCATTTCTCAGAGGACGCAATTTTATTTTTTGGTGTGTTGAGGGGGGGGGGGTATAACCTTAATTTCAAATTTTCCTCAAAGGAGGAAAGGGTTTTCGTGCTTTATCTCGTAAACTAGCAACCCTAAAAAAATTTTTATCAGACATTATTTGTAGCACATTAAATTGTCTACAAATTTATTCCTATTACTTTTTATAGTAAAATAGAAGATAAAAAAGTTATTAACAAAAATAACTAAAAATTTTTAAACAATTTTTCTTTTGAGCCTTTTTTTTTAGTTCTAGTCATTTTACAATAAAAAGACACCAGAGAAATATTATAGAGGGTTTTGTAACGAATATTTTCACTACAAATGTGTATAATTTCATTAATTTTTCTAGGTTTTACAGCGCTCCGAAGGTGAAAGAGTTCTTGATTACTCGTAAGAATACCATAAAAACGAAGCCTTAGACTTAGTTTTCTATTCATAGCTATGCATGTATAATTCTATATTTTATATTGGTTAATAGTACCAATGTGTGGATGCAAATTGCAAATGCACCCCACTGAAAAGCAGATGCACCCTCCTGAAAATAATCCTGGCGGCGCTCATGGCTACCAATATTATTCCAAGATAAATTTCTTGGTAATGAAAAGAACAAAACAAACTTAATAGATCTTCTCAAAACGGAAGCAAAAATCAGAAGTGGGTTTTAGTGTCGACCAGGATAAATCTGATGCAGATATAATCACCATCCGTTCTGCACTTGTTGCATTCCAAGCTTATGATTCTGTGACTGTCGTAGCAGAGGACATTGATATTTTTGTCTTGCTCACGGATTAGGCAGGGAGCAGTCCAATATTGTGTGTCCAAAGTGTCTAATTTTTTTAAACCTTCAATGGGGTGTAAGCAAGTCGCATCAATTATACTATCCTTTTAAACTTAAATTCATCAAGTATTTAAAGAATCATCCTGAGTTAGCTAGCGCAACAACATTATTTCTCAGCAAGAAAGTCGGGCCATCTTTGCCTACTGTCGTTGGCGAACGTTGTTTCGTCTCTTTATATGGTAAATGATTCTCTAACACATTGAGATACAAACGATTCGCAAAGACAGTGACCAAAATTACATTACTATAGATATACATTACATTACTGTAGATCCTGAAACGCAGCCTGGACCATCAAAGAAAATGAAAAAAACAATATCTGGAAAACAACTTTTTAAATATATATTTATGCTCAATATTATCTCGCCTGGAAATTGTCAGTGAAATAGGCCTAATGGGGATACCACATAAAAACGCGCGGCTCCAGAGTCTACCTCATATGTGGTCGGGAAAAAGGTCGATAATAAACTAATAATACCAATGGAATGTTAACAACGTAATAAATTATATGAATACAAAAATCTTAATATATATAAATCTCGTGTCACAATGTTTGTCTTCAATGGACTCCTAAACCAATTAACCGATTATAATAAAATTCGCACACCATGTGCAGTTCGATCCAACTTGAGAGATAGGATAGTTTAAATCTCAAATTATAGTCGCAATTTTAATTTATTGCTAATTATTTGTCTGTTATTATTTGACAGTCACAATTATCTGTTAACTCCAAATGATTCTAACAGATGTCGATACTGAAATAATAATTTCAATAAGAATTGAAATACTAATTTATTCGTTTAAATATAAGAAAAAAAATCTGAAAAACTTGTTATCATAGCACATTGAAATAATAAGTGCTAAATATTTTTTAATAGAGGTGAAATAAAAACAATAAAAAAAAATATTTGTACAACTATTGAAAAAGTGTAGGAAATTGTGTATCATTTTTGCATTGACATTTTAATTAAATTTTATAATTATGTGATAATACTTACATACATATATTCAAATTAAATTATAAAGTTTTGATCAATGAAGCACAAATAAGTAAAAAACAGGATTAATTTCACTCTATTATCTTCATTATAATATGAATTCAATTTACACTTCAGTCTAAGTAACACGTGGCCGGCTATGCTAACACCAAAAATTTAAAAAGTGGAAATAATTGAATTATACAGTATTTCGTTCACTACAAAATAAATTTAATTAATTTTATAGCGTCAACAACACGTGGTAATTATGCTATTAAAATGTATCTTATATGACACGTTCGTAGATTTACCATAGCAGCGCCATCTATTGATTACTTACTCAACCCAGTCGAAAGGTATCGACATCTGTTAGAATCATTTGGAGTTAACAGATAATTGTGACTGTCAAATAATAACAGACAAATAATTAGCAATAAATTAAAATTGCGACTATAATTTGAGATTTAAACTATCCTATCTCTCAAGTTGGATCGAACTGCACATGGTGTGCGAATTTTATTATAATCGGTTAATTGGTTTAGGAGTCTATTGAAGACAAACATTGTGACACGAGATTTATATATATTAAGATTGTGTTCAACGTACTTCCACTTCAAATCTCAATCCAGTGAATTTGTATACCAACATCAACATTTTCGTCTTTGTTCGTAAATAATTTCATTGTACTAAAGGGTTATAGTAGTAGAAAGTCAAATAAGGAGATCACCATATTTTTTTACAAATACCATCTGTGTGAAAAAGCATAGTGGACTCCGTGACTGATGTTCTCTTATTGTTCCTCTTAGATTGTTTACTATAATGTAATATAACAAAAACTTTAGCCACAGCAACGCGTGGCCGGGTCAGCTAGTATATAATAAAAATTAAGCCTAATGGTTCGGTTTTATTGTATTCCTATAAGTCATTGGCTCTCCCAGGGGGTTTTGGGGGTTAACCCCCTTCCTCAGGGCAGTATTCCGACACTGTTACTCACGCATTTTAAGGACTCAAAATGGAGGTAGCATCATAAAAAAAATTTCGGTGCCCAACTAAACCCCCCACAGGAAAATTATAGGTGCGCTACTGCTATAAATATTCAGGAACCCGGTCAACTTCGAAGTTCTGTAAAACCCAGAGAAATTAATAAAATTAGACAAATATGTCGTGAAAATTATTCTTTGAAAAACCCCCTATAATATAAATACAAAATAGCTACAAAATAATGTTTAATAAAATTTTCTGTAGTATTGCTAGTTTACGAGATACAGGGCGAAAACCGTTTCCACCCCTTATTACAAGATGGCGAGTATTCAAGAACCCGGTCAACTTCGCAGCGCTGTAAAATCCAGAGAAATTACTGAAATTAAACAAATTTGTAGTGAAAATTACTCTATGAAAAACCCTCTATAAAATTGCTCTGATGTCATTTTATTGTAAAATGACCAGAAAAAAGTTAAGGCCCACAAGAAAATTTGTTCAAAAATGTTTAGTTATTTTTGTTAAGAACTTTTTTATTTTCAATTTTACAAAAAAAAGTAGTAAAAATAAAGTTTTAGAAACACTCAAAAATGTAAACCTAATGTAACTTTTCAATTGACTAATATGTAATTATTTAAAACTGAGGTATAAGTAACGTGCGTCCACCTGCACCTTTTACAAATTACGAGCTTGTTATTTAATAAATTATTAAAGGAATTAGTGCCTGTTGATAAACAATTGAAACAAGAGCGTATTGGATAACGATAGTTGCTCAAGGTGGCTTTCAAATATTCCTGACCTCTCCTATGGATTCACAAACAATTATTCGTAACGCTCATTTGTTCGTTATATGATTGTATTGTTCGTTGTATTGATTAAAAAAAAACTCATGTATCTACATACTTCCTGTGGCAAATCAAAATTAGAATTATAAGTTGTTTACTGCCTATAATGATAATAATTGTTAAGTTTTCCTGTAATTAATGATTTACCAATTAACAAACAATATTGTTCTGAAGCACTATTCTATATATATATATATATATATATATATATATATATATATATATATATATATATATATATATATATATATATATATATATACATCTACATTTTTTATGTAGAAGAGCATTACAGATTAGAATGGCAATAAAATGAATGAATTTGATGAGAAAACATGCAGGATTTGCGGTTTTCTTGTGTGATATTTTTGTCATTCATTTTTCTATATAATTATTAATTACGAGTTATAGAGTTATACAGACAACCCGAGATTTATAATCTTACAACTCCTCTTCAAAAAAATCAACGGAACGACATTGGTTAATATATTTTATTTGTTTTTAAAAATGTGACAGTCTAAATCCCCTCCCCAATGCGTTCTAAGTAAATTTGTTATAAAGAATAAATTACCGCAGTTACCTAAATGTAAATATTTACCAGTCTCACTAATCGAATATTCGTCGTTACCATCACCATCCGTGTTCAACTTCCAGTCACTATATTTTCACTTTCAAAGAGTGCACCAAACGTTCTTACATTTTAACCTCCTAGTTACCTCGTCAAATTCTTTGTGATGCCAAAGATACGATATACTGAAAACGCGCTCCAGCTTTGTTCAGATTTTCTAGTTCTTCCAATTCACGTTCATTCTGTTCACCGATCCAAACAAACAATACGGAATACAAATCGGCATTAAAGCGACGACTTGTCTGGCTGTATATATCCCAAATGGTTCTAATCGGAATTCAAAAGAACCAAAACTAAGGTTACACCTCCTCGCCCAAAACTTAAAGCGCCAGCTTCGCCGAGCAAACAACGAAACATTACGAATGTTTACGACTGTAGTTCTGTATCGTGACGTCATATAATTAGAGTAAATACAAAGTAGATGGCCGTGTCAGCGTGGTGTTTGTGAATAGCTCTGTGATTATATTGTTAAAAAATATGGGTAACAGTGATATACAGGTATGAAATTATAACAAATTATGTTTAAGTATATTAGGAATAATTTAAAACAACATTCATATTTTTATGTTGTGTAGAAGCCGAGATATTGGCTGTTTATTATTGTGACTTTCTATAAATATTAATTAATTTGAAGCTATTATTAAATTACACCAGTTTACTTGATCGGGTTTTAAAGCGTTTATTGATTGTGGCGTTTTGCATGTTTCATTTTCATTTCTTGATTATTTATTCGATGTTTCTTTAATAAAATATTTGTTTTTAAAAATTTATTTGCTAAAAAATATTAACTATTATTTTTATATAGAATTTACTCAAATTCTTATCTCCATCTTGATCCCTAGTACGATTTCCGCTAATAACTTGCCAATTATCGATAGCTTTTCATGTAATTGGTTATTTCAAGGTATTTTAAATAAATTTTCCTGTTTATATAATTGTTTTTGTTTCTTAAATGAAATTGTTTTGTCGGTGGTGACCAACTTCAGTCGCTCATTTGGGTTTTGTTCATTTTAAACTGTCGTAACGTGCAATACTAAATTGGTTTACATTTAAAATAAGCAATCTTATTTTTTTATCATTATGTTATGGAATACTATGCGTTTATTTCTTCTCCGGACTAACTCTTTGTTTTGGAATTAAACAGAATATATTGACATGTATAAATTTATTATATTAGAGGATGAAAATTACACTCTGCTTGTTATTTCTTAAAACTATGAATATATAAGTTCTGTTATCTACAATTATTTAACGATGTTTCTGGATGGATTTGAGTACAAGAGATTGGACTCAAATATTAATATTAAAATAGCAAATACGGATAGCTTATCGAACAAAGAAATAAGAGAAATAAATTATTATTATTCCATAGATACGAAGTATTAGGTGAATAAACTAGCGAAACTTATTTATTCTAAATAGGAAAATATTTATGAAGAGTATTGATTCTGATTTCTAACAGCAAATAATTATTAGTGATTATACATGAGAACTTTTCATAATTGTAAATAACATATACCAGGTGACTAAAAACTATATAGAAATACATAGATACTTTAATTATCTTACATGTGAGTAGGTAGGTACATTACACCTCCTTTTGTAAGAATGAAAATAATTGTAAAATGAATTTTCATTTAAATGGTATAAAACATTTGTATACATTATTATTTTATTTTAACACATTTAAATAGTTTCTTTTAGTCTCGATAGTCTTTCACTTCGTCTTATCGGTGTAGTCTCTGTGAAACTAGTCTCTTCACACTTTTTGGATTCACTATAATTATTGTCTTTATTATGTTTACAATCTATACTTAAATCTGTCTCATGTACATGTTTTCGTTTACTTTGACATATATTTAGTGTTAAACAATTTGTAATTTGTTGACAACTATGTGACGGATTTCTACGAAATCGTCGGTAAAAATATTTAATTATCCTGTATAAAATATAAAGTAACATACATTTTATCAAAAATAAGATTGCATAAGTGAAATAAGAACTATTTTTTATTGTGTCTGAAAAATTAATATTTGTTTCTGAGGTCATTTTCTCTAAATTATCTAGTTTATGGCTTGCTAAATTTAATGCATCTCGATCGAGATTATTTAATTGTAAGGGAACAAGGTGTAATTTGGATTCATTATTTATCTTAATATCATCACAACAGACTTCTGGAAGGGATAAATCTGGAATGATAGACTGAAAATTACTTTCTTTTGGATTTGAGACAGATATCAAAATAGTTGATCCGGTGTAAGTTTTGCAATTATTCGAAGTAGAAAAAATACCTGTGTTTGAAAGAACAATAGATATTGGCGTACTAGTCTGACAGCTTAAAGTTAAATCTGTTGGTTTGGGTAAAACATATATCCAAGAATTTGGTTTGTTTAATTTATGCCAAATTTCATATTCTGTTTGAATTATACGAGTATCGCAACTAGATGGTATGTTTGTTATTGAAGTTAACAATTCAGTTTCACAAATTGGATTAGTGTGTGTAAATCGGAAAGTATCAGGATTTTTGCAAATAAGTTTTTCTTCATCTAATGAATAACAGTCTTCTAATGTATCAATAGTAACATAAATGTTTCTATTTTCTGAAAGAACAAGATATTTGACAGATGGAAGAATAAAGGTAAGTCTCTTTAATGTTGGATGAATTATAGGAAGAGATATTAGTTTAAAAAGAGAATAAGGAGTATTACTAACCAAAGGTATACTAACCGTAATTAAAATCTTGTTATCAAAATATATATATTTAAGTAAAATGATATCGAAATATTTATGAGCATAATCGATAGTCAATGGAAATGGATAAGTCGATGTACTAGGTAAATGCGTTACCGTTTTAGATAATTCTTGAATTAGTTGCTCAGGTGTTATAACAGAAGGATGAAGGTTATTATTTCTTGCAAATAGAATAACGTTTATTAAAGTAGAATATTCTTGTTGTAATTCTGTTATAAAGAAAGTTAGTAAGGTAAAATGTTCTTCAATTTTTTGTTTTAAATCTAAATTAAAATATTTATTATTCATTTTATCTGTGTAATTGGTAATTGATTCAAAATTTTTATCAAAAATCACTTTGTTTCGGTCTAGATTTGTAATAGAGTTATTAAAATTTGCAATCGTGGCTTTTACTACATGAATTTGTTGTTTTAGTAAATCAAGAAGATGATTTTCGTTACTTTCAGCTTTGTTAATAGCATTATTGAAATTTTCAGCATCATCACTGTCTAAGGTACCGAATAAGGTCCTGAAAACAGATCCAATTGCATTAAATAGAGCGCGTTTTGGTCTAAAATGTTCATGCAGAATTATGTTTTTTAAAGTTTGTTCATCTTGAAAGAGTCTAGGTATGATTTGTCCTAAGAGTTTTAGTGAAGTATCGCATAATCGTAATTCAATAAGAACTGGTTTGTTTTGACACAGTCTTAATGTTTTTTGATAGGTGAGATCTACAAAATTTAATTTGTCTGTAAAAGGTTGTAAAGGAATATGACTTAATATGTTCCAATGAGTTTCAATAAATTGAACATTTTTTATGTGTTCGTAATAGATTCCAGGTGATTTGTTGATAGGAGTATTGGTATATTTCTTGTGAATTTGTTCACTATTTGTCAGCCATATTATTGCATACCTGAAACAAAAGCATGTTTCAATCTATTCATGTGAACTTTTATTGGTTTTTTATTTACTAAAATTGTGCAATTGACAGGAGAATTTATCTCTAGAATTTTATAAGGTCCATTATAATTTTGTGTAAGTTTTTTGGTTTGACCCTTCTTTGTTTGCTCATTTTGGAGATATACTAATTGTCCTTCTAAGAAAACGGTGTCATTAATCTTTTGGTCATAATATTTTTTACTGACTACTTTAGATTCTAATAGATTCGTTTTTGCTAACTCATGAGATTTTCTAAGCTTAAGTGTTAAATTATCTAAATAATCTTCATATGTATATTTGAGTTCTACTGGTCGTATTATACTGCTAGGTAGATTAGGTGTATATCCAAATATTAGTTCATATGGTGTGAATTTGGTTGAAGTATGATTAGTTGTATTATATGAAAACATAGCAAAATCTAGCCATTCGTCCCAATCGGATTGATCAGCTTTAATATAATGTTTAAGGTAGTCTGCTAAAGTAGCGTGACTCCTTTCTAATGCAGCATTTGATTCTGGATGATAAGCAGTACAATTTATATGTCTGATTTTAAAAAGCTTGGCGATTTGAGAAAATAATTTGGAAGTAAAATCTCGGCCTTGATCAGTAACTATTATATCGGGTTTTCCAAACTTGCAAATAAATCCACGAACCAGATTTTCAGCGATAGTCTTGGTTTCATGATTCGGAATTGCATAAGCTTGAGAAAATTTTGTTAAGTCATCTTGTAATGTTAATATGAACTTATTACCTGACTCGGTTAAAGGTAAAGGACCTACTATATCTAAAAATATTTTTTCTAATGGATTTGAGCTTGTTGTTGTTATCTCCATGGGCTTTACGAATTTTTTTCTAACGAGTTTATTTTTCTGACAAGATTCACAGGTTTTTATAAAGTTTTTAATATCATTTTTCATATTATTCCATTTGAAATGTTTTTTTATACGATTGTATGTCCGATGAAAACCAGAGTGTCCAGCCGTAGGACTAGTGTGATTCTCTTGTAATATTGTAGTTATTTCCTCAGGTTCAGGATTTGTTAGTATATCATGATAAATGATAATAGATATATCAGTTTTTCTAAAAATAAATCTAATCATAGATCTAATTTTTCCCCAACTTAATTTATCGTAGCTAAAAGTTATTCTGGGTAGGCAAATTTTTAATATTTTATCGTTTAATAACCAGTCTCTTAATTTTATTAGGGAATTAAATATATCTTCATAAGAGGTATTGTCCCAATAATTATTTTTTATAAATATGTAATAAAAGTTTTTATTTTGATCAGAAATATATATAATGTCATTTAGTCTTGGATTTTTGGCTTTCAATTTTTCTATATGACTGAATTGTTTATTTATTTGTTTCTGAACGATCTCATTAAAATTTAAATCTACGGAAACAAACAATGCTAAATTTTGTGAAAATGATGTAATCTTTTCATTTGTTTCTTTTATATTATCATTTGTTATTAATATAGTTTCGGATTTAGATAAGAACTGTGAATAAGTGTCATTATTTTCTTTACTCATTTTGTTTATTTGTAAGGTGATTGTTGCCGGGTTTTTGTTTTCTTCGCAAATATTTGTTTCAGATATGGTTAAAGGAGGACGACTTAAACAATCAGCATTTTGATTTAATTTACCTGGTTTATAAATAATTTCATAGCTATATTCTTCTAATGCTAATCTCCACCTAACGAGTCTTGATCCGGGATCTTTTACATTAAATAGCCATGTGAGTGGTTTATGATCCGTATAAATGAAAAATTTATTTCCGTACAAATATGGTCTAAAGTGTTTAACACTCCATACAATTGCAAGTAATTCTTTTTCTGTTGTGCTATAGTTTGATTCCGCTTTGTTCAAGGTACGACTAGCATAAGCAATAGGTAAATCATCTGGTACTTTACCTTGAGAAAGTATGGACCCTATTGCATAATTACTAGCATCCGTTGTTAAGACAAAGGGTTTGGTAAAATCTGGATACTGAAGTATTGGTTCTGAACAAAGTATTGATTTCAGGTTCTCAAATGACTGTTGTTGAATGCTTGTCCAATTAAATTCAACATTTTTCCTCAGCAGTTTTGTTAAAGGTTGTGTTAAAGCACTGAAATTTTTTATAAAGCGTCTATAATAACCAGTGAGACCCAAAAAGCTCTTAATATCTTTTTGTGTTCTGGGTATAGGAAAATCTGTAACAGCACATACCTTTTTTTCGTCCGGTTTGACACCAAATTCAGTTATTAAATGTCCTAAATACATTACTTCGCGACGAAAAAATTCGCACTTATCTGGTTGTATTTTTAAGTTGAATGTAGACAATTTTTCGAATACTTCTTTTAATCTTTTATTATGATTTTCTAATGTATCGGCATGAATGACTATATCGTCGAGATAGACAAAACATCTGTAATTTTGTATTCCTGAGAGGACAGTATTCATTAGCCTTTGAAAAATACTGGGAGCATTTTTTAATCCAAATGGCATTCGTGAATATTGATAATGTCCAGACGGAGTTGAGAAAGCAGTCTTTGGAGAATCCTCAGGATCCATTTTGATCTGGTGAAATCCTGATGTTAAATCTATTGTTGAAAAATATTTTGAATGACCCAATTGGTCTAATATATCGACTATATTCGGAAGTGGAAATGAATCTCCTATAGTAATATCATTTAGTCGTCGATAGTCTATAACAATTCGCCATTTCTTCTTTGCTGAAGCATCGGCCTTTTTTGGCACAACCCAAAGGGGCGAATTCCATGGCGAAGTTGATTCTTCGATAATACCTTGATCTAGCATACCTTTTATTTGAGTTTCGACTTCATGTTTGTGTACTTCAGGATACCTGTATAATTTAGTGCTAATAGGTACATTAGAATTTAAAGGAATTTTGCAAGTTATGGCATTTGTACTGGTAAGTTGATCTCCTTCCAGATAAAAGATATGATTGTACTCCTTGCAAATAGAAATTAAAGATGATTTTTCTTCACTATTTAAATGATCTGTTCTCAAGGCATTTTTTAATTTAGCAATTCTGTTAGAATTCGTATTATCTTTATAAGAAGACATTTTTCGTATATTTGCATTGTTTTGTAAATTTGGAATTTTTTCTATTGCTACTTGAATATCGTTTAATTCAACATCCGTTTCAGTAGTGTTTACGATTGAGGTTAAAAAGAAATCATTTTTTACTTTAACAACACTAGGACATAAAAATACACCTTTAAAGATTTCGCGTTCGGGACATAATCCTTCGCTTAATTCATTATTTATTACTTTAATTTGAACAATTGTTTCAGTTCTTGCGGATAGAATAGTTTTATTACTTCTTGAGTTAGAATTAGAGTTTTGATTTAGTATAAGATCGTCTGAACAGGATTTTTCTTCTGAACAGGATTTTGATTTATGATTTCGTGAAGAGTTACAAGTTTTATTTGTGCATATCTCAGTGGATTTTACACATTTTGGACTTGAATTTTCTTTGGATTTAGAGTTAGATTTAGATTGAATTGGATTGGATAGTAGTTCTTCACTACTTAAGGTTATTTGGATATCATTGGTTTCTAAATAAGAATGATCCTCTATGGATTTAGCATCATAAGGAAATATTTCATCGATATTAGAACTTGTCTCGATATTTTGATCTCTCAGAAATTCGTCATTGTCATTGTTTAATGGAGATTTTATATATTCGATTGAAATAGAACAATTTTTAAAGTTTAATTTATTTTCTTTATAATCAATTTGGCATTTATTTATTTCAAAAAAATCGCTACCTAATATACCGTCGAAATGAAGAGGAAAATCGTCTTCTACGACATAGAAAACATGAGTTTGGACAAAATCTTTTATCTTGAAATTTACGTTACAACTACATATAGTTTTATTTGGATTTAAGACATTTTTATCAATGCCTCGTAGAGTAATAGACTTAGAATAAATTTTTGGAATGTTTAGTATTTTTGAATATTTAATTAAAGAAATATCTGCGCCTGTATCGATTAGAAACTTGCAAGAGGATGGATTAGAATTATTTACTAAGGGTAAATCTACATAGGAAGTGACTGAGAAGTTGATGGTTGTGATACGGCCTGAACTGAACGAACTCCTCGAGAATCGACCGTTGGTTGTCGAGGATTCTGGAAGTTTAAAGAATTTGTTGGATTTTTGTTTTTATTGTTAAATTCGCGTTTTCTACATTCTTCTATAACGTGACCTGGTTTTTTGCAGTATCTGCAAAAACGTTGGGAAGTGTTGGTATTTTCTTTTCTTAAGTTTGGAGGAAAATCAGAATTGGAATTTGAATTTGAAGGTTTATAATTTTGATTTTGAGAATTTGACCTTTGAAGATTTGAATTAGGATATTTTGGGTTTTGAAAACTAGAATTTTGAAGATGTCTAACATTTCTATCTGAATTGTTTTTATATCGACAGTTATTTGAGGAATGGTTATTTCGTTTGCAAATATTACAGAATGGTCTGAAAATTTCTTGTCTTGATAACTGTTCTTGTTCTTCGGCAATTGCTATAGCAACAGCTCTTTCTAAGGAATCTGGATTTCGGGCTTTGATTAAAATAGAGAGGTCTTTGTTTAATCCTCTAATAAAGACATTTAGTGCTTGAGTTTTTAAGAGTTTAGTACATGCATTTCTTGCATCTGGAGATAAGTCTGGATCAAGTGTATTTATTAATTTTATATAGCAATTTTCAACTTTATTTGCAAATGACATTACATTTTCACTGGGCATCTGACGTAAGGAATGTAATTCCAATTGCCACTGACCTTCAGTTCGGCGTTCAGAATAAGCATCTAATAAGAAGTCTTTTAAATCTTTCCATTCGTCAAATGTTCTGTTTCTAGTTATGGCCCTAGCTTTATCGGTTAATTTAGTTTCTATAATGGCTAATAAGATGGGTTTGGATTGCGGATTTACTAAATTGTATGCTTTATCACAATTGTCTATGAATTCGTATAATTTTGATTTTGTACCATCAAATCGAATGAGAAGTTTTTCAGCTATTTCAATTGATACTGACATTTTATTTGAATTAGAAGTAGAAGAATTTGAAAGAGAATTTGAGTCGGGAGAAGGTATTTGTTCGTCAAATAAGTTACTTATATCAGGATATAAAGTAGACATACGTTTACAAGATTTTTAAAATATGAGACAGAATTTAAGATAGAATGTACTTACAAGTAGAATATTGTTGTTGGTCGCATAGTCTATTATTCCACGGGTTCACCTCTACTTCCGATGGAACTACAATTGGGTTATGACTGGAACTGGATTTCGAACTGGATGTACTGGACCCCAATGTAATTAGTTGTAGTGGCGATTTTTCCACACTGACAGTTTTTTTTTGAATGATTCCTCGAAGGAAACAAGTCAATTCAAAAATTCCTCAGCTCTCCTTCTATCAGCAATCAGAGGAACTCTGCTACTAATATCCCACTTCTGACACCAAATTTTGTTATGGAATACTATGCGTTTATTTCTTCTCCGGACTAACTCTTTGTTTTGGAATTAAACAGAATATATTGACATGTATAAATTTATTATATTAGAGGATGAAAATTACACTCTGCTTGTTATTTCTTAAAACTATGAATATATAAGTTCTGTTATCTACAATTATTTAACGATGTTTCTGGATGGATTTGAGTACAAGAGATTGGACTCAAATATTAATATTAAAATAGCAAATACGGATAGCTTATCGAACAAAGAAATAAGAGAAATAAATTATTATTATTCCATAGATACGAAGTATTAGGTGAATAAACTAGCGAAACTTATTTATTCTAAATAGGAAAATATTTATGAAGAGTATTGATTCTGATTTCTAACAGCAAATAATTATTAGTGATTATACATGAGAACTTTTCATAATTGTAAATAACATATACCAGGTGACTAAAAACTATATAGAAATACATAGATACTTTAATTATCTTACATGTGAGTAGGTAGGTACATTACAATTAGTAGGAGGCAAATATGGTTTTACATATTGTTTGTAGGAATATTATGGAACTAATCTATTATTAACAAGGAACATCACTTAATTTATAATGGATGGAGTGATTAATTCATTCAGTTAATTAAATATTCTAATTATAATAGTTTTTGATGAATGCTGGTTGTTATATATACAATTTATTTAGATTTTAAATGGGCTCTTCGTTATTGGAAAAGGTTCATGTTTGTATAGAGTTTAAAACAGTAATATATATCACTATATAATTGGTTGACTATACTTCATTGTCGTGCAGCAGCGTGTATAACCAGTTTGATAATATTATTATTTTGTTTCACTTTATTTATCTTTTTGGAATACATTTTATTTTGTGAGCAAGGACAATTAATTATTGATTCATGTAATAGTTGTCTTAGTTTTAAATAATATTCTAGTTGATATGTTCGAAAGAAAAAATACTTAATATCTACGCTAATACGTAATAAAGTATTATGAATTATGATAATTAAGTGGTTTATTATATGGGTTTAACACAAGTTACTTTCTTTTAATCTTTTTCAAAATAAGCGGAAGATGTAGTGATTATTAGGAAGGTGGGTAGGTTGTTTGTATTTCAAGATGAACGTTTCCAGTATATAATTGTCTGACAATAATGCAGTGGCGCAGGACCGTGTGGGATGTTACGATTTTTATTTGTCTTTGTTATGAGCTTTCTACGGTTTGTTGTTTTCGACCATGTACTCGCGTAAACAGTTTGTATTTGGCTTGTTTTATCAATAATTAGCTGTTTTATTATGTAATTATAGATTATCTGTTATAATTAGGTATTTATTTGACTGAGTTGGAGGCTAATTACTATAAACAACTGTTGAATTGATTTTATTTAAAAAAGTGTTTTAACATTTTTCCTTTTTTTTTATTTTATTTTTTTTTGATTTCGCTGCTATTTGGCAAATTTTAGTTTTGTTGAGAATTTTTGAATGGCAATGGTAGATAAATTAAATAATATCTTTAAAAAACACATTTTACAATTTTACATTTTCCTCTTGGTTTTTGAGTTACGGACAATTTTATGCAAACCTGTGACAGGTATTTTAATATTTTTGCTTTTTTTGTTTTATTTTTAGCACTTTATTAACTTTATTTTATAAACATTACATTATATAATTACATTTCATGTTTACAATTTTTAAAAGTTTAACATGGATTAAAAAATTGGTATCTGACATTGCCAGATGACATCTGGCAGATACCTGCACTCACACTTAAAAAACCCACACATTTTCAATGTGTGGACAATTTTATGCAAACCTGTTACAGGGGACTGTTGTAGCCATGCAGGTGAATATTTTTATGGACAAAAACAATTATTTTTGTTAAGTTTAATTTGACAGTATTTTTAAAACTCTAATTTTGTGACACTAACGTCAGTCATAATAAAATATAAAAAACAAAAAGCATTACTTATGCCAATTTATTAAAACCGATATTTTAGGTTGACATAATACTTTGAAAAATTGATACTTTTGAAGTAACTAAACTAAATAATAAAGCAGTGTTAACATTGTGCTTCAGGAAAAGCTTTAAATTAACGTATTTTTCAAAAACCGGTACAGATATAGGAAAATAATAAAATAATCGTCTCCCTTTTATACAAAAATGTGTAACTTTTGTAATATTTGGTTAAAACTGTCATCAAAAATATTTCGAGGAGCTAAGTGGACAACCACCATTTTGTTTGGTCCTATTCTACATCTGCTAGTGACCACTGCGTCTCAACCGTTAGCGAAAACAGTCCTCTTTTAGTGTAAAAGATTTTATCTTTTACACATTTCGCATAACGCAGAGGATACAGAAAACGATATTATCATATCGTTCACGGCTGCCAAAGCAGGTGGCGCCTTTGTAAGCTAACTACTGTTATAGTGAAGTTTTGGGAGACATTCGTTGGACTTTCCGAGTTTGAATTTGTATCAGCCCAAGTGTCTGATGCGGCTGGGATAGGCCGAAATGATCATAACACTTTATTGATACCGATTCGAGCACGGCATCTTTCAGTAATCTCAAAGGCGTAAGGGTAAGGGATAAAATCATGCCTGAACTTCTACTGAAATCCGACGGTGTGATATATGGAGCAACATAATGCCCTTGGAAAAACATACCGTGTATTTATTTGTCCCAAAGAAATTACCTCCCCTAAACCGGGACAAAATAGATGATTTGACAAAAATCCACAAATCAGTCGTTTTTTTCTCTAGTGGGGTACCAATTTTTATGCAAAAATAATTTGGAGGTTGCAACCACCTAGAATTTGTTTAATGGGACGAAGGGTCAAATAATCTATAATTTGAAAAGGGTTTTCATTACTTACATTGTCGCCGTATGCTATTAGATTGGATCTAATACGCATTGCGACGCTCATCTTTCCACCTCTCGTTAATTTTAAAATTTGTTATTGGAAGTTATACTGAAAGTGTCCATATATCGTTGTTTTTAAAATAGGTAAATATGCAACACCTGCAGACAATCGCACTCTTCAGCTCCAGAGCACAGCGAACCCATTGGCTGGCCAGGCACTCTCCACCATAGGACTTTATGCTTTCGAGAGCTTCTTCGTGGCTCTAATGTTGTAGCAAGTGCTTCTTTACTTTACTTTGCTTTTATTTCTTTCTCGTTATGACTGGTAGCCCGAGAATAGACTCCTTTTGCTGTACGTGGTAGTGTCTGACAAATACTAGGTTTTTATTCCTTTACCTAAGAAGTAGTAGACGATGGCTTGATGCCGACATTCTCATTGTAAGAATGTATTTTGATTAGTTATCAGTGTATTAGTATCTGGGGGCTCGGGAGAGTAAGACCTTGGAAGCCCTGAAGAAGAGGGGATGTCGAAAGCCTATTGAGACTTAAATATTAATTTTTGTAATAGTATTAATCTTAGCTTTAGGTTTAATTACACTAACCGCGGAAATCGGAAATCTTTCGGAATATATATGAACATGTGAAAATTTCCTTTAAAACCAGTTAATCCTCAAATGTTTTATTTTCATGTCTTGAACAGCACTATTAACATGAATATATACACCAGAAATCGATATTAGTTTGTTGAAAAAAAAACGGGATGTGATACTCCGAGAGTGACCGAGGAGAAAAACATAGCTTTCTTATCGTCTAATTACGGAGCGATGGTTTTTAATTTAATATAATTTCATTTATTTATTTTATTACTACATAATTGGATATTCAATTGGATTCGATTCGATTGTATTTTGTTTTCATTTCAGTTTTGTTTTATTTTATTAATAAACACGCATGAGACTGCGTTTAATACTCAATATAGTGTGGGGTCGCGAGAAGTGTGGTTTCGAGATCTGTGGCAACTGCCTCGGATCACTGGTCTAGTTGAAAAATTCTGAGGGTGGTGTTTGTACCATCTGGATATTAAATTCGAATATTTTGTGTGTTTTGGTTGTTTTTTTGTGTATTATGCGTTTGTGAAATGTGTGTTTATGAAGGTATATGCTTGTGTATGTTGCATATGTATGTGTATAATTTTGAATGATAAATGTCCCATTGTTGGTATATTCTTTTTGTTAACTTGTTCTTTTTTTTTATTAAGTAGGAATACATGATTTTCGTAGTCGAAATGGAAACATCAGACATACAGTTAAAACTGTAATTATCTTTACAATCAATTGTGCAGTAATCCCAGATAAACATAATATTTAAATTAGTTGGTTGGGCTGAATAACGCTGACGAATCTATTTTCATTTTGCCGAATTGTCAAGTCGCTATTAATTTAAAAAATTCCATGTTACTGCCGATTGGTGACTCACGCTTTCGCTGTTATCACGTTAGATATAATATTTAGCAAAACAGAAAGAAAACTGCCGAGTCAACGTCTTTGTTGTGATATTATTAGATAGTTTTGCATAATCACTTCGGCAAATATGCAAATAAAAATGTAGAAAATATGCGCATAAATATGCACGTGTTTACCTGAAAATATGCAAATATTTTACAAAATATGCATACAAATAAATAAAAAATCGTAAAATAGTAACAATTTTATTTAAAAAAAAAGTGTACATAACTAAATATTTCCTACTATTCATTAAGATTTACATTTATTTTAAGTAACTACATCATTTTTAAGTATGAATAAACTTATTTAGAATTATGGTAACAATAAATGACCAAGTGGTGTTCAAAATTTTCTAACAAAAACTTCTGGGCTTCTGGCTTCTGTCTGAGTACATATATTTATATATGGAAAAACTTCGTTCAACATCAACTGATGTAACGGGAGCGTTTTTCAAACTAACCAAAACATTTGGTTCTAAATTAATTGTTTCCGAAATATTTCCAGCTAGAACACTGACTACTTCAGAAAGAATATGGTAACCTTTATTTTTTTCCATAGTAGCTTCAAATTTTTTTAAAATATCTTTTCCAATATTACCTCTAACGTTCCGACAACATGACGCAAATTCTTTTATTAATGCTGTACTTTCAAACAATGACAGTTTTGGTGATTCTAACTGAGTAATTGTTTTTTGAATAAAACTAAAATTTGATTTTATAAATGAAAGTTCTTGTTGAAGCAAGTTACTCTGAAAAGTTTGTTTAGAATCCAAAAGAGATTGGGAACTTTCATCTGTTAACGTATCAATTATGTTCTTTATTTTAACAAAATGATCTGCATAAAAATTAGCTGCTTCTAACCATGTTCCCCATCGCGTTAAAATAGGTTGTGGTGGAAGAGGAATGTTAGGTAGCATTTCTTTATAAAGTTGAATTCTTATAGGAGATTTAAGAAATACTTTTTTGACACTGGATATCATGGTATTTACAAGAGGAAACTTTTTTCGTATTTCCTCTGCAACTCTGTTTAATCCATGCGCTACATAAGTAACATGTATTAAATCTGGGAAAAATATTTTTAAATTTTGTCCTGCTTTCACCATATAAGGAGCAGCATCCGATAAAATAAGCAGTAATTTATTAGAAGGAATAGTTGTCGGAAGAAAAAAAGTTGCTAATGTTTCTTGTATAAAACGCGAAATTGTTAAAGCATTTGTTTTCTCAAGTTGCTGGCATGAAATAAGATGAGATTTTGGTAAGGTATCTTCTTTAAGAACACCAATCAATAAATGAGCAATATACTTTCCTGAGGAATCAGTGGTTTCGTCTACAGATATGTAAAAATAATTATCTGCAATTTCTTCCTTAATATTAATTAACACCGACGAGTATAGCCCGTTCACATTATTTCTTCTTAGAGACCGATCACTTGGAACATTAAGTTTGCAATATTTTTTTAGAAACGAACTAAAATTTACATTTGCTAATTTTGAAAGCGGTATGTTTGCAGACACTAATGCGCGACACAAGTCTTCATTAAAAGTTTCTTGCTCATCTAATTTTTTTGAAGTAGATTGGAAACATTTAGCCATTGAAGTTTGATGTTTTCCTCCTATTTTTCCTTTTTTTGCAATGTGTGAAGCAGTTCTCACATGTTGGTCTATCTGAAATTTCTTCTCACATGCTATCTATAAATAAAAATAAAAACCTTTATTTTAACCCAACCTTTAAAATATAAAAATATACAAGGTGTTTTTGGTTAATTAAATAACTGGTTTGGAAAAAAAACACTCGCTAAGTGTTTTAAATGCAGTATTAATCCACAAATTAGTTTTTGTTACTAACCATTAGTACATCATATAACTTATTTTAAAATTCAACAAAAGTTTTTTTTTTTGTTAATTCAATTACAATAAAAATAATTGTGTTTTAGAATAGCTGACTTCATAAAAAAAAGTAAAGGTGAAAAATTTTTCTAAATACACACCATTGTATTGTACCATGGACAATTTTTTCTCACTAAAGGAAGCTATTTTTCATTTAAAAACAACCTACGAGTACTAAATTTCAAGTAAATACGTTTATTGGTTTTAAAGTTATTGTTGTTATTAACTAAAAGAATTTAATTTTTTTTAATTTTAACACCCTGTATCTCGAAAAGTAAATAAGTTTGACCCCTCATTAACTATATCGTTTTGTTCAATTTTTCGAGAAGTATCTACAGTCAAACGTTGTAAGTGTCATTTGGAAACACCCTGTATGTATGAAATATTAGATATTTAATAGAAAATATTAGATACTTACAATTTTGCCACAGACTGAACAGTAGATTTTTCCCATATCCATAGACAGCTCTTTATAAGGTTTAATCCAAGTTGAAGCACTGGTTGTTTTAGGCATTATAAAATCACAATCTTCCTTTTTGTTACGCACAACGAGTGTTTACGCTTTGAATATCAAAACAAAAATGATTTACAAATCTGAGCATCAAATTAGAAATGTTTAGGTACCTAATTCAATAAACTGGGAGATTTTGGAAAATACCTAAATTAGGAAAAAAACTATTAGCCGTTTACCTGCTGTTAAGATACAATAAATTGTAGATAGATTTGGGGATTAGATCATAAAATGCAAATGAGCGAACCCTTAGCGATTATCCAATAACTGAATGCCTCAGTGACCGAGACTTTCTAAGAATGTTGAGGGCTACTTAAATTGATCTTCTTTGAAATTGTAAATGTTTTGTACCTGTAGAGATTACGTACTTAGATCATTTCTTGATTAAAATGACTACAAAATTTTATACAAGAATTGAAATAAATTGGTATGTTTAAAAATTTTCAAATACAGTATAAAAATCTGAACTTTTATGCACTTTATGCAAACTTTTATACAAATATGCCAAAATATGAAATATTTGCATAAAATATGCACAATATGCAAAATATGCAATATGCATATTTGCCGAAGTCTAATAATCACTTTCGTGTGACACCAGAATAAAGTTCAAGAAGTCACCAATACCAATGCGAAAAGTGGCTCTAATTTGTTTAAACAAATTGTAAAAATCTACTTTGTGGCTCGGACTTTTTTTATGTGCTAGATCATTTTGAACGATAAAGTTTATCGTTTTCGAGTTATAAACAATTTAAAACTGGGGATATACCATGTGTGCTACATCATTAGACATGTATTTCGCTGAAGAATGCAGACATCCATGAGTTGTTTTCAATATTAACTCTATTCTTGTGAAAAAGTATCCGTTTTATCACTGAGAGTCTTATACCTCTTAAAAACTAAATGTAAAGCTCAATAAATTAATAAATTCATAATTCAAAACAGTTTACTCATAGTTATAAT
This sequence comes from Diabrotica undecimpunctata, assembly GCF_040954645.1. Taxonomy (NCBI): domain Eukaryota; kingdom Metazoa; phylum Arthropoda; class Insecta; order Coleoptera; family Chrysomelidae; genus Diabrotica; species Diabrotica undecimpunctata. The sequence continues at coordinate 140,187,604 of NC_092803.1, read as the reverse complement.
TATTTAATTAAATGTTTAAAACCACCAACATCCATACAACTATAAACTTACTGTTAGAAACTACAACAAATATTTTGAAACATTTCAGGGGTTACTAGACTATATTCATCGTCTTTGTTCCGATGAAGCAACAATGATATTCTAAATTTTGCTTTTTTAAATAAATCTATAAAAGTAAATCCAGGGTAGTTATATCGGGGAATCTTGCTGGCTATTTAATCCATTAATGTATCGCCTTTCGTTTATGCTATAACGCGGATGTGCTTCGTTTTGTTGGAAAAATAAATCATTTTCTGAGTACCTGTTATCATTTTCGATTAAATCTATCAAAATGAGATCAACTCTGTCATCTAATAATTCTAGATATGTTTCTTTGTTCAAATTTTGTTGCAAAAATAATGCTCTAACCATACGATCCTCATAAATTCCTGCCCATACATTTAATTCCAATGGCCGTTGGGCATGTGCTTAATGAAAAACTAAGATTTTCATCAGCCCAATAACGGATATTTTGTCGATTGACCATTTAGAAAACAAGAACATTCACCCGAAAAACAAATATTAACTGTCATCGCTAAAAATAGTAATACTTCTACCATGGCAGGGTCAGATTTGACCCCATTGTTATTTGTATAAAAAATCTTGCTTTTTTTAATTTGCTTTTATTTTAAATTATTTTGTTTACAATTTTTACTACTTTTACATTTGTATAAAAAAACCAATTTGGTTAATTAGTTATAACTTTATTAAAAAAAACTTTATTCTGTCAATTTAACATAGCTATGCACTTCCTAGAATTATAAGAAAAATAATGAAAATCTGCAGTTTTTTTATATCCAATGGTGAATTAATTCTAGGTATCGTAGCTCCTCGTATCTAAAAAATGACAAGTATGTTTTCACCCTACTTGTTATCACAACTTATGCATAACGTCTTCATGCTGGCAATATTTTGCAAATTAAATCTCGACATTCAGGAGTTTAAATCCTTTTGTATATGGCTGTTTTTGCCATAAAACGCACCCTTTGAGTCAACTCTATCTTTCTTCATCCGAAAATTAACTGCCACTTTCGGAATTATCAATTTGCATTTTTTTTTCCTCTTCACATCGTCATATTTCTCTTTACTGTCTTTACTAGTCTGGTCTTAAAACTCACTGTCAATATCTAATACATTGTCCATAATTTTTAGCCCCTCTGCTTCTAGTTCTTTCCGTGTCAGAGCTCGTCTATTGCGACTACATCCCGCCATTTCAAATTACTCGCTAATCGCACTAGAAACACTTATACCATAAGCGGGCTAAATTTGACCCTACGCGTGCTTAACTTTGCAGCAGTGATCGATAAATCAGGAGATCAGTAGACCCTCCCAAAAAAGATGGAAGGATGATGTTGAAGCCGATTTATCTAGAATTGGGATATAAGAATGGGAGATGGTAGAAGTTGGAGAGCTATAGTGGATGCGGTGAAGACTCACCCCCGAGTTGTAAACCTAGTCAAGAAGAAGAAGGTAAATCACCTGCCGGTCGAAAAAGAAGACGTTTATTTTTTTAAGGGGGGTAACAGTTAGTAGGGACTGGGTTGACAAATGACAGGTCTATAACCTTAAAAGATGACCACTTTTGAATAACAATCGACCTGTTTCAGCATTTTCGCAAAATCCAATGAATATTTTTTTCTATTTTCGCTCGAAGTACTTCCTGTAGAATCAAGAAGAATGGAAAAATTTTCAAAGGCATTTTTCTGTATTTTAAGAATTTTATATTTTGATTTTTTTCAATTTATTTTTCCATTTAAGGTGGTGTAGTCTTGCGTGGTTGTCTTTTATGGTTCTTTTATTCTTTATTGAACAATTGAACAAAATATCAGTACCAATGCAACTAGATATATTTACCTATGAATTAATTCCTATATTTTATTTTTTAAAAACGTAATATTTAGTTGATTAGCATAGGTAAGTAATTGCCGCGAGAATTATTTAATTATAAAATCGCCGCCATTCAATGATTATTTGCAGGTAGATTAAAAATAAAGGTAATGGTTCTTCTCAGGGTCAACCCGAAGTCTGTAACAATAAAATATTAGAACAGGTTAAACCGTTTACAAGTTTTGCATATGATTATTTCCAAATTCATTATAATTCAGAACTTTGTTGTCGGACCGAAAAGTACTGCCTGTCTTAAAAATGTGTGAGCAGTTTAAATGGATTCGCATTGAACTTGAAAGTCTACGCATTAACACAAAAGTTTTTAAAAATGTATTACTGTGGTAGAATGTGTTTGTTATCCTTCAAGAATAAAATGAAATGATATGAACACCGTTTTATTTGTAATCAAGTCAAATATTTACATTAGATCGAGCACGATAGAAATGGGAAGCTGTGTGACATCAAATTCCCAAGACAACTGAGATGTAAATTCTATAAAATTGAAAAAGAAAGAAATAAAATTAAAAAGGAAAATTGTATCCTTATACAGTAGGTACCCTTAAGCAAAATTTTCCCGCTACTCTGTGTTTCTGATCTAATAGCAACCTTCCTTTTTTTCTCAGTTCAGTCGAGATATTTTAATCTCTGACACCTAGTCATAGACCTTTGTACCAAATTTTGTTTTTCCATTAAACTGCAATAGGTCATGTGGCCCCAATGAAGGCCAACCGTTTCCTCATTGGTAGTTTAAGGATCTCTTCTGGTTCGAGCCTTAGATAACCAGTGGATTCCTGCCTCATATCACACAGTATATTACAATTACATAAATGTGTATGGCAGAATCTTTTCAGCTCCATGGTGTTTTCTTGAACGAAAATGTTCAGTCACTATTTCGGTGACCGTTTTAATTTCTCATTGATTGAACTTCCTCAAATTCTCCGACAGTTTTTTATTATCTTTGGTTCTTGATTAATTTCTTAGTCTGGATTTTTTCCCTTGAGTGACTCTCCATTTCTTTTGATGATTCCTTTTCGGCCTAAACCTTGTTTTATGCAGTATCTTTGGTGATGCGCAATGGTTCTGAACCTACAAAAGTTTCTCTCGACCCTTTTTTTGCCAACAAATCTGCCTGTTCATTTCCGTGCACTTATTCATGATCCGGCACTCTTATTAAAGACACTTAGGTAATTGTCTTTTGCAGGCTGTTAAGGAGATCACTAGTTTTTGAGTTAGTGACTGGGGTACCTTACGGCCAGAATATCTGTATAAATGTTGAGCACAATTTTTTATTGACTTAGGCTGTAAGATTTGTTATAATTACATGTTTGCCGAAAGACTTCTGATCCGTACCATGGGCAGTTTTAGATCCATCAGTTAACCACATTAATTCTCCATTAATGTTTGGAACTTTTTGTTCTCTAAGTGTTATAACTGTGTTAATCTTCTCAGCTAAGATTAGTTCTGGTGTCATCAAATCTGAGTTCATGTGAAAGATCGATTTCTCAAGTTTAGTACCAATGGCATTTGTATGACTATTCAATACATAATTCGGCATCCAAGTATTGATTGCTTTTATTATCAGGATGGTCTTAAAGGCTACCGCCGAAATATATAATTCCAGCGAAAGAGATCTGTGCTTGTCTTTGTAGGGTGGTGAAAAAGGCTACAGAAGATTGCAAAGCCATCTTTTTGCAACAAAGTTCTGAACCTTATGTATTTGACGGTCGTATCACTAATGTGTAAATCCGACAGATTACCTTCAGCCCACAGGTTTGCCCCTAGATACCTACTTAACCTTTTCAAGTTCCTACCCAAATAATTTCAGTTCACTTAATCCAGTAAGCTTCCTCTTATTAGAAACGGGTACTAGTTCTGTTTTAGAAGCGTTCACAGAGAGTTCTTTCAGACACCAATTATCTATGTTATAAACAGCATATCTCATCTGATCCTCAACAGTACTGGGAAATTTTGTGTTGTTAATTTCAGGGTATTAAGTATTGACATGAATTTGAGGTATTATCAAATACACCTTCTTTGTATTCGAATGGATTCGTATTATATATCTATACCTAGAAAACATTTTTACATAACCCTGGTATCAAAATTCTACTATCCTTTCAATAAAATATAACACCAATATTTATACAAAAAATGTTAAACTACTTAGGTAAACAATATTCGAAAACTGGAAAACAAAAAATCATAAAATGTTCTCACAAACTATAACCTGAGAACTAACCACGCTATTGAAAATGGTTTACAACTTAGATAGACGACAGTTACGCGCTCCGATACTGGATAGAACCACTAGGATCAGAGAATTACCGGGGACACACTTTATATGCAGATGCAGGGCCCATATTCAGACCATTTCCTCTAAATATAACTGCTATTTTAGAATCAACGTCTGTGATGTGAAATCAGTATCTTTAATTTTGATTCGAAACGCAATTTTCACATTTGGTGTCGGTACTCCAAAGCTCAAAGGAATATTATGATGTTTATTGTTTATTTTATGTCAAATAAAGAAAAATATTTTATTTATAATTTGTGGTATAGTCAGTTACTTGTACCTGATAAAAGTGTTGAACTAAAAATTAATTATTATCTAATATCTATTACATAATTGTTTTAAAAGCAATGTCCTCATTAAACAAACATGTAGAGACCATTTAGTTGCTATTCTCCCTAGCGTCTTCCAAAACACAACACCGATTTCGTTTGGCCCGCTCTCCCCTGTGTACTTTTCCAAGTCTTTGTTTACATCTACCCTTCCGAGCCAACCGACGACCTCCTGTTATTATCCGGATCTGTTTTATTGGCTTGAAAAAATTGATTTCTTTCTTTTTTTTATTTTGTGCATCAAACAGATTGATATTATTATCGCAATGTGTAACTAATTAAGTGAAAAATTATTTATTAAAATTTTGGTTAATTTACAACATGATTAATAGAATTTCAAAAAGAGGGAATTATATAATAATTGAAGTGTTTGAGTATGGACAAAAATTATCATCAATAATAAAAAAATACAATAAAAGTGAAGAAAACCAGTATATACTTATATGAAAAACAAAAATAAGTGGCCCTTTTGAAAAGATTGCTAAATAAAGTTGCCGGTGCAAAGAACGACGTACAAAGGTGATATTAAGGCCATATTTGCCTTGGTGAGGGTCCAAGTTTGGCATCCATCTCAAGACAGAAAGGAAGCACTGGTTGAACACTTTCCTCCTCCAAATCCTGCTCTGGCTCTGGCTCTTCTAGTGATTTTCGCACGTTGGTTCTCTTTGCCAAGTTTCACAATTTAGCCTAGGTAGATAAATATTCTTGGACTTGTTCTATCACATTGGCATTTCCAATTATACGTCTGGGGTCGTCTGTTTTTGTAATTGTTTTTGTCATATTCATAGAATTTGTCACAATGGAATTACATTTCTTTTCAGTTGTTACAGTTATTTCGCTGATACTCGGTCGTCACTCTTGTTTGTTTGTAATAACAGGTTCACAAAAATGAAAGTGAGGTCGAAATTTCAGCAGGAGACGCTATTTGAGACGCATCAGTTCTCCATTAGTACCATATCCTGACCTAAATCCTTCCTGTTAGTTTCGAATTTAGTCTGTTGCTAATAATCATCATAAAAAAATTGTGTATATATATAATGTGACAACAAACTCCTGGGTCGGTAGTTATCAAGGGGTTTTATGTCTCGTTTGTTACATGTGAGAACAATAATGGCATTATTTCACTGATCTGGTGTTATTTATTCCAGAATGTGTTCATTCAATAGTACTTGTTGCTTTAGTATTCCTTGTAATAATCAGTTTTCCCTGCTTTTATGGCTTCGATTTTTATTTTGTCTCCACCGGACTCTTTGTTGTTTTTCATATTGATGAGTGTGTGTTAGCTCTTTTTGTAGTTAAACTGACTGCCTTATGTCTTCTACTAACTGGTTGGCAATGATACCTCCTGCCTATTTTGCAAAGACGTCCGGACAATTAATCTATCGCATCTGTTGCGCGTTACATGTTACCGCCGGATCTTGGTTGTCAATTGTAGCCCTAAGTTTCGTGGTATACCGGTATCCCGTAAAAGAGCACACAGTCTTATTCAAACTGGCGATGACACTCTGGCTATTGCCCTACTCCAAAACAAATCAATTAGCTGGGTTCTCCTCCTTCTCCTCGTTCCTTGAGCTCTTGTCAAGACGTGGTGACACTCTAAATATTATTAGCTCGCTGTCTCCATTGATCCTGTGCCATATGGACGGCTTCATTTACGAATTTTTCTACCAGAGTCTTCATTTGGTCTTCGGCCTTCTACCTTTTCCTCTACTACCAATAGTTTCATGGTCCCCTTCTTCTAGCTATGTGGCCGAATAAGTAAATTAGGCATGCTCCGTTTATTTTTTTAATAACGTTTTATATGAAGCTCTTCCCGAATTGACAGGTTCGTTCTATGTTCTGTCCAGGACACGCGTTGAATTCTTCTATAGACCCACATTTCGAAGACTTCGATCTTACTCCCATCGATTTTTTTGATAGTCCATGTTTTAGTTGTGTATGTAGCAATGGGAAAAATAAGGGCATTGGTCAAACTGAGCTTAGTATTCCTTGTTATTGTTCGGTCTTTTCATATTTTAATCAATTTAACTGTTGCGGTTTGGGTCATTGCTAGTCTACGCTTGTATTCTGAGGATCAATCGCCATTGTTGGTTATCAGGGAGCCCAATTATGCAAATCTGTTTACCAGTTCGAAATTCGCCATTTGCTATATGTGCGGTAGATTATTATTTGCTTTGTCTACGATCATTATTTTTTTCCGGTGTTGATCTGAAGTCCGAATTCTTCGCTTATCCGGCTTAGCCGTTCAGTGACGGTAATCGTTTCGACTTCATTCGCTGCTAGTATAAGTGTGTCATCTGCGTATCTCAGGTTGCTGATGTGTCTGCCTTCTATAATGATTCCTCTATCCCGTTCGTCTAGTACTTTTCTCATTTTATATTTCGAATATGTGTTGTATAATACTGGTGATGGTATGCAGTCCTGTCTAGTTTATTTCTTTGTTTTGAACGCATCTTCATATATTCCATGTACTTTACTTTGGCTGAGTTTTCATCATACAGATTTCTTATTAAGTTAACTAGGTGGTTAGGTACTCCTATAATTTTCATTATATTCCAGAGGATCCCATTTTTCTGAATCGAAAGCCTTTGTGTAATCTACGAAACAGAGCAGCATTTTTATGTTGTGTTCTCTGCTTTTTCTATTATCTGCTTGGTTTTTAGTACGAATCCGCATTGTTCTTGGGCTATCTCTGGAAGTAGAAAGTTCTTTAGCCCTTCATTGATTGTATGTAGCAGAACTTTGCTTGCATGAGAAATAAGGACATAGTTCGATAATTCCTGCATACGGTTAATGATCCTTTTTATGGATAGGGATAAAGGTTGATTTGCACTACTCATAAAACCATTCACCTATGCTCCATATCAAGTTGCACATATCCAGTATCGCCACTATGCCAATCTCGGCCATTGCTTTTAGAGTCTCAGCTGGTATACCATCGATCCCCGGGGATTTTTTCTTTCTTAGTTGGTTGAGAGACTTTTCTGTTTCTGCTCGTAAAATTATTGGTTCTGCCTTATTCGCATGTTTCTTGTGTTCTGAGACTAAATCATCTGCGTCTAGGGCTAACCTAACTGGTATGATATGTATCCGTCTGAAAAATATTCACTGCTGCAGTCTGCGTAATGTATGCTACGTTCGATATCCTATATAACGTTGGATAATTTTACAATTATATTTATTATTATATAATATATTATTATACAATTTTACAATTAGTGTTAGCAAATTCGAATAAAACCACTCATTTTTGAAAGCTGTGCGATAGAAAATAGCGTTTTTAATTCTTCTTCTTCTTCAAGTGCCCTGTCCGTTGCGAACGTTGGCTATTAACATGGCAATTCTGATCTTATTTGCGGCGCTTCTGAATAGTTCGACCGATGTGAGCCCGAACCACTTCCTCAGATTTTGGAGCCACGAGTGTCTTCTCCTGCCTGGCCCTCGCTTACTGTCTATTTTTCCCTGGACAATCAATTGCAGTAGACGGTACTTATCGTGTCTCAATATGTGGCCTAGATATTCAAGCTTTCTTTGTTTAATTGTATTCACGATTTCTTTCTCCTTTCCGATTCTTTGGATTACCTCTATGTTGGTGACATGTTCGGTCCAGGATATACGAAGAATGCGTCGGTACACCCACATTTCTAATGCTTCTAGTTTTCTCGTGAGCGTCTCCGTCAGCGTCCAGGCCTCCACACCATACAGTAAGATCGGAAAAATGTAGCATTTAACTAGACGTAGTTTTAGGGGAAGAGACAAATCCCTGCTTATGAGGAGCTTTTTCATATTGCTAAATGCTGCTCTAGCTCGTTCTATTCTCGCCTTAATTTCTGTGGCCTGTTCCCATTTTGCATTTACGTTGGTGCAAAGGTACACATAAGATTCTACATGGTCAATTAGTATGTTACTTACCCGTAACTGTCGAGCAGGCTGTTGCTTCCTGCTTTTTGTAAATTCAAGAAACACACAACTAAATTGCTGGGAGTAAAATACAAATGAAGGAGTGAATCAAATTGTTTTCCTGCAAGTGAGACCTACTCTTAAATACGTATTTCAGGACACCAATTATTATTAAACTAATAATTGTTGTTCTCTTGTTAGCCTAATTAATTGGAACATCCATTGATATCCAAATTTAGTAATGAATCTTATGCATTGTCGGATCAAGCTTTTAAAAACTGCCATAGTCATCAAATTTAGTGAAAAACTGTTTTGAAAAAAAGTTTCAATTTTTAATTTCAGAAAAAATTCACTAATTTTTATATCATTATTCTCATTTCAAACCCTTGTTATTTCCACAATTATACCTTTATTTACAGATTAAATAAAGCAGCGATAATAGAAAATTAACTACATAAATGAACGTGGTAAATCATTGTTTGTTAAAATTATATTTTGAAACGCAGTACGTGGATCAATAATTTATGCGATACGGTGTATTCTTTTATATTTATTCATGATTATAGATATTGTCACAAAACATTTTACTTTATTAAACTTTCTGTAGGCGTTTCTACAACTATTTACCAATTGTCTGATTCATTTCCAAGTGAGAAAATGATGTAAAGTGAAGAAAACTTTATCTAATTGGTCCAGTTGATCTTATTAGCTGCTGTTTTGAAGCAATAATTATAGCTACCCTTATTTATCATTTCTTATCACTTAAGCAAATTACGCTGCTTTTCTAGATTTTACTGAAGTCTAGATTTGTGATTCTCTTTCAATTTCGAATGATTTCAACTGGTTATTCTTATAATGACGCATTTTTTTTATTAATTTTATTTATTTTCCATGTATACCAAAGTCTTCCAGTATTTTAAGCATCTCTGATCTTTTTTTACTATCGTATGCTTTCTTAAATTCAATCGCATTATTTTCTACTCCTTGCCTGTATGATTTTTTTCTACTTAACGAAATAAACCAAGTGATTAAACCAATTTAAAAAGAATGAAAGGTAAATCAGTTGAACCAGGTGATATTCTGAAGAATTTTGGACAGATTTGTTTAATATAGTTGTGGAAATGGGATAAATTCCAGTCTAATGGATACGTATATTGGTACCTGTTTACCCAAATGTAAACTGGTATTAACAAATGGGTCCTAAACATTCGAAAGTTCTTATATATGAACCTTCGACGAAGAGATTCAAAGATTTACTAGATATGAATAGAATTAGGAATGATGTGACAATTATTGTAGGTTTCCTGACACTGTCGTCTCAAGTGACATGAATAAAATCGGACTGCACAAGTTGCACATGAATGAAGAAGCTGCTAGACGTGAGAACCTGGAGAACATCAGTGCAGGACCGGCAAGGTTGAAGGCATAGTTTGGAAGAGACCAAGGCTCGATTTGGGCTCTAACACCATTGAAGAGAGAGAGAGAGAGAGAGAGAGAGAGAGAGATTAGGAAAGCTGACCCCGCATACGTATAAAGGGAAAGAGATAGTGCCAACAAATAGATTTTCTTTTTCATTATTTCTTTCTCTCTCTCTCTCACTCTCTCTCTCTCTCTCTATTTATATTTTGTACTTATTATTTTCATAATTCCAGTTCTGATTTTTTTTATTTGTTCGATTTCTTTTTTTCTATTCTTTATTTTATTTTGGGATTTTCCCCTTCCATAGTTCGGAGAAATTACCCTTATCAACCCTGGCTTTCCGTATTTTTTGGGCATGCTACAAATTCATTAAAAAAACGTTGACCTAACTTGTTTTAGTCATATTCTTTCGATGTTCAAAAGATTTCTTTATTGTTCTGTTAGATTGTAGATGTCAAATTACTACTCCCGGGCTTCCCCTAAAATTCCCCCACGAGTGTCCTATCGACAAAAATCATAATGCGTTTTAAAGGCGAAGTGCGAAGCTTTCGGGTGCAATTTTTGCATTTTGCCACATATGAATTCGGTTTCTATAAAGCTGTTACTTAAATAAACGGTGCGCGATTTTTGTAATTTTTTACGATTCTCCTGAGATCAATAAAATTTATTAGTTCTATCGATCATTCGCTGTGGAATTTCTATTATTAGAGCTTAATCTTCAAAACCTAAAACATGAAATTTCGATTTTGAGTTTTGGCATCAAATATATGGCATTTGAAGTATGTCTAAAATATGCTGAATTTAAACTTTCACATTAAGTACATGTAAAAATGATCTCATGTGACAGGAAATGCTTCTACGCATTCCACGCAAGATTGAATTAGATGGAATTTGTAGCAGAAGTTGTGTAGGTTCGAAAAACGTACTTATGCAATCGAAAAAGGCAGTTTTATACGTTTTAGATCGTTTGTAATGTCAATGTTTAAATTCAACGATTTCTGGGCGTATTTCAAATACCTCATATTTGTTGCCAAAACTCAAAATCGAAATTTCATGCTATAGGTTTTCAAGATTAGGCTCCAAAAATGGAAATTCCATTAGTGGCCGGTCAATGGAAGTGATAAATCTTATATTCATATAATATTCATCTTTAACAGCTTTATAGAAACTGAACTTTTCTACTAAAAATTTAGATTTTAGGATAAGACAACCAGCTTTTTAGTCATCATATAACGGGGGTCCTACGGCGATTGCCGCTTCCCGCATTTCAGCCTCCATCTTTTTCTATCTCTCCAATCTCCCTCTTCTAAGCCCCTAGATTGCATTGTTTTTGTAATTTCTCTTCTCCAGGAATTTGGTGGTCTTCCCCTTTTCCTTCTTTCTGGCGGAACATACATTAAGGCTTTCTTTGGCCACCGCTCCTCCTCCATTCTCATCACGTGACCATACCATTGTAATTGCCTTCCTTGTATTCTATCTGAAAGAGTATCTCTAATTCCTGTACGGTTTCGTATTTCCTCATTCCTGATTCTTTCCATTCTCGATACTCGACATGACCTTCTAAGATAATCCATTTCCACAACGTCTACTTTATCTCGTTCATTCTTTGTCATTGTCCAACATTCGGCACCATATGTGGTAATTGGTTCTTGGTAATTGGCTTTTTAGTACTAGCTTTTTAGTAATTTTTATAAACTTGAATTTAAGATTGACATTATTTGCATATTAGAAAAGAAAAACCTCATTCAAAGTTCTTATTATATAACCTTTGGTGTTTAGTGTTTAATTTTTATAATATCTTAAATCACTACTAATAGTATCTTCGATTTGTTTCAGTTCGTTGGGGGACCCGTGGGCCACCATGGCGCGTACACATTTTACAAGGCGTTCAAATACAACAAAAACGGTGTGTGGAGAATAGTGACATTAAGTGAATTCTTTTTTGTGAAAATGTGGCGGGACAGTGACTTGTTGTGTATAGGAGAGTTACAGTTATTATGGACTGACAAAAACAGTGAACAAGTGCTATCGAGCTTGAGGTTATATTTTCTACCAGAAAATACACCAGAGGGACGACTTGATCATGGAGAGGTGAGTTAATTTGATTCAATTTTCTTTTTTTAAACTTTTACAAATCTAAATACACTATTGAAACGAAAAATGTTCTGATGGGTCATGGACAACAAGCGCATGACGAATTATTTTGTTTTCCTTTGTTGGTACTTGATACTTCTTATACTTAATATAATAGTATTTTAATAATATAATAGTTACAGCGATGTAAATGTTTTTCTTCCTAGTATCGGCTTTTTTAAAAAGTTTTTTCAAACAATTTTGACATTAACCGTAGCAGTAATATTGGTCGTCAGGATGATTATAGTTGATTAAGAGGTTTTCCTCTTAATCAGTAGCATAGTTTTGCTATCATAATATATAGGTGAAATTTCACGGTTTAACTGAATCACTTTAATTGAATGGAGCAGAAATAAAAACAACGCTATTTACACAGTATCTGGAAAGTGAACTGTTCAACACATATTCTTCGAAAGAAGTCGTCGAATAAAGTCGTGCGTTTAGGAGTTAGATTATTATGTAATCATTTAATAAAAGAATTATCGAAAAAGAAACTAAGGAGACATCGTCGTTAGTGGGTTCAATCATGGGTATTAAGAATACAAGCTTCAAACCGTCTATTAAGAAAATTGGAAGAAGAGGATCCAGATGCATCCTTGAATCATCTTCGGATGAATGAAGCAAAATTTGATGAGCTTTTTACAATGGTTACACCGTTAGTTCAGAAAGAAAATATTATGATGAGGTGAAATTGCAAATCGTCTTATGTCTTATGTTAACAATATCTGAAGGTACTCTCTTATATGGATATACTACCATAGGAGTAACATTTTTTCCGGACGCTGATACAGTAAGTAAAACAGTGAGATTATCTTTTTCTTACGTTTTCGATACACTATAAATATTTTTAACTCCTTCATGTGCCAAAACTTTACCGGTTTTAGGGCACAATGAAATTACTGTTTAATCACCATTAAAAATGCTATTTACATGTCATAAAATTTCACAGTAGCCATTATTTTAAATAATTTGAAAGTTCTTAAAACCAATTGCGTATATCGATATCTGTACCACGATAACCGGTAAATTTATTTGACGTCTTCAAAAATATATTGGGATGTCTGTTCAGAAACGACTTAAACCACTTTTTACCAAGTATACCTTCGGTTAAAGGAGTTTTTCTACTTAATTCCTTTATTAAATTGGTGACTGTGTCGACTCAATTGTTTCGTTACAGGAAATCCAGTCCTTGCAATGTCGATAATCCACCTAACAATGCGATCTTCCTCATATGCAGTGAGAACTGTTGGAGGGCGCATGTTGTGGCCCAATGTAATGTAACTGGCATACTCATTTTAGCTGCTGAAAAAGCTCCTGACTATTGAGCAGTGATATAATTCTTATGCTCCTTTCTATCCGTCATAAATGACTAGCTCTAAAATAACGAAATAAAATTATTTCTTGACACCAGTAATTGACATTTTCTTATCCATTATTGGACACTCATTTAATAATAATACTGGATCCCCTCAACATATACTTGTTCCTGTTTTTAGCAGAAGATAGCATTTTTTTTTCAAATACTTAACGTGAATGCCCTGCTTAAAAGGTTCCTTGATAATATGGATTAATTTGTTGAGTGTCCATCACTGGTACCGTGTCCAAAACTGGTTACAGTACCCTCTAATCGGAAAACCTAGCACCCATACTAGTGTAATACTTACGCTTCGCCAGCCTATCGAGTTTTTCTCGGCATTTCTACATTTCTCTAGGGTTCCTGAGAACCTTCATAGCCGCTTCACTTTCGGTGTAAATATCCTCGCGCTTAAATTAAAAAGCTTTCAAGTTGATTTCATATTCTTAATTTTAAATCTATTTTTCCATCCTGGTTGTTGAATGTTTTTCAGCAATAGTTCTGCTTTCTCATCGAGTTATTCTGAGTATTTCGGTAGAACAGTCAGATTAATTTTGTCTCAAAAGCTCAAAATATTCTAAATACCTCGAAACGTTTACATTTCTATAACGTATAGTAAATTGTGTCATTTTAATCTTATACCAGGCGTCTAAACAAACCTTTGGTTATTCCAATAATTTCTCGAGCGATATTTTTGTAAAGAAATACATATTTATCGTAGTTATTCACTACAATACCGAACATGGAATAATGCGAACCCCTTGTTAATTAAACACCTGGTACCTGACTTTTTACGCCGGATAAATACAGCTGGGGCAAGTTGCCTGCATATGTTATGTTGTTAATGAATAAGTAATGACGAGTGCATCATGGTAATAAAACAGTGCAAAATATATGAGTAATTTCACATTATTAAATTATTTTTGTACATAATCGGAAAAAACGGTGTACAACTTTTATCACTTTTTATCAAAAAATTGGATTTAATAAAAATCATAATTTTCTATTTTAATATTTCTTTATAGTGTGTGCTTATAAGAGATATTCCCGCAGTTTATCTTCAAAGGTACAGGGTCGACGTTGTCTTGATAATGCAGACACATGTATGTTTATTGCATTTTCGTCCATTTCTTACCCATTACTTGATGTTCTCCACCTTGCATGTACGTCGCATATCTGTACTTCTAGCTCTATCCCATAGTGTTTTACCATCAATTGTTTAAAAAGTTTTCATCTCTGCTGTTTCTTTTTCGTCCTGCAAAAAACATTATTTGTGTCTCTCTGTAGCAGGTCGTGTTTCTGCCTCGCAATTATGTTATTACTTATTGGTCTGATAACTGTTTTGTAAATTCTGCATTTTATTTCTTTCAAGTAACTCCGTCACTTGTTCTATTATCGGACCTTCCAGCTCCAATTTATATCTTAGTAAATTTGCTGTTATAACTATGCATTTTGTGTTTTTTTTTTTTTGGAAAATTAACATGTTAAATTTTCTGGTGGTTTTATTAAATTGGTGCAGCATACGTTGTAAATTATCTTCATTTTGTGGGAGTAAGTATTATTTCATCGTCTACATAGCAGATTATTTTAAGTTGTTTTTCTCACATTTTCTCACATCCTTTTTTAATTCTTACTTTTTTTATTTCTTTCATGATAAGGTTAAACAATAGAGGACTCAGTGAATCTCCCTATAACCATAACCAGGAACACGAAACTGCGCCTAGTATGGACGCTTATCTTTCCTATCGCTACCTATGCGTCAGAAACTTGGACCATTAAAAAGTCCGACGACGTATAATGGCCTTTGAAATGTGGATATATCGTAGAATGATACGCATACCCTGGACAGCACATCGTACAAATGTCTCAATATTGAAAGAACTCGACATCAATACTAGGCTTACCACAATCATCAACCAAAATATATTGAGGTACTTTGGGCACATTACCAGACGAATGGAAGGCATGGAGAGGTTGGTGGTTGAAGGCAAGGTAGATGGTAAAAGAATCCGAGGAAGCTCGCCACTCCGATGGTCAGACTAAGTAAAGTGCGCTACCGGTTACTCTCTGTCTGAGGCAGCACATCGCTCCCAGGAGAGAGAAGAATGGATGGCAACCGTTCGTCAAATACCATAACGTCCACACATCCTTACGAAAGATAAAGGATAGAGGAGGAGGAGGAATCTCCCTGTCTTATTCCATTGTTAGCTTCAATTAGGTCAGTTAGTTCTTCTACTTTTACTTTTATTGTGTTGTTTTGGTAGATATTTTCGATCGTTTTTATTATTCCTAGAGGTATCTCTCTTGCGTACAATAAGTGGATAACTTTCTTTAATTTGACTCTGTCAAATACCTTCTTAAAGTCCACGAGATATGCCGGTTTGTTGTATTGTAATGATTTCTCTTGCACTTGCCTCATTATAAATATCGCATTGATGCATGATCTTCCCGACCTAAAACGTTGTTGTTCTTCTGCTGGTGTTAGAGCTCTGCCAGGATCTGCCTAGCTCTATCGTCATGCACTTGCTAAGTATATCTCCCTCGAGAGTTGGCCATCTCTGGACTATGGCTTAGGCAACTTTTCTCCCCGTACCATGCATTAAGGCATGATGGTGTTAACTCGGGATTGGTGAACACGGTGATCGCACAGTATCACAATCTCACAGTATAATGAGCCAATTGTCGTGTATATAAATATATGTATGTGCATCTTTGTTTGTGCATGTGTATGTAATTATGCAGTTCTTACGTGGAACCGTCTCAGTTGAATTGTGGGTATTTATTTGATTGTACCTTATTCACATTTGTCATATTGCCATCCCCCACACAGTCTCAAACTGGCACGCTAAACTACCCATTTACTTAGATTACAGTCTACTCCAGCTATGATTTTTCTCTGTGGCTGTGGATATTTGATCGTAAATACGGTATTATGTTTTCATATCTTTCTTTCGCTTCTGAAAGCTTTCGTTCACTTCCTCTACACAGAAATCGATTAAACCACTCCCAATTTGATACAAACTTTATAAATATTGCTTGGAGTGTGAACAAAATCAGAACAATTGTGATGAATCATTTAATTCATTGTTAACTAACGATCCACAACAGCAAGTCATGGTGTTGCTTTTCGGCTAGTGCACAGATAAGAATATGATTTCACATGCTCTTTGGTACATTAATACGCACTTGAGCATACATTTTAATAAATTTCTCCATACATTTAAAAAACGCCAAAAGACAATTTATTATCTTGCTTAAATAAAACAAATAATTTACATTTTAGTAAATGCAGAACAAGATTTTATTTTATATTAAATAAATAAAAATGAAAATAATGAAAGTGTTATTCTTTTGTAGCCCGTTATGTTTTTCCTAATATATACAGAACTTTGGTGACAATGTCGTCTTTTACAATCGAATCATTATTTTTTATTATGAAGTTGATCATACCGCCAGAACCTTTAAGTACCTATGTTGAGCCAGTTTCTTATTTTTTAGAGACTTTTGTACTGGGTGTTGCCCTTAGAACATGTTTTAGAGCCTCTGATATAACAATTTTTTTTCAGAGGTCGATTTAGATTTACCCCTTCCAAACTAGTGACTAAAATTGTATGGGGGGCTATAAGTGATGAGTTCGTACACGTCCTCGTGTACGAACGGGTGAGACCACCGCCTTACACAAATTACACATTTATAGCGGTAATCTTAAGCGGTGCAGCAGGATCCTTAGGCCTCATATTTTCATTAAAAACGGTCAATACAACGTATTTAATTTTTTTTTTGTGTAAATCAACTTATTTTTTCGTTTTGTACGTTTTATTATATATAAATATTGCCATTAGCGTAAATTAGAAGGCATTAATATTTTTGAAGAGATACCTAAGCACTAACCTCAGCAACAACAAGCACAAGTGTACTGTACTGTTATATAGGGGCCTCACTATCCAACCCAAAAGTTGTCCCATTATGCAACGCTATACACATTTTTGGTTAAGAGCGTAGGCGCAAAATTTCGGGGTAATGCTTTTTAAATGCATTCATTTTTTCGAATCCTGAGAAAACTAATAAATATTTTTGAAAAATTTAAACGCAGAATGAAAGAATATATTATTACTGAGGGCCGAAAGTCCCTGAAAACATCTATAATGTTTATTTTAATAAGTTACAGAGGTGAAAAAAAAAAAAATGGAAAATTTAGTGTTATTTTTAATTTTAAATATCTCGTTCAAAAAAACTTTTTCTTTATTCTAAGGGACTTTCGGCCCTCGGTAATAATGTAATCTTTCATTCTGCGTTTCGATTTTTCAAAAATATTTGTTAGTTTCCTCAGGATTCGAAAAAAATGAATGCATTTAAAAAGCATTGGCCCGAAATTTTGCGCCTACGCTCTTGATAGTATACATATAATGACGAGTAAATATAAAAATCCTACGTTCTTATCGTAGGTCCAAAAGAAAGCAGTCAGTTTTTTAAAAAATGGAAATAAATGGTGTAATTTGACGAAGTGAACAAAATATCGAGTCTAATCCAATTATTTTCAGGTGTAATAATGTGCAGTCTACGTGAAAATTCCTTCATGATCTGACAAATATTTGTAGAACATCCCCTGTATATTCTATAAACTAAAATACACGTAATGTAATTTTAAAATATCGATAATTAATACTACTTATTATCCAGGGTATGCAAATATGTGATTATTTATCCATCGTTATATTTTTATTGATTACAAAAGCATATCAGCTGCGTTTGACCTTTGACACGCTGCAGTATTTGGCTAAAATATTCGTTTACATAAGTACCTCTCTAATTTTTTTACATGGTGAACGTGGTGTTTGCATCATTTTTCAAATTTTTTGTTTTCTTTGACAAAATAGATTATTCAAGCAATAATCATACATAAACAAGTGCATATAATCATTTTAGTCCAGTGCAATTAGATTTCGTTCTTTGAAAAAATTCATGGAAAGCTGATGTTGGACTGGCACATTTCTTTCCTTTGACTGGCAGATTTTAAAATATTTTAAATAAAACGTTTAATAAAAATATAAAACGTACGTTTATTAATAATACAACATGATGCAGTCAGTAAGATCATAAAGGGAGCATAGGTAATACTTAATAATACAACATTAAACATAGTTAATAATAGCGTAATAATACAACACTTACCACTGTCATTCATATCCAAATGATTGTCATGAGCACGCTACAATTTGATACATCATATTCGCTCCGTGCGTGACTGACGCGACACCTACCGCCTTCATCTGACAGTTTTGGACCTACCAATTTTCAGGTTAAACATATGACATATGTTTGACATTGTTAAATACATGAGAAATTGACAATTATTAATAATTAACTTTTTAATTATATTTTTTCAGTTTATGTACAAAATAAATGTAGTATTAAAAACTGGGTTTCTCAAAATTCATCATAATATTTCTTTTCAACCATAAACGGAAAAGAAATGGAAAAATCTAGTACTGGCAAATCAAGTTTTTCACGTTTATTTCACGTTTTTCACATATATTTAAAAACAGTAATAGTAAAAGTTATGATATAAAAGCTAAAGTCATCAGGCACTTTGCAGTTAGCTTGAAGCCTTATAAAATATCATTTAAGGTAAATTATTTAAATTTTTCCTATTTCAATTGCATAAAAATGAAGTTATGTGATATTCACTTTTTCATATTAATAGCACCGGATCCATCTTTTTCTTTTCTCTAATTTATATGTAATCTTTGGGAACCTATAAAAACTATACTTACTATTTTTGCTATTATTAGCACAATTAAATACGCAATATGTATTTGCACACATTTTTGATAAAATTTTTGCGTAAAAAGGTAGGTCCAATTGTGTCATATTTCGCCGCTACGCACGCTGGCATCGTTTCAAAGTACCCCTACCATGGTCACGCACGGAGCAAATATAGAAGAAATAATAAATCTTTAGCTAATGTTATGCCTTTGTTCATTCACATCGGTAAACAACTACCGAGCATAAGCTAACATACAAAAAATATAAAATCTATATTAATAAAAATGAAGCCGACATGTTTGTACGGGCATAACTTTAGGACGACTGCACTAAATTAGATAATTATTTTTTGTTATGTTTGTTATTATCAGGGGAAGGTTTTTGTAAAAGATAATTTTCAAAAAAATGTACGAAAATAACTAAAAACAGTTTTTCTGTCATTTTAAATCGCAATATAACTAATAGATGGCGCCATACTATGACTAACAAAAGAAGCTATGCTTAACAAAATAAATGTCAGTATTGATAGATTCTCATGACATGGCTGTAAGTATTTAGTATTGCGGCTCCAAATAAAAACGATGAAGTTTCAACGTATCAGATGGGAAGATATGTCAATAAGGCGGTTTGGAGAATGTGTTGGCTGAACGGCCAACGACAACGTTGAAATGTTAACTTTTCTTAAAAGGAGACCTGACAACATATTAGGTAGCTAGGTTAGGTAGATTTTTAGTTCAGCGATAAATCAAATAAAATACATTGAAATAGAATAAAATGGAGTAAATAAAATAAAAAAAATAAAATAATGAGAATAAAATGGAGTAAATTAAAATAAGTTGCCGGGAATCGACAGGAGTGGCGACTTCTTTGTGAGCAGGCCAAGATCCACAACGGAATGTCGAGCCAGTTAATGATGATGAAATTAAAATAAAATAAATTTGAATAAAATAGAATAAAGTATAGTAAAATAGAATCAAATAGAATAAAATAGAGTAAAAGCTAAAAAAAGGGCCATTTTCAAATGGCTCTGCAGGTGATTCGTCAATAATTAGAAGGTTTTTTTGGTCTCATTCTCTTCGTAAGGTTTTAAAGTTTCATGATTTAAAAAAAGTATATTTATTATTAATTGCTTACTTACAAATAATTGATGCAGCATGAAATACCATTTTTAACTTTTACAAAAAAAAAATACACCACCTGAGAGGTTATAAAAAAACACATGGTATTAAAAAAACCGTACGTTTGTACGACCCATAGAACCGGAGATATATTTTTTTAATTCACAGAGCAATTGTTTATAAAGCTGAAATTTGGACAGAAAAAAGAAAACTTGATTGTTTAATAAAAATAGAAAAAAAAAATGAGCAAATCGAAAAAATGCAACAAAAAAGAAAAAAAATGATAAAACTTTTAAGGGGTTGGTTACGGTTTTATAGGGGTGAAAATATGTTAGAACTTATTAATTGTGGTGTGTAACTGTTCTTACTGGCAGTTATGAAGTCCTCCAGGAGTTAATGAATAGATTGCACACCACAAGTGAGTCAGAGATATGGACTTTCACTGAACATTAAGAAAACAAAATGTATGATGATCTCTAAGAAAGAACAGCAAATCTAAAGAATCAATGTGAATGGTCAATCAATAGAAAGAGTAAAAACATACACCTACTTTAGTACGAACGTCAATGAAAATTGGGACCATTCCCTAGAAATAAAATGCAGCAGAGAGAAAGCAAGATCTGCATTCCAAAAAAATGGCTACGCTATTCAAATGCCGTGATTTATCACTACCCATAAAAATCAGGTTACTACGATGTTATATCTTTCCTATACTTTTGCACGGAGTTGAGTCGTGAACTCTCACAGACGCTAACTGCAAGACAATTGAGGCTTTCGAAATGTGGCTTTATCGTCGCTGATTTTATGGATAATGCAAAAAGAAAAAGAGTTGTTAACCACAATAAAACCAGCCATAATCGAATACCTCGGTTACATCATCAGGAACAGCGAAATATACGGGCTGCTGCAATTCATTCTACAAGTAAAAGTAGAAGGAAAACGTGGACCAGGACGAGGAAAAATCTACGTACGTGGTTCAACACAACAACCACAAATCTTTTCAGAACTGTTCTTAGTCAAATTTTACTGGACTACAATAAAAATTTTTCATGTTCCAGCTTAATTATAAATTTGATTTTATTTTAGATCAATACTTAATTTTGAACATCTTATCTTGTTATAAATATTTATTTTATCCGGGTCGCTAAAAGGTCAAAATCAGCTGATATATCGAGGTTTTTTCCTTATTCCTTCTGTAATTATCTAGGTTAATAAAAATTTAGTTATTCTATCTTTTCGAACCAGTTTCTTTTGTCAATTAGGAAACTTATGCAATTAAAGTGTATCATCAATCTTATTCGTTCATTTTTTCCGGTATTTGTTGGACATGACCTTCATTCTTAGTTTTCATCTTTCTGGATTTTATATTTTACTAGATATGTTTGTCTTTACATTCAAAACATATCTACTTCAAATTTATTGTTAGATCTTCTATTTAACATATATTTATGCTTCTTTATTATTTATTTCTTTATACCTTCTAAAACGGAGTTTGGAAGAATGTGAAAATAAACTACCTGAAAGAAACTAATCGGAACCACTAAAAGTAACCTTCACATACCTTACATCGCGTTTGCAGATGATTTAGCAATAATAACAGAAGACGAACACACAGCTGTACACAATTGTAAAAAATCGTAAGTTAAGTTGATTTACTGCACATTCAACATGAAAATATAATTACCTAATATTAAAAGTTACTGGTTGAACAATAATTTATGTCAATGAGATCCTAAATCCTTCCCAGCGGGGATGCCCAGGGTGAATTGTTTCGGTATGGTATGCATAAGATTAAAATATTTTTTAAATTTTATAATATAAGCATAAAAATGACTACATAATATTTTGAGTATTAAAATATTCAATTTTCAGTGAAACTTCCGTAAATGAATGATTTTATTGACTATTTTCGTAAAGAGTTACTTTCATTTGTCTCGGATTTCTCGTTTTAGTCTAAACCAAGGCAAACCTAAACCTGTTTAACGCTGTTGTACAGGGTGATCAATTTTTGTGATGTATATATACTTCACTACTCATTACATAAATGCTGCCTTTAATCTGAAATAATTAACTTAGTATTTTTGACACTGTCAACAGATCAGTACTATACCAATCAATGCGTGAGTTTGGTATAAAATAAAACTTATTCAAATAACGCGAATGACAATGTCTAAATTAAAAGCCAGTGTTAGGATACAGGGAGGGAATTCTAGAACTTTTGAGATAAAGGGTGGACTCAGACAACGGGATGCCCTGGCTTGCTTCCTATTTAATATTGCATTGTAAAAGGCAGTCCGAGATACACGAATTATCGCCGTCCGAGAGACTACTACTATTTACAATAGATGGATACACATCTTAGCATACGCTGATGACATTGCCATAATAGGGCGTAGCAAGCGAGATATTGAGCAATATTTCCTAGAATTGGAAACGGCAGCGAAAAAGGTCGGCCTAGACAAAACCAAGTATATGTTGGTTACTAAGGATTCTACAGCAAATGAAAAACGAGAGAAACAGTGTTTGGAAGTCATATCTTTAAACTTATTGACACCTTCACATACCTTAGCTCGCTAATGGCTACTATTAACAACAAGCGAAGAAATTAAAAGACGAATAAACCTTACAAATAGGACATACTATGGACTCCCAAAAATAATTCTTCTCAAAAAACATCCAAAGAACTAAAATTATTATATACGAAACACTGCCGAGCGTACAATATTCCTCAATACCTATATCATCATCATTCTCGCTTCACAACCCTGCGTCCTAGCCTCCTCAAGAATGTCTCTCAAGTCGTCCTTATCCATCGCCTTCCTCCGCCAAGCTGTATTCCCATATTTCTCACGTCTTCATCGATGTTATCAAGGATCCTTGTTCTGGGTCTTTCCCTTCTTCTCTGACCAATGGGTCTATCAAGGAGCGTTTTTATAGCGGGGTCATTTTGTTCCATCCGCATTACATATCCTATCCACCTCAGACGTCCTATCTTAATATGTTTTACAATATCATGTTCCTGGTATATTCTATTAAGTTCGAAGTTCTATCGTCTTTTCCACACTTCATTGTCATTCACTCCTCCATAGATTTTGCCTTAGTACTTTTCTTTCGAAATATCCGAACATGTGTTCATTATTTTTTGTTAAAGTCCAGGTTTCTGAACCATATGTTAGGACTGGGCGTCTTAATGTTTTGTAGAGTTTTATTTTTGTATTTCTCGATATAATTGTGGATTTAAAAAGGAGATTGAGCCCAAAATACCATGTGTTAACTGCTTCGATGACGTCTTTTGCGATAACAAGTGGTCGTAGGATTTGTGCTTGCGTGCTTATTTTCATATACTTCGTTTTGTTGGTGTTTATTCTTAATCCATTTTTGTAGCAAATTCTTTTAATGCTACATATGCCTCTCGTACAGCGTTTTCCGTTCTCCCAACAATATTGATATCAGCATAGGCAAGTTTATTATATATTGAACCAATGGTTGTGATTTGTGACATACGTATTAGTTTTTACAGAGCCAGATTGAACAGTATACAGGAGAGAGGGTCTCCCTGGCGCAGCCTGTTATTTGTTTTAAAAGGTTCAGACAGTTACCCCTGAATTCTTACTCTACATTCAACTTTTTCAAGAGTTAGTTGTGTTAAATTTACCAACCTCAATATATTTGGAGCTATAAACGACCAAGGACATTGGTGCAAAATATGTAATTTCGAATTCTACCAACTCTTTAATGAACCAGACGTGGTAACGTTCATTATCATCGTTATTGAACACAGTGACTTAGATGGCCTGAACCCATAATACGAATGCCAGACAACATGATTGCTAAACATGTTACCACAGGAACACTTGTAGGAAGAAGAATGATAATCATTTTTCTTCATTAATATACATTTTATTTAGCGTATACCTATTCAATACAAGCTGTATTAAAATTTAACATCTAAATTATTTAAATAATTTACCGACGCTGTTATGAAGTTTGTGAAAATCATCTGCGTCCAAATCACATAAATGTAAGTGATGCTGTAAGGTGATCTAGATTCCGTTTGAGCAGAACCAAGGAGGGAGTTCGGCTAGTGAATTTGACAATAGAATATCCGGATCAATTTTAGAATTGGAAAGTTAATCGGTTTTATTAAATTTGGTTGTTAACCACAATAAAAACAGCCAAAATTGAATACCTTTTGGTCACATCACGAGGAACAGCGAAAGATACGGGTTGCAATTAATTCTTCAAGAAAAAGTAGAAGGAAAACGAGGACCAGAAAGGCGAAGAATTTCCTGGCTGAAAAATCTACTTACTTGGTTCAACACAACAACCACAAATCTTTTCAGAGCAGCAATGTGCAAAGTACAGATTGCCATGATGGTCGCCAACATACGAAACGGATAGGCACTACAAGGAGAAGAAGAATGTTAAATCTGGAGAATAGTATTGTAGAGATAAAAAGTTTTTGAAACGGGACAGGAAATAATTTAATTTATATTAGTTAACAGAAGTTATTTCTCATAACTTCTGTTAAGTAGTTTCTATTTAGTAGAGCGAATTTAATTTAGACTGCATAGCTTCAGTTGTCAGGATAGGAATTGATCGATGTTTATGATTGAATGGTTTATACTTAAGTGTAAATAATTTTTTTTAAGGTATTTTATCATTATATTTAAGTGTATTGAATACTTTTGCTTTTTTATTTCCTTCTCATGTTTTGCTTATTAAACACTAAAAAAAGCAAAGGTATTTCTGAACGCACATAAGAACTCTGAGATATAATTTGAACATCTAATTTTCAATTTGGAGTTTGTAATTAAAATCATTAAGATATTAAATATAAAGCTGATTAAATTTATTTGTTATTTGTTTTGCCAATTCTATCGAATTTCATAAAATCAGTAAGTTTATTTAAATTTATAACAGATTTCAAAACAATAATAATTAAAATACGTAGTCGTAATATTATTTGCAACATATATAAACAATTTTTTTAAACTTAATTTTAATGGGTTTTGTAGCATAAATTGGCCATCCTGTATACTGTCAAACAATGCAACACCAGCATGTTGTGTACAAGTTTATTTCGATTCATAGTTTCAATTTCAATCTGATGTGTGGAACAAATCGACTAAGTCATGAAAATTAAACGACGCCTAAACTGGTCAACTGCAATTAACCGATTCCGAAATAGTTCCGGTAAGAATCGAAGTGAAGCTCACGCTCCAGCCGGTTTTTGTAGTTCAGGTATATTCTCTCTTTGTCGATTTGTCTTCGTCTACCTTATTTATTATCTTATAAGAATTACCTGCAAGTGTATTTTTCAACTGCCAAGTCATTGTTATTCGAAAGCACTTCAAATGGTTTATTAAGCGCTTATACAAAATGATGCTTTTAGGAAAAAAAACTTTTTATAACATTTTTCAAAAAAGGTTATGCTTATATTTCACAAATTTGGACTGCTTTGTATTAGAAGTTTTGACTTCAACGGTCCGTTGAGGTCAAAATCTATTCTAACATTTGAAGCACAGTCGAAGAAAACCAAAAAATACGGTTTTAACTGATAATGTATTTTATATTCATTTGGTGAAATATACAATATTATTAGTGCAAAATAGAGAAAAACTACAAATTTTATTGTTTTTAAATTGTAGTAGTATTACTATAACTATTTCTGATAAAATAATAACAATAACACTTAAAATTATTTCTAATCAAAAAGTGAAATCATATTACCTTACATTGTAATCAAGAATTAGATACATACTCATAATCATTGTCATCGGTATCTTCATTTGGATTGTAAATGATGACTGGGTTAATTGCTTCGATGCGATTTTCACGCAAAGCAATTCCGCACGCTTTTTTTCCAAATTGCAAATGCTTCTTTAGTCCAGTCGTCAGAGAGTTGACCCCTAAAAATCATCAGGAATCTATACACCGTAGAAAAAAATGTTTCATATAAAAAATGAAGCTGATATAATTTTATATAAAAATGTTTATAAGTATTTTTTGTGTAGAGTGAACCGTTCTCTTAGAAACAACGCCTAAAGCAACCGTCGATTTTGCATGTCAGTTACGCGCGCGAAATCAATGTTCAATAAAATTTGTATCAACTGGACGGTAAAAATTCGATATTCGACTTTAAGAGAACGGTTCATTTTACACAAAAAATGCTTATAAACATTTTTGTTTAAAATGATCTCAGCTACATTTTTTATTTGAAACGTTTTTTTCTACGGTGTACAGATTTTTAATAAATCGATTTTTTGCGTTTTTACCCCCCTGCGAGAGGGGGTTTTAGGAGGAAGCCCGGGGGTAAAAGTGATTAACTTTTTTGGGTTTCCAAAATTAATATGCTTGGCAAAATTCAGCTTGTTCGTATGATTTTTAGAGATTCAGTAGCATTTTCGTCTCTGGCGACTGGAGTACTTGCAATTTTTTCAAACTTGCTGCGTCACTGTAACTGGATGCTCTTCCACCTATTGTTAGAGGACTCAAATTTTAAAACAATGAAAGTTCTTATACCTGACACAAGAAACAGTTTCAGAACCTCATGAAATTTCTTTGGTAAGACAACAGTAATAGTTAGAAGCTATTTTAAAATCCCAATCTATGAACAAAGATTGTTAGGATCAAAACAACCCAAGAAAAGTCAAACCCTTTGCCACCACATTATCTTCAACAATGATTTTTGACGAATTTAAGGATTCATCAAAGTTATACTTACGATGGAAGAACCAAATTAGCTAGCCGAATTTTAAATTACAATTCACAAGCACCTTCGTGCCATGCTAGAATAAATTAACCACGAAAATAGAGCATTTTTCACCTCTATTTTAGATATTTAGTCAAATATTATTCCTGTGGACTTAGATCATTTCCATTTTTTCTTCATTTATTGAGTATTACTAAGTTTGTTTAGTATATTAACACCGAAAATTTGTTATACGTTATTTAGGTACTTGTTAATGAAGCGGAATTTCCATAAACAATTAAATATTTGTTTTATTTTTTTGGTTAATAAAGTTTTTTTTTATTTCTGGCAATTGTTAATTTTGGTACTTAGATCACTTAGCTCGGCCACTCTTCAAATAGTTTTTAATTTCACTTTTTTTTGTATTATTTTTGATAAATTGATCTAGGACAGGGACATTTTGTAGATACATGGCGATGGTGCTATTATTACCAAGTTTAAGGCACCTTGCTTGCAGTAATCATCAGTAATACGGTCATGTTTACCTCTAAACACTTTAACTAGATTATCTTTTTTTTTTTCGTCTTTTATGAAACTGATTATGGTCAAAATGTTCGAAACATAAATCGGTCCTAGAAGATGGGCAGAACCGCCTTCCAGCCTCGGTTATGTAGGATTCCTTCACGATGGTGGCCACGATGATGGCCACGATGATCCGAGACCGCATACAGGGGTTGTTCGGACATCATCGCATGAATGTCAGAAACGTACTTGCTAAAAAAAAACACCTTTCTAAACCATTATTTACCGGCCGAACCGCCCTAATTGGGACGCAACGTCGGCACTCAACCGATCTCTTATTCACGCACAATTCTAACGCATTCTCACACTTTCTCACTACCACTGAATGGTTCTCTCACTCTGTTCCTCCCTGTTCATGTTCAATTTCGTCCCTTGTCATTCTGCCTTATTAGGGCACCTTGCCTCCTTTCGGTTTGCCTTTCTTCGTCTTACTCTTTTTTCACATATCTCTGAACTGCTCTCCACCGATCTGATGACGTAAGCATCTCCTCCACCAGTTCCGTGACTGATTGCAGCCTATTTCCTAGCTCTTTCTCAAGCAGGCTCCTCTCGGCTATCCATCTGTCGCATACCAATAGAGTGTGTGGGATAGTGTCCGATATTTCATAGTACAAGCATTGGTCATTGTCTGCCTTTCCAAATCTGTACTCCGGACCCCGTAGTTCATCCATCTTTTCAAATTAGGAACTATTCGTGCACTGCGCCACCCTTCTATTCCTCTGCGTCCTATTCCTCTTGCCACACCATAATGGATCTCTCCCTTTCTTTCTTTTTTAAACGTTCTATTGCTATGTCTTCATTTCTTTTCTCGTATACCCTTTCCTTCACTAGTACGTGATCGGAATACGCCCGGTAATAACTCCCAGCGCATCGGCAGAGACTGTTCTGTATGCACATGACACCCTCAACAAATTCTGCCTATCTGCTCTGGGGTGAGCTGCCTTCTGTATGCCTTTGTTAAAATTGCAGTACCTTAGACAGGTGCCCCGCGTAGAGGACAACAGAATGAAGAGCCCTCCTCTTCTCAGTTTTTGGCCCTCCGATGTTGGGCATAATTCCCCTCCCCTAACGCGGCGGATCTCACGCATTTCTTTGGAACCACTCTCTTTCCTGAAAAAATAAAATAGATCATCTGAATAACAAAAAGCACGAAATCTTCTTTTGGGGTTTGTTAAATTGTGTCCTTGAGGACACAATTTTACTATTTTTATAGTGGTTGACTGCTGCAATTACATATTTAAATAAATAATAATTGACTGTCATATCCAAAGACGATCGTGATAGGTTTCTTAGTTTACGGACCTCTTAACGTCTTAGTCATTGCAATTTTAATCAAGAATATAAAAAAATACAGTTCAAAATCAGAAAAAAATCTACTGGCAATAAAGATAAACTCAGTATCTACAAAATAACGTTGGAGATTACCATGACATTTAAAAAATATGTAACTTAATAATTTTACTAAGAGAAAACACTGAAAACTTCCAGCAGTTTTCCTTAGAGTTGGAATTTTAAGTTTACGGCTGTCACACCAGGCAACGCATATTCTTTCTTTTGTCATAAAATGCAAAGCACGGTTCAGTGGATTTAACTTTGTACATAGCGGATAAAGTTTAGTGAATAACAATCAAAAGTTTTTAATGTTTTTTACGTAATCGCTAGATATAATCCAATTGTTGATAATTTTAAAAATATTCATGACAATGAGTAAAAGTTTGTATTAATATATATGTTATAGTCAAACCTCGAAACTCCGGCGCTCCTAGGTTTGACTAGTCAATCCTCAGGTCTGATTTACGCTTTTAGTCAAATCCCGAAATAAATTCCATTTTCGACCTTTGACCAAAGAATTTCCGTCTAACACGTAGAAACTTTATTTTATGAAATCATGGTTTGACCAGTCAAACAACGATCGCCTATTAAAAATTTGTTAGATTAGGTTTAATAAAACGTCATTTTTTAATTTTAATATTTAATGTTTTTATATTGTAATTAAAATAAAAAATTAGTCTTTATTCTGACATGGTGAGGCATCATGAGATTTTGAATTGCAGAATACGTTACACCTTTTACATTTACATAATTTTGAAAAGCCTTTTTTATTGCATTAGCATATTATAAAACCTTGTCCCTAAAATTTAGAGTCTTGTGCACTGACTTCTCTTAGAGACAGCTGAACGTAGAGCAGATCTTCAAAATTAAGAAAATTCTCTTTGCATTATTTTATTTGGTTCTTCGAAAAAAGTGTATTCCGTGTTTCGTTCTTACTCTGTATAAACCGTCAACTGTTTTATCGTGTTATCTGTCGTACCTAAAATATTTCGAGCATATCCTTTGGCTGTATCAAAGCTGGTAATAGGTATGGATACAGTTTTTCCAATCGCAATTGGCAGAAATTTTTGTTCCGTTAATTGTTTCATAACATTAGCCTGAGCCTGAAGACCTTCAATCGCCTTTTCTTTATTTTTTTTTATATTTGGGATATTCTGTTTGGGATTTATATTGTCAATGCCAACATGACTCACAGTGACTTTCGAAAAATTAATGACCTCGTATAGTGTAGTGGAATTACTTGAGAAAGGCGCATTGAAGTCGAAACACTGTCATTAGTTTAATAACAAATTTTGTGAACAATCAAAACAACAGTTTTGTGTTCTTATCTAAACAATTTTCTTTGACTATTCATATCTAAGTTATGTACTTACTCATTTGTTCAGTTAGTCATTTATAGATTTTTACTAATCCATAATATTCTACAGCCACAATAAATATTTAACTTATCAATAATTAATTTTTTAAATAACATTCGTGACCCGAATAAAGTTTTACGCGAATTACTGTGATTAGAATGCATTTTGAAATAATCACGCTAAATACTTTATATTTAAAACAAACAAGCACTAAAATTAGAAACTGTGGCTGGAAGTAAATGGACGCACTTCACAAAAATAGACACAATCAGTTGGTATCGTAAAAATGGTGTTTGGAATCTGCCAAATTAATTTCATATGTGCCGCAGTTCGTCATCGTTACATTCAGCGGCAGCTTTTCCTGGAAAATTAAAGAAATCGATGAGAAAAATAAACACTTTGCCTGTTTAAATTATATCTATATTGCCGTTTAGCGGATGGTGTTTTATTTTATCGAGAAAGCATAATATCAACCAATATAATATTATTAATTAAAAGTTAAGATGTGTATAGATTTAAAATATTTTATAATAAGAACATTTTATTATTCAATTTATTTATTTTAACCCATTAACGCCCAAATTGTTTTTTTAATTCCAAAATTTTAATTATATATAATTATGAGTAATATTGTTATTAATAAGGAAATATTCATGAAATTGTTTTATATATTTGAATTTTTGAATTATGACCCCTCCTATAAATAGATCACTAGGCGTTAGTCCGTTAGTGTTATAATTATTGCAAGGACTCGTATCTATGAATGGATTAAAACTTTTATGGGAATTAAGGTTTTTATTTACTTCTAATAAAAATAAGATTGTTTTATGTTATTGTATAAAATATACACAATGTTACAGTACATATTAGTTTGGCTTTACAATTTTTTCCTGGACATCGTCTCTGCTTCGTTTCTCCATCAAGTGTTTTTTTTTTCATTGAATTTTTTGCTTGTAAATACGTTAGATGTTGATGTTCTCGATCTTTCTACTATACTTAGAATATAATAGAATTATGCTTTATTATTGTCACTGAAAATTGTACAATTTTATGCATAAAGCTTACAAAAGGTCAGAAAATAACAATAACAATTATTAAAATTTGCAAAGTTTAAATAAATTACAAATTACATAATAAAACCTTAGGAACTAATAAATTGAAATTTCTGCATGTGAAACCCAAACATAGATAAAAATACTTCAGTTACTTGTACATAAAGGTACTGTAATTTCTTAGTTATTCGTTAAGAAACTCTTCCACTGAATAATATGGCCTTTCAGATAGATAGGTTTTTGTCATTTTACGGAACTTGGGGAAAGATGTTGCAGATTTAAGTTGTAGAGGGAGATGGTTGTATAGTTTTTTTGTCGAATATAATATAGATTTATTTACTAACTCAATGGACGGGATCGGTAAATAAACATCAAAGGTGGAAGCAGATATATCAAGAACAACAAGTGCCAAAAGAAAAAGCATTTACACAGTGTTATATACAAACTTACATGTGGCGACTGGTCAAAAACTTACATCGGTCAAACAGGTATAACGTTTAACAAACGGTTACCAGAACACAAAAGGGCTCATTAATAGAAAACCAGATTCTATTTACGCACTTCATCTTCTAGATCATAATCATTCTTTTAATAACCAATTTTAAATTCTTCACATTCAATAAAAATAAAGGCCTTAAGCTATCAATATTAGAATCTATGAAAATTAAAAAATATAGATATAATTCTGAATGACCAAGTTGATACAAACAGTTCTCTCCTCCTCAACTTATTTAATTAAAGACTATAAAGTGTTTGAGAAAGGCTTTCTGCCGAAATAGTAAATTATAATAAAATTTGTAGAAGTGTTGAAAACATGAGTCTTCAGCGTTTTATTGCTTGATAAAATGAATTTCCATCAAGTCACGGTCGAATTCGTCACAAATGTATTAATTAAAGAATACCCAAAGTCTTTCAGAAATGCCATCATATC
Source organism: Diabrotica undecimpunctata (assembly GCF_040954645.1). Classification (NCBI taxonomy): domain Eukaryota; kingdom Metazoa; phylum Arthropoda; class Insecta; order Coleoptera; family Chrysomelidae; genus Diabrotica; species Diabrotica undecimpunctata. The sequence continues at coordinate 140,155,417 of NC_092803.1, read as the reverse complement.
AAGTACTATTCTTGAGCCTAAGGTCAAACATTCGCGATCATTTTTAGTGATTGTTTTGCCAGTATAAAAGTTAATGTTATAACAGTATCCGCTACTTCCAAATATCCCACAATTTGTAGCCGAATCTAATAAACTTTTCACGTATAAATTTCTTCAATGACTTATGTCCATATTATTTCACAATGATTATATTTACTTTATTTTTATATTTATTATACGAAATAATATTGGTTAGAATAATATTAGTTAATGCGTAATAATTTCTACTAAATATGATAAAATATAAGATGTAAACAAATGTAAAATTTAAAAATATATAACAAATTGTGCACATATTCACATTTGACTGAATACTGAAATACCTACTTCACATTTTGATAACGTTAAGTACCTACCCGTTTATCAGTAAAATTAAACTTATAATGTAGATTCAACAATTTATATTTCCGAGATTTATTCATAAATATAGTTTATAATACACATTCATCAACAATTTATATTTTTATTTTTAATTTATATTGTTTTTTGAAAGGATATTACAATATCTATACAAATATTTCTTTAATTTCAAACAAATTTTAAGGGTTCAAAAAAATAAAATTTTCTGCGATCTCTTTAAATAGGACGTTGGCCTATATTTAAATTGAACATTTGCTGGGTTCGTCCATTAGCATTCCTAGAAGTAAGTACATAAATTGATTCATATAAGTAAATAGAGTAATAATTATCGGGCAAGAAGTGAAATTTAGTTCTTTGGTGAATTTTATAGAAGTATCTGCAAACACTAGCATAGAAACCAAATCAAGAATATAAATAGGGAGTTTGACTGGGTTGGTAAATCTGTCAAAGAATAACGCAGGTGTATTAAGGCCAGCTCAGCCAGGACAGGAACCCCGCGTCGAGCAAAAGGGCAAAAACTGGCTTGATCCTGATGTTCAGTATACATCTTATAAATGTGCCTATCTTCTAGAGATGTTGGCGACCACATTGATCCATCTTATTCTATTCACAGCAGCTCGAAATAGATCAGTTGACGTTAGACCATTCTTAGAAAGTATCCTAAGATTGGCCAGCCTGGATATACGTCTACGTCCAGGGCCTCTTTTACCCTCAGTCTTGCCTTGTAGAATCAACTGTAGAAGTCGGTATTTATCATTACGCATGATGTGGCCAAAGTAAGCCAATTTTCTATTTTTTCTGGTGTTAATAGCGCCGGTAGCACCACATTTCAAATGCCTCTAATCGTTTTATGGTATCTTATGTAAGGTTTCAGCTTTCTACTCCATAGAGGACACTAAAGACGTAACATCTAAGAATTCTTATGCGTATATTGATACTTAAAGATGAGTTGCAGAGTTCCTAAGGCTGTTGAAAGAACTTCTGGCTTTTTCAATACAAGTTTTTATTTCGTAGCTGTGATTCCAAGTATTCTTAATATTGCAGCCCAAATAGCATATTTTTCCAACTCTTTCTAACGGTGTATCGCCTATTGTAATTTGAGCGTTTATGTTGGTGTTCTTACTAATGATCATTATTTTTGTCTTCTTGCAATTTAGGCCGTATTTGTTACATGCTTCTACAACGTTATCCATTATCCTTTGGAGCCCCTGCACACTATCTGCCAACAACACTGTATCGTCTGCATATCTAATATTGTTATAAGTTGGCCATTTACAGCAATCCCATCTTTTGATTCGTCCAAGGCCTCTCTAAAGATGTTTTCAGAGTCTATGTTAAATAATGCCGGTGACAATATGCAACCCTGTCTAACTCCTTTTTCGACTGTGAAGATCTCGGACAGTTTATTTTCTAATCGTACTGTTGCTTTTTGTTGGAGATATAAGTTTGAGATCAGTCTTTATCCTTACCATCGAGTTCTGATGTTTTTAGGATATCGATTAGTTTCCCCGTCCCTGTCAAATGCCTTCTCGAAATCAATGAAACATGCATACACATCCCTGGCTCTCTGTATTAGAACTTGCAAACTAAAAAGTGCTTCCCTCGTTCCGAGTCCGAGCTCTGAATCCAAATTGAACATCACTCAGTATGCATAGGGACTGCGAAAGCACGGCCTATCGATTCTTTTGGCTTGAAGAGTTTTCAAAAAAAAAATACCACAGGGATACGTGGTTTGTGGCGGCGAAGCGTTCATATAGACGTCGGTTTATGATCCTTCGATGTCGGCTCTTCCTATCATTGCGAGACCGTCGTGAAACAGGTTAGTTTTTCCCTACTGATGACTCGTCGTTGTGATAGTAATCCTGCTCAGTGCGAGAGGAACCGCAAGTTTGGACATTTGTGGGATTATGCCTGAACGCTTCTAAGGTCGTACCATTTCTAATCAAAGATGGCAACGATATTTGTTGGAGTTCACAGAGTCGAAAGGCTCAAAACAATGTGACTTTACTAGGTAATCGTAGTTCGATACGATTGTCGCACGAGCCCTTATTTCCCTTGACAATATCGGTTTACGGTGGGATCGATCCTTGACAGTAGACCAGATCTTTAGACGGACGAACATGGGTATTATAATCTTTTCGATTTTGGAACTCGGAATTGTCTGTAGACGACTTACGTATCTGGCAGGGTGTTGTACCTGGTAGAGCATTTCCACGCTGCGATATATTCAGACAACCCTCAGGAATTTGTCTTGTCGGTTAGACGAGACCCCTGATATTAAAGAATAAAGCCTTTTTGTAGAATGTTTGTGTTAAATTAAAAGATCTAATATAAAATAATAGATATTAATGTTTACCATTTACGTATGGCATGAAAATTCTAGCTAAGATCAAAAGATATATAAAGAAAATTGAATACATGAAAATAAAAACATTGGAATACAATTGACAGTGAGCAATAGAAAAAAAATATAATATAATAAAGGTCATGGCAACGAACACAATAAAGTAATAACAGGAGATAGGCTATTTTAAATCTTACTAGGTATACATTGCATTACAAAACCAAAAACATATTCTTTTATTAAAAATTCACAAGATGTCAATTAACATGCTTGACGGATTGCATACAGGATATGCACTTTTGTTACTGAAAATAGATGTAAGCGAAGATATATTATTTAAAGTTAAAATCCATAGTAACATGATATACAGCTTTCTATTGTTTTCGTAACAAAAATTATTGGTCTCAAGTTAACAATCATGTAGTAAGAAGGTAACTGCTCAATTTTATTTGGTGAATACATTTTCAGTAGCGTCGTCAAATTTATTTACTAAAATGTAATAAATAAATTGTAAACTGTCTCTTATAAACCGATCGTACTGCAGCCATTTGGCTTATTATACAGGGTGTGACAAAAATATTGGTCATAAATTATGCCGCAATTCTTAATGATGAAAATAAGTCGATTTGGTCTAATTTACCTATATGCAAAAGTGCACCGAGAAAAAGTTACACACAAAAGTAGCACACGGGGTGTTAAAAGTTACAAAATGAAACCGATTTTTTTAATATTGCCCCAAAACGGTTTAAATTTTTTTGTGAAAATTTATATTATGTGTTAGCCAATTGGCCATGGCGAATAAAACCGAAGTGGCGAAAATTTTTTGTTCTCGATTTTTCTATATTTTAGGAGGTCTCCACACCTTCCCACCCCTCAAATTTTCTGTAGTATATTATTGGAATAAAAACGGGTCGTCGTTACAATAAAATACATACCCGTTCTACAACATTTTTGTCTGTATTTGTTAGTTAAATCATTAATTTAGAAGATACAGCCACTTTTTTAATTATATAGCTAAAATAATAAAATTATACAGATATCAAGTTTATTATTCAAGTAGGCAAATTGTTGCTGTGTTCTCTATCTATGACAGTTATTGTGAACTAAAGTTTTGTTTTAATTAATTAGGGGAAATGTGCCTATGATGGACCCCTTATGGAAAAAGCTCCATAATAATTTTAATTATTTACTTAGCAGGCTTTAAATATGACCACATAACGTCTTGTTATTTGTATACTATGCAAATGTTTCAAATTTTAATAAACATTAAGATGACAAAAGTTATTCATAGTTTACTAAAATCCTGTTAAGGGTCCATCATGGGCATATATGCGCTCATGATGGACCCTTTGATACGAACATGATGGACCCGTTGCATTTTGTATAAAATAAGTAAATACCAAATTATTTTATTAAACCAAAAGATATTCTAAACGATAAATAATATTACAATTAGGTATTTTTAAGAAAAAAGTTACATGCATAATTCACACACAAATTGTTTACGTCCAGGATTTACATCTGCACATTTATTGTGACACCAATTCTTACATCTTACACACTTGACAACGAATCCATTTTTCTTTGGATCGTGAATGCGAAAATAGTTCGTTACAGTAAATGCAAGCTGCATCGTCCAAGTCGTCTTCTTCAAAAGAAGATTCACAATCGTCTTCAGAACTATTTTTAGTTGAAACACGAACTTGCCTTTTCACTTTTCTTGCGTCTTCTTTTCTTTTTTTTTTTTTTCTTCTTTTTTTCTGCAATTTTTTGTTTTATATCATCAATTTCTGGCGTTGAATTGAAATATCCTGTTTTACCCCGTTTTCTCCCCTTTTTCTGAGTTACTTCAGATAAGTACTCCAGCTAAAGCAAGAGGACAAATATCTTCGACCGAGATGTTTAGGACTGACGATGATGTTGATTTCTGACCAGTGATTTTTGATAAACCTTCAATCGAAGAAACATTTTGGTTCCGATGTTCCGGTAGTGAGTTCTCGTCAGAACATCCTGGTAGTGGGTTTTGTTTATAATTTTCTCTATCTGTTATTATAGACGGCAAAAATTGCCAATCCTCGAAGACATATGGATTGAACGGTTCTAATTCCTGTCGTTTTAAATGCATTTATTGCACTTGATGGAAGAGCACTTTTTAAATATGCTCTATTAAAGATATTGGCTACTTTAAATTGGGTAACTGTTTTACCTGGATTCTGTCGCAGCCATAATTGAATTTCTTGGCCGTAGTAAGTTTGAAGTGGTCTAAAAAATCCTACGTTCAAGGGCTGAACGTGATGAGAGCAGTGGACCGGAAAACAAAACATAATAATACCGTTTTCTTTTGCAAACTGGAGAGCTTCAAAACTTTTATGACTGCCATGACCATCGAGTAACAACAAAACTTTGTTGGTTTTAGAAGCCTTTGAATACCTTAAAAAATGTTGCAGTTAAAGTCGGAAAATGTCGGAGTCATCCATCCTTTTTATTGAGCGAAGGCTACACTTCCAGTAGGTGCATCGATCATAAGTTCGTCTTTCTTTCTTTGTCAAGCAAAAATCAAAGCAGGAGGAACATATGTTCCAACTGCATTCATTGCATATACGACCGTAACATGTAGACCGCGCTCTGCACTACTTAAAGCACCAACTTGTTTACGACCTTTACTAGCATAAATCTTCTGCGATCTCTTTTGCACAGTTGTCACACTGGACTAGTCCATGTCATAAATGTTTTCCGGTGGAAATTGAAACTCTTCTAATATATGTGCTAATGCTGTAAAGTATGCATGCCAACGAAGTATTTTCTGGAGTTCGTAATGATATTCGAGGATTTCGCTTTAAAAAGCCTCTAACCCATTTCCAGCCTGCCATCTTGGTTTCCTTAATAAAACTGTGGCTAATATTGTTTCTTTCAGCTACTTCGTATACAAGTTTTCGTAAATCTTTACTGGTCAGGCCAAAAAAAAACCAGCTTCCATGGTGATAATATGGTCAGCAATTTCCTTTTCAATAGCAGTGGAAAATATTGGTCTTCGTCCTCCCAAATCACCTTTGGTACTTCCTTGTTGCTTATTAAAGCGCCTTTTCAAAGTCGTTTTTGGAATGTTACATGTTTTTGCTGCCAGCTTAAACCCCATAGTTTTCTCTTGTATGCTTTTTAAAGCTTGCTGCATATTACTATCATTCCACTGTTGCCGTTTATGAGGATCCATCCCTGTAAAATGTATTATGTTAATCGTTAAGTAGTAACTTATTTCCTTTTTCCTATGATGGAGCCCTACTCTGTCATAGGTAACGACAAAGGGGTCCATCATAGGTAAATAGACAAGACAGTAAATTTAATTCTGTTTTTTTTTGTTTTGACCATTCTAACCTAAAACAAAGTATAGTATTTGACAAAGAAAGTGTAGTCATTTTAAACAAAACAAAAGCAACACTTAGCTTAACGTATGTTACCAGTAAAATATTATCAAACAATTTTATTAGATCAGCAATGCCAAATTTTAATTTTATTTCACAAATTTACTGTTATAACCGCCAGGGGTCTGAAACTTTGTAAATACCGCGCCATATTTGAAATTACAGCAGGGGGTCCATCATAGGCAGGGGTCCAACATAGGCACACTTCCCCCCTAAATTGCTCTGAAATGGCAGAATAACAATTTCAATTCGAATTTAAAAAGAAACCGAATTTTAGAAACTGCTAATGTATTTAGACAAACGTTTGCTTTTACAAAATATTCGATATTCATTGTTGAAACGATGTAGTATCATCACTAAGTTGCGGATGGAACTTTTAAGAAAAAAATCTAATTTTCTTTCTCGATGGTGCTTTAAAATTCTCTCAACGGGAGGAATCAAACGTAATTTGGTCCAGGCCGACGTGGTGGGGTCTGACATCAAGTCATCCATCTAAAATCCTAATAATCCATTTCCATTTGTTCCATTTTGTACCATTTCCATATTTAATTATATTTTAACTTATCTTCTATTTAATTTAAGTTATATTTGTTATTATTTTTATTATTTTCAGATTGTATTCAAAGTATACATTCTCGCAATGAGACTTGCTTTTGCTAAAGTTTTGTATGTGGTATTTAATAGGCTTATTGCTCTGTAATACTCGCACTCCTCCGATCTCTTTTTTTATAAGTAAATACTATAACACCTCTGTTCCAATCATCTGGTAGTGCGTTTTGTGTCCATATTTGTTGTATTAGCTTTATTTCTTTATATAATTTTTTTCCTCCGTATTTTATTAATTCCGCTGCTATTTCATCTTCTTTTGCTGCTTTTTCGTGTCGGAGGTTTTTAATTTCTTTTTGTACTTCTTCTGTGGGAATTTCTGTTTCGTCATTATCTTGTACTATTGGTCTTACTTCTTCATCGTAGGTTGTTTCCTCCCTAGTGAATAGCATTTTTTCGTAATATACTTTCCATACTCTGCTGATCTGTTTATCTGTCTCCTTTTTGGTTTTTTACTCTTGTTTTAAATTCTGTCCTACTTCAGAAATGCAGACATCAGCAAAAAGATGTCTTCCTATGCTTTATAGATCACCAGAAAGCGTTTGATTGTGTTAATTATTCAGAATTAGTAAGATTGCTCCAGGAATGTTCAATAGATGAAAATGACCTTAAAATCATAAAGAACCTTTATATGAATCAAGTGGCATCTGTGAGACTAGGACTGGAATCTACGTCATATTTCTCAATCGAAAAAGGTGTACGACAGGTTGTATTCTGTCACCCCTCCTTTTTAATCTTCACTCTGAAACAATTTTCGATAGAGCCTTAAGTGACACTGAAGATGGAATCAAAATCAACGGACAGACTATTAGTAATCTTCGCGATGCTGATGATACAGTCATAATAGCTGATAGTCAAGAAGCGCTACAACGACTAATAGATAGAATAAACACTGAAGAAGAACGATTTGGCTTGAAGATTAATATAGACAAGACGAAGGTAATGGTGGTTAGCAGAACACGAAATATGCAATTAAATATAAGAGTTAATAATAAGAACATCCAAAAGGTCCCCAAGTTCAGATATCTCGGTAGTTGGATAACTAAAGATCTAGATCCAGACATAGAGATACGTAGCAGGATTGAGCAAGCCAGAACAGCATTTACTAATATGAGAACCTTGCTAAGAAACAGCAGCCTTAACTTAACACTTCGATATCGCTTTGTAAAATGTTACATTTACTCCATGCCGCTATATGGTGTAGAAACCTGGACCATAAAGGCCAATGTGATGAACCGATTGGAGGCCTTTGAAATGTGGGTATTTAGAAGTCTACTTAAAATTCCCTGGACAGATCACACAACAAATGTTTAAGTATTAAATCGAATGGGCAGAGAACGAGAATTGCTGCCAATAATAAAAAGAAGAGAAACTGCTTATGTGGGTCATATATTTCGAAATTCCAATTACCATTTCTTAAAGCTTATTATGGAAGGGAAGATATATCGAAATGTTTATAAATAAAGTCCCGGTGAATTAAAAAAAAGGACTAACTCTGGTAAGGCTCGTAGGACATTGTGTGCTTGTTTTGTTTTAAATTCGTGTAAAAATGCCAACATTTCAAATAAAAACAGTGACCCTCCTACATGTTGATGCGTCTGAGTTATTTTGAATGTTTATAAGCTTTAAAATCACAGTACTTTTGTAAACCTATTTTACAATATTTACCATAAATATTTTTATTATTGAATGATTTATTTTCATAACAAACGTATATCTTCAATTTGGAGTTTTCAGAATTCATGTAGACCCAATAGTTTAAAAATAACGTTGTAAATAATTTTTATAGCTGAACATTTGTGATATTGTCCTCATTCTCAGGGGAAATTTTTGTGCAGTGTTAGGAAAATTATTAATGTTTTTCAAAAAAATCGACGTTTGAAGCTATTTGCGCAAAAATAAGCTACAAATTAAAAAAAAACCTTACAAACTCTCATAATAAACGATTTTCTATACATTTTCTGTAAAATTGACTCACTTTTCTTTATAATTTGCCGGTCTTCACCTTTAGTATTTAAAATCAAAAGCGATCTTACATTCTTTATAAGTGAAAAATGGCGTTTAATCTGTTGCATATTTTGTTTATTACATATTGTTATCACCAACTTTATGAAAAGTAGTTGTTAAATACCTATATCAAAGCGTGTCACGAAAAAGGCTTATTTTGCTAATTTCAATGGTATAATAAGGTAATCGTTCGTGTACGCTACCTCCTAGAAAATGTTTGCTGACTTCTCTTGTATGGTTTTCAAATTATCTATTATGTATTTATGAAACATTTTTTCTTTATTGTCATTAATAATCCATTCTGTATTTGAAAAGCCTTAATAATTTTAATTCCATAAAAGGAATGTCTGCACTAGACGTTTAATAAAACCCAGTTTGAACGAAGTACACCTTCACTTTATAATCGGAGTTAATTAAAAAAGTTAAATCCAATTTGTGAACCAGTCGAATGGCATGCCAAATAAATAACATTCGCAATTAACATAAGATTGTTTGCGTTTGTTTATAATATACTTACGCTTTTAAGAAATATTCTTATTTGCCAGCATTCGTGCAAAGAACCTGTTTTTATTATTAATAAAATTAATGTGAATAGTTGAAATCCGGAATTAACACATGTTAAACTCTTTTAATTAACATAGTCGTTACAATATTTTTTTACGCATAGCACAGTCGGGATTACATGAAATTTTTAGAAAAAAAAAACAACATAGATGCCTATTTCCAACCTTTTATCTTGAACATCTTAGAAAATTTTCCATCTAGATACCACAAAAATAATAGAAGTAAAATTGTTTGCAATATTTGTCCTCAGACGCTGTTTATACAATTAGTAAAAAAAAAACTCTAGTGCCTACCTAGAAATGAAAAAAGTTGTTAAGTTGTTTGGATATTTGCTTATTGGAAATCGTAAAAGTCTTTAAAAAAAGTTTCTGAAAATTTGTTATGAAAAAGTTTTCTTCAAAATAACGGCGTAAAGGAAAATGCGATACTCTCTTTTCTGTTTTTTTTTTATAATCATTTGTCAATTACGCAAACATTCTTTGTTAAACAAATCGCTATATTTATTTATTGACGAGTAACCAACCATAAATGGACTATAAAAGTAATATTTTTTCTTTATTGACATTTGGTTTTTACGATCATAATGTGTTTAATGAGAATAAACCACAATATTAATTGAAAATGCAAATATTTGAGGTTTGGATTTCTACATCGGAAGGTTGTTTATAATTAGAATTTATAGTTTATAATTCATTTAGAACGATTTTCTAGGTGGAAATCGAAACGTCAATAATAATAGGGGAGAGTTTTGTAACTTGGTCAATTTTTCGTTTTTTTATTTTTATAATATTTAGAAATATATATTAGCAAAATTTATTATTTAATTTTGATTATTTGTCTATTAAAATTTGATTATATTTACATACTTTAACTTATCAGTTAGTCAAAAAATACATTTTAGTTAGTCCTTGAAAGTTGACCCAAGGTACAAGCTGGTAATGTACCTTGGACCAATATATGTTGTACCTTGGGTCGGTTATGGAAAAAATAAAAAATAAGAACAGATTGTGCAATTTACATTATATCTGCTAAACACAACATTAAACTGTAAGTGCGCTTACATTATGATGATAAAAACTTACTCTCTTTAAAAATATTTTCATTGATTGGATAGAGACCGCTGAAATCAAACCCTTTCTGGATATCGGATGATATCGGAGATTTTGGAAAAGCCTTACCTGCCAGATCAGCTACATCATAAATTTAAATGGGTTGTCCAGGATGCATAATCATCCAGTCTTTGCTGGCCACATTGTAATATGTTTTCATTGGACCAAATACTGTTCTGTCCAGCGATTGTATCTTATGGCTGGTATGAGGATGAAACGTTATTGGAATAATGCCGTTTACCTTACAAAAATTAATAACATTAACATTTACATGGCTATCGTGATTATCCAAGAGTAATATGACTGGATCTTCATTTGTTAGTTTCATATGATTTTTAAAATGTTACAAAAACAATATTTCGTTTGACCACCCGGACGGATTAGCACCTCCTATGATTCCAACCGGACAACCCTTTAGCATATGTGGCTTAAAATTCACGCTTAGAAATATCATCATCGGTGGGATATGGTTGCCAATTGCATTTATTGAGGCTATTAGAGTAACGTTTTGTCTTCGTTCTGCACTAGTCATTTGACCTAATTGTTTTATTCCTTTGGGTCCGATTATTTTTGGTGGTACATAAACAGTTGTAACACCGGTCTCATCGCAATTCCAAATTTTTTCAGGTGTTAAATTGCCGTGAGATAGGCCTCCTTTATAATTTTGAAAAAAAGGTATCAATATTGGTTTTATTAAAGGATGTTGAGCGTGCCAAACTTGTAATCTTACCTTCTTAAAAATTAACTTAGCCATTCCTTGCCATCTATCTTCTTTTCATTCCAGCAAGGTGGATGAGACTTGTTATTTGCAGTTGCATACTGGTATGCCAAAGAAGTGCGGACTTCCATTTTGGTTAAACCATAATGCAGGCATGCAGCAGTGAGAAGGTAGGTTTTTAACTCACCTTTTTCTTTACTAAAAACCTGCTTCACATTATTTGCAGCAACGTACGAAAACTCTGCAGCCCCCAACTTTCAGAAGGATTGTACGTGTCTGATAAATGTAATTTTTGATATGTTATAATACTTTGCTGCTTCCCTAATTGATAACTCTCCACTAATACATTTATTTGCTGCTGAAATTATATTTTTTGAGTTTAGAAGGGGTCTTTTGGCACCTACTTTGCTTCGTGTCGTTTTAATATGACTATCTGAAACAAGAGAAAGTCTTGTTAGCCAACATTAATTCAAATAAAATTTAAAATATTGTTTATTCGCGATAAGACTACCTTGGTCCGGTCCAAGGTACACGACTGCTTACTGACCCAAGCTCCTCCTCTGTTGAGTGCCTTCTCTGTTGAGGTTGGCGATCAATATGGCAAATTTCTCTCTATTCTGGGCTTGATGAATTAATTCATTTCCTTTTGTGTGGGTCCAATCTCTGATGTTTCGTAGTCAAGATTTTTTCTTTCGTCCTATGCCCCTTTTACCTATAATCTTGCCTTCTAATATTACCTGGAGCTCCTCAACTTCCCTATGGCGCATTATGTGTCCTAGATATGACGTCTTTCTAATTCTGACAGTATTGACCAGATGAGGGCGTGTGTTCATTACTCTCAGTACTTCTTCATTCGTAGTTGTGCTGGTCCAGCTTATTCTTAGCATTCGGCGGTACATCCACATTTCAAATGAATTTAATTTGTTGACGTCATACTGTTTTAATGTCCAGGTCTTACAGCTATATAGTAATAGAAACCACACATAACACTTTAGTGTTCGCAATCTTATTGAGACTGAGAGCTTGGGGTTACAGAGCATTTTACGCGTATTCATGAAACCAGATCTTGCTATTTCAATGCGTCTTCTAATTTCTTTTGAGTGGTCTAGTTGACTACTTAGTTCTCTGCCCAGGTATATGAAGCTTTGGGAACTCTGAAGGGTGATACCATTTATTTGTAGCCCAAGCTACATAGCGACATTTTCAGCTGTTGTTTACTTTATTTATTGGGGTTATGCGTTTAAGCAAAAAAATGCATTAATTATAATGAAGCCTAAACATGTATCTTTTATGAAACGAATGTTAAGAGATAATAAACAAGTAAATAATTTACTTACCATCAAGTAAAACACGCAGCAAATCACCACGCAATTAATTTTTGTTTAGAGTATAGAGCTGCCATGTACTGACTACATATTTGAACTACTTATTTAGTCAAAGCGAAGAAATTAACAGTAGATAAAAAGCAAACTACACTGATCTGAGGTGCAAACCGGTCCGAGGTACAACACTCTTCTCTATATCGTATTTTCAATTAAAATTATTTTTATTAATTTACATTTTTAAAATTGAAAAAATAAATTTTGTTTTTAAAGAATTATATTATCATGTCTTATCATTTAAGCAGAAATTTTGGTCTATTAAAGACAATGTAAAGACGAATTTGGACAAAGTTATAGATGTTTGGAGGTCGTATTGTAAGTCTTTATTCGACGTACGGATTTCTTTCCACTTCTTAAAACACGTCAGTTACTTATCGCGCTCTCTCGCGCACTCTTTGGATATGAACCTGACATTCTTGTTTCCGATGTTGAATTTGGTCTGAAAGGACTTAAGATGAACAAAGCAGCAGGCTATAATTGCATTACCGCTGATGTTTTAAACCATCTTTCGGCATGTGGACTGAGAATAATAAATCAATTGTGCAATCAGATCTGGCACATACATCTGGCCTGACGATTGGAGAAAGAACCATACCTCTACATAAGAAAGAATCAACAAATAATTGTATAATAACTGTAGAGTACTAGCTCTAATATATCACGTCAATAAAGTGCTCCTCTACGTCCTACAACGTCGTTTAGAAAACTTCATAAGTTGGCCAATCGTACCTGAGAAGGCTGGATTTGTGAAGGTCAGAAGTAAGAGAGAACAAATCCGTAACGTAAGAAACATCATGTCGATTATACAGCCTTTTACAATGTTAGATGGAACAAACTGTGGAATATATTGGCGACAATGGGTGTACCTAAACACTTTGCTCACCTTATTAGCCGACTATATCAAGATAATCTGGCATATATTCGAATGGACGAATGCCTATCTAACGAATGCGCAAGGTTGTAGATGGTTGGAAGGGAGAAATGCTGTTATAAGTTATAAATAGAAAATGCTGTTTGGACTAATGGTTAATTACAAAAAAAAACCAAAATCATGGTTATTGATTTTAATGTTAGTAGAAAAATATACTGGTTCTGATGGAGAGTCAGTAGGGATAAGGTTCCTCCAAAATATAACGTTAGGAGTATATAACTTTAACAGTGTAAAGGACTTCACATATCACATATCTGGGTCGATTAGTCACATTAGACAAAAACATTAGTGAAGGAGTTAAAAGAAATATATATTTTGCAAGCAAAGCATACAGTGGAATAATTAAGCACCTGAGATATCTCAACTTATCAAGACAACGCAAAATATGAAGTATATAAGAGTCTACAGTGTGGAAACTGAGTAGCCTAACAACCTGATCCCAACGAACTATATCACAAAGGGAATTATGAATAATACAAGGTGAAATTTTGAAAATAATCTCTATCGTGCTTTAAATACAAATATCATTTTTCTAAACTGAAGATCAATATGTTAAGTTTTGTAATTGTTTAATTTTTTGACGAAAAGAATATATCATTTTAAGATTTGTCCTTATACTATTCATAGACCCTACATATTATAGTTCATTGAGATCAGATTATTATTGAAGTTTTAAAAACATAAAAATGTACAGAGTGTTTCATTAGAAATAAACCATAAAAATATACAGAGTGTTTCATCAGAAATAAAGATGATGGACCATGCTAGACTTTCGTAAATCACCTTGTACATTCAAATTTATATTAAAAAGCGCACATTTGAATTTACAATTTGACGGGTCTCAGGGTTGTTCATATAGTTAGTTGAGATCAGGTTATTAAGGAGGTTTAAAAATTATGCGGGGTGTTTCATTAAAAACAAAGATTATAAACTATGCTAGACTTTCGTGAATCACCCTGTATATTAAAATTTACGTTTAAAAACCGTACATTTATATTTAAAAGTTAACCCGTCTAAGCGGATTTTATAATTTTTTAAAATAAGGACACAATTTTCTTCCATAATTGGTTTCCACACTGTATAAGGCAATTCTTAACACATTGATCTGAGACATTAAATAAAATCAAAAGATTCTAAATATAACCAATAGTAGTAAACTAATATATGCCAGCCTTGTATGTACACGTTAACCATCAAGATATATTAAATATAGAACAGCCAGATACAAGTTCATGATCTGATGAGATGATAACATAAGCAAGCAATAGTACTTAACCTAGCCTGTGCTATGGAGGCTACATATCAGTAAAATGCTTGTAATCTGAGAGTCCTAGGGCTACAAGGACTCCCACACCAAAATCCTACCCCAAACAATACAGGCTAGCGTGAGGCCCTCTATTCCCGCTGTCTGTACTGACTTATCATAGATATGTATTACATGCTTGCGCCTCAAGTTCGCGCTCTGGGCTATGACCAGTTCGGCAATTTTTTTTGGTTGTGGTTAGTATTTTTTGTGGCTTGCGCCTTTTGTTTCGTTTCTGGTGGCCAAAGCCTTTTGTGATTTTTTTTTTGAGAGTAATTTGTAACATAAAAACTTCATTAATAAATTTGCCAATGTCAATAAGCCAGGGTTGTCTTCTTCTGATTGAGCTACGATTATATGTTTGCTAATATTTGCTGTTTTGGTCTTCTGTGCTTCCATCGATGGAACACATCATACCTTAATATCTCTGGTAGTATCGGGTTTGGGTGGTCTTCTAGCTCTGCGAATTTTATTCTGGCTCTTTCTTCCATGGTATCTATTACCCTTATTTGATTCAGTTTTCTGAACAGAAATCGTTCAGCGACATCTTCTTAGGGTGCCTGTCCGTTCCGAACGTTGGCGATCATTCTGGCTATGATGACTTTGTTGGTTGCTCTACGAAATATCTGTGTTGAGGTCTTTCTATCAGGTTAGCAAGCCAGGATATTCTTCTTCGTCCTGGGGCTCTTTTTCCTTCAGCGACATACCTGGGCATATTTGCAACTTATCTGAGGCAGTTGTTGTGAGATGTATATGTAATTATTTGTAGTATGATGCTGTTATTCAGTTTCGGTTCAGTTTTCATTCTAACTTGCTTATTTTTAGTGTGAGTCCTCTTATTGCAGCTCTGACTGTTGTTTTTTTGTATTGTCGCGTCGAAGTGCTGCGTCGATTGTGAATATTTGATCCATGGTGACTCTGGTATTTCGCTTTTTTTTTCATTCGCTGCGTCTGTTTTGCACTTTCAGCTGTTCTTTTAGGTTATCTCTTCTCTTTTTGAAGATAGCCGCTTGTGTCTTCTCTGGATTTATGGCTATCTTAAATCGAATACTCAATTCTTCTGTGGTATCCAATGACGTCTGTAGATTGTTTGCCGTTGTGTTCAGCTTTCTGTGTTTTGTTAACAGACTAACACAATCTTCTTACTTCTGAGAAAGTTTTGACTAAAAATGATTTAGAAGAATTTTAAACTTTTTTAATTAATCGTAAACATAACACTTTTACTAAGAAACTAATTTTTAGTACCAGAAATTTATAATCGACAAAAAAGAAGATTGCAATTGGTTAGTTAGCTAAATATTAACGGTATTACTAGAAAAATTATATATCCAATTATATATCTAACAAAATAATAACTTTAGGATTTGGTTATATCCGGTGTACCGCTTGTTGAATTCTTTTGTAGTAAAATTTCACCTTTTTCTAGGCTTGTGAATAATGATGACAAATTTTCTATGAAAAATATAAAGTAAACTGTAAACATCCCTTTCTTAATGGTTATACAATCAGAACACCTATTCCAGCATACCTTTGTTAAAATTTGTCATTTCATGTATAATAAAATGTCAATATTGTTCCGTAAATTTGTTTAATAATGAAATAATATTGGTTCTTCAAAATGATAATCATAAATTTGTTTACATGGTTTATAGTAGTAATAATAAAATTACGATTCCTGAATCCCACATGCATTATTAAACGAAAA
Source organism: Diabrotica undecimpunctata (assembly GCF_040954645.1). Taxonomy (NCBI): domain Eukaryota; kingdom Metazoa; phylum Arthropoda; class Insecta; order Coleoptera; family Chrysomelidae; genus Diabrotica; species Diabrotica undecimpunctata. The sequence goes on along the minus strand of NC_092803.1, from coordinate 140,138,930 downwards.
CTCAACATGTGGTCCGATCCCCAAATAGGAACATATTTCTTGTTTTGCCAACGCTGAGATATTGAATTAAAATGTTAATAAAAATGCAAAAGTATGTCAAAATGTGTAATTTCTTCCAAATCTGCTACGATAATTGAAATAATTCTTTTTCCCGTGAAACCCATATCTTCTCTATATTCAGCTCAGGGTTCCAAAATATTTTTAAATATACAAGAAGCATATAATCTGATACCTATTAACTCAAGAATACTAACATTCTTAAATTTTACGTACCGATTTTAATCTTTTATCCGATTTTAATTTTAATCTGCTGACTCAAAATATTAAACGTGGTAACCCTTAGCCACGTCTGCTATGATATCCCCACATCTTGGAAATGGCTTCCAGTTTTAAGCAACATCGCTCCACCAGCAACAAGACGACTAGACGCACTCAACACCCTAGTTCAAAAATGCCAACAAAACCCAGCACTACCGATAAATACAGACATCGCTGAGCTATACCAAAGAGAGTTAAGACTGAAATCCAGACATCCACATACTAGAACTGCTACAAGATTGGCTGATTTCACTACTGAGGAGCACTGGATGGGCGAATGGAATCCAGATATCAGAAATGCTAATCTCATAGAAAACCCTACAATTAAACCAGACGGCTTTTCTCTTCCTCGTCGTGAATGGTGCAACCTTAATAGAATACGAGTTGGTCATGGAGTTTGTAACAAGTCTCTGAACCAGTGGGGTAAAAATGCCAGTCCGGGATGTGACAAATGCAGCGCTGTTGAACAAACAATTAACCATATCGTCTTCGAGTGCCCAGCCACGAAGTTCGTTGGCAGTCTTCAAGAAATCCACCAACTCACTCCTAAGGCAAGATATTGGCTTCGAGGTTGTAACCTTCGACTTTAATAATTTTTATTTTATATATTCTATGTTGGTGTTTTCTTATTTATTATTGTTATCATTATTTTTTTAATGTAAAACTGCAATGTGTAAAGTTCATACGAATATATATATATATATATATATATATATATATATATATATATATATATATATATATATATATATCTTGGAAATTAAAACAAATGCATACCCGCTTTGATTTTAGTTTAGGTTATTAGGCTTTGACAACTTCTTACGGAAAATACGGACATGAGCCGATAATGGAGAGAGTATTTCAAATAATTGTTAAATACTGACGAGACAACAACAGTACCACTTAGCAAAAACCGAAATACCGTTTCCAGCGATTGAAGAAGTAAAGGCAGCACACCTGGCACTAAAAAATAACAAAGCTCCGGGCCCAGATGACATCGATGCGGAACTTATTAAGAAAGGGGAAGAACAACTTCATGTACAACTACATCATCTCATAAAAATGAAATATGGCAAACAGAAGAAATGCCTATAGAATGGCGTGAAAGTCATATAGTACCCGTCCACAAAAAGGGAGATAAACATTTATGTAAGAACTATAAATAGAGGAATACTAATAATTCATACAACCTACAAAATTATATCGATTATTGTACTGAGAAGATTAATTCGGTACGCTAAAGAAATATAATAGGTGATTAACACCAGGAATTATCATCGTGGCTTCCGACTGGGAAGGTCAACAATAGACCAGATCTTTACCTGACGCCAAATTTAGAGAAGAGTTGGGAATACAATACGTCTTATTAGACGCCCATCCAATTTTTATGGGTTTTAAAGGATAGATATAGAGAATTCAACATAGTACGATATTAAGAAATCGGGTAAGATGGGCAGGACATGTACTGAGATCGAATAATGAAGGACTACTGGAAAAGGCCCAATGGCAGAAGGTCAGTTGGTCGCCCAAGAAAAAAATGGAAAGATGTAGTAACTAGTACATATACATAAGATGGGGGTACAACAATGGGAGATTTCTGCACAAGACCGGTAAGGGTGGAAGAAAATAGGAAAGGCGGCCAAGGCTCACTTAGAGTTGTAGAGCCACGAAAGAAGAAGAAGAAAGCTTTGACGGTGGTATGTCTAACATTCCGTACGTAAAATTTACGTGTGTGTAGTCTTAAAGTCTTTAGTGTTAAATCGCTTTATTTATATTAAAGTTATACCTGTTTGAAGTCGCAATTTTCTCTAAAAAAAAGTGTTAATTAATGTGTAATGTGTTAATAAGGATTTTAAGCAAATTTGAGCAATAAACATTTATACTTGAATTAACGGTAATGATAGAAGAACTCAAAAGAAACATTTTGAGCTTGGAAAAATGTTGTGTCCTAAACTCCTGCTGTATTTAGCAGGATGCTTTTCACTACAATAGACGCATTTTGGTTCTGCCTTTTTTGGCATGTAACAATCTTTAGTTAAATGCTTTTTTGTGCATTTAACACATCTTGGTTCTCTGGCACAGTATTTCCAAGTATGCCCATATGCTTGGCATCTCTACATTGTGGCACTAATTTAGAGCTCTAACTGGATCTCCACTCTTAATTCCAAGATGTCCGTAATCCGATAAATCTTTTTGGTATCTCCATCTTGCCTAAAGATTACTATGAACATGTATAATGGCTGTTTGGTTCGCCATTTAAGTTTATTGGCGGCATTTATCACTTTGTAGTTCCTGTTTTGTAGACAGGCAACAATATCTTTCTCTGAACAAGAGTGATGTATTTTTTTACTATAACTTTAAACGGCCTGCCCTGCTTATTTTCGTATGAGTATTATTGATAATTTTCCTCATTTAAAGCTTTTGTTAACTTTCTATATTGTTGACCATCTTGAACATTAATTTTTATTACATCACTATTAACAATTTTTGTAGTGAAACAAATTTTCTTGAATTGAAAATATTTGTATAGGGGGCATCTTGAGTTTCTTGTCTCAAATTTCTCTGGAGGCATATTTTAAATAAAATTTATCAACAAATTATCTGGTGCAAATGCGAGGGTATGTACTGAGCCCGTTGCATATACTCTGAGATTATATTCTATAGCGCACTGAAGGTTCAGAGGGTTACATAAAAGAAAATAGAACGTTAATAGATGTAATTTCTAGATAGCTATGAGGATTTACAACGATATAGTTACTACTTAAAATAGCATATGATGGATATCTAATGTGCTTAACACTGTTAAATCTAAGGTATATAACAGAGATAACTAAAGTTCAAATACCTGGGCAAGTGGATCGGATAATTTCTGAATCCTGAATTATAAATCAGAGCTCAGACTGAAGCGACCATACCAAACTTTTTAAAAATGCGAAGCTTCATAAAGTTCTACATATATTCTACATTTTGTAGAAAATTAAAACATTGACACTAAAAGTTAGCAACCTGAACAGACTAGAAGCGCTGGGAATGTTTGCATATTGTCGATGTTACGAATATCTTGTATTATCCACAGCAATACCCTAGAAATTCTGCAATAATAAATTCTTTCGTCTCTTCTCTACATATAAATTACTTATAAATATTGATGTTTGCTATTGTTATAAGTAATCAAATTTTAACATATTTAATTTATACACAATGTTGGCTACAGTTACATTTAGACACATACTTCCGGTTGCATTGACTGCTTTGCTTAGACTTCCGTCTTAATGCGTCATTTTGATCAGTTGCTATCAACAAGTCATGACAGACACTTTTTCTACGAGCCAGCAACCCCAGTGTTGAAGTCCTACGTTGCCGTGAAGTAAATTCCGTCTATAATTTAAACATCCCAGAATGTTATCAGCAACAATGTAACTTGAAATTAATTTAACTATATTTAAAGGGTGTTTACCCAGATATTTAGTGGATTCAAACATAAAACAGTAAACTTAGTAAGTATTAAATCCCATTTTTTTTACAACCCTAGTCAAAATTTAACTTTCACGTTTGCTTTAATTAAATTGGTAATACTTATTTTAGGATAAACACTGATGATGGAATAGTCATTCCGAAAACGTTCTGCGACCTGATGTAGCCCTAAAGGGTTGTTTAATATAGATTATACCTTTTATAAAGGATTTTTTAAATAAATTTGGTCTATGAAATGTTCTATTGAAGTTGTAACTGTAGATTCATTCACTGATATGTTATAAATTGGATTAACACATAGATGCTGACAACATCATTTTCTTTGTAATTTTGGTTTGGCTCTTTCAAGAAAATTAGCTGTAGGCGACAAGTAGCAGTACATTTTTTATCTAGATCTTCAAATCTGTTTTTGTGATCATCCAAGCTTTCAAAGAATAATAGTCGCTTTTCAAGTTGTACATCAAAAACTAAAATATACATAAAATAACTTTTAACGTTATACTCTAATTTCCTAATCCATCTTCAGAATTTTCTTCTTTTTTGTTCATAATATTGTAGTATGTCATAGGCATGCACGGCACTGCAGTCACAACGCAAGTATGTAAAACGTAACGTCTGCTCGTGATGGGAACGTTGATCTATGCTTCCGCTATAAACAATAATAACATGAAATTAAACGGATCTGGATCTTTACAACAATCGGTTCAATTAACGTACAACGCGTTCTTTATAAAACCACTATTTAAAAGCTATTAAAAAAATAAACCACACACTACCAACAAATCTACAGATATTTATTTTGTAGAAAAAAATAAACGTTTGAAGTAAAGGGAATAAGGGTATCCACAAGAATTGTAAACTTTTACTTCATATTTTAAAATTAGTTTCGTATCTACGGGGTACAGTATATGGCCAGCGACAACCAACATACTTCTTTTATTTGGGATGTCGTGTATATTATTTTAAGTTTAGATAAAGCTCATTTCCCATACTTCCAATATTTTGGAACTTCTTGAAAATATGCACGGAATTGCATGAAAAGATAGAGACCAATTTGTACTGTTTATAGACAATCTTCATTAGTGGAGTCGGCACTAGAAGAAGACTTGAAAGTATTTAAGTTTCAACGTTTTATCTTTAAACATAATAAATCTTTTCTCGTTTCTAAATTATTTAATCTGTCTTAAAAATATTGTAATCGTAGGTTTCTTATATAATGTTCTTCCATTAAAAGTTTTTGATTATTTGCTGTTTTTTTAATGAAATGAAAGATTTTCCTAATTTGTAAACGTATTCTTTATATGCCTTCTTTATTCTCAAATTTTGCTATGACCTTTTTTTCAAGGGGAAGGAGGTGGTAAATCTTCTAAAGACCGTAGCAGGCCGTATCCCGTTAAGGATGACCTGACATGTGATGGTTTCAGGGTGGAAGGGCCCATCCGCAAGTAGTCTCCCCAGAGGAGTCGTGCTCACAGATACAACCGTAGCTGCCTGCCTATCAATTCGGACTACTCATGCGATAGGTCCTCTTCAGACCGGTGCATCACATGAATAGCCCGGCTGATCTCTCTCTCTCTCTCTCTCTCGCTATATATATATATATATATATATATATATATATATATATATATATATATATATATATATATATATATATATATAGCTGCAGATTTCTCTCTAATATTTCATTCTTTCTGATAATTCTAGTAACTGCCTCCAGTATTGCCTTATTTTTATTCTTTCTACTATTACTATTTATTATTTCCTACCTCGTTGCATTATGGTATTTGCACGCATTTGTACTTATATTCCTGTATAATTCGTTTCTGTCCTCTTCAAACCTTCTGCACTCGAATATACAGTGCTCGCTCGTCTCAGTCATTCCACAGTTTGTGCAGTTTCCATCCGCAATCTTCTCTATCCTTCCTAGGTAAGCCCTGAAGGAACTGTGTCATGTTAGAAACTGGGTGAAATCCTTCCACTCCGTTATGCTGCTATTCCTAGCTACTATTTTCTCCTACTCTCCTTCTCGTAAGTTTTCGCTCTTTCCTTTACCATCAGGTGGATGGGTAACCACCCGCTATCACTTGAACGGCCGCCGTTGATGTTATACTGTATGCACGTGCTACCCTTAGTACTACTTTTCTTTGGGCTTTCTCTAGCATTCTCCCATATTTCTTTGATGTTAAGCAATTGTTGCCATACCGGTGCCGCGTAGAGAGGAAAGTAGAATGAACCACTTCCATTAGAATTTTCCTTTTGCTGGTCCCCGATTTGGTGGTCCTACCATATTGGGCATAATCCTTGTCAGCACCGAAGTACCCTACTCTGCCATTGCGGAAGACGTATTTCACGTGCTCGCCAAAAGTTCGCCTCCTATCTAGGTCTACCTCCAAGTACTTCAACAAAAACTATATGGTCTTTGGCCCTGGGACTTGAGGATCATAGCTTTAGTTTTCTGGCCCGCCAGCATGATGTCCCTGCTTTCCATACACGTCTTCACTTTGCCAACGGTTCGATTCCCTCTCTGCATGCTTAACCAGTTTTCATTGTGCTCCACCAGCACCACCAGATCATCCGCATATGCTATTGTATGTACACCAATGCCCAGGTCGGCCTCCATAACCTCGTTGTACAGAACATTACAAAGTAATAGCCTCAGAGCAGAACCCCACCGCGGTTCTCATAGAATTAACCCTCGCAATGTTGATGCATCTATCTGTGAAGTAGCTCTTGATCAAGTTCTGCAGATAGGAAGATATCCATAGCAATATTAAAAGCATTTCTTATATCGAGGAAGAAAGCCACCATCCATCTGCTACTACATATGGATATCTCCCTCTTGATCCTGCTGATAGCGTCTACCGCAGACTTTCCTTTCCTGAACCCATACTGCCGGTCGGATATGCCACCTTTCTCCATTATATTCCTCTCCAGCCTTGTCTTCCCAAGAATCTCAAAGACCTTGCCTAAGATATTTAACAGGCATATCGACATCAGACTTTTCTACTTTGGCATTAAAATTCCCTCGGATCTCTGTTTGGGGTAGAGTTAATATGTTCTTCTAGATATCCCATATAATCTGTCGACATCTTCGTCTAGCGTAGTTCAGGTCAGAGCGGATACCTCCATAATATGTAGAACAGCCGAAAATAATTTCATTTTTATAAAAACAACCTCTCATCAACTGTCTATTTATACTTGTGTTGTCTGTACCTGAAAAGAATACTACATTGTCTTCAGCTGTTTTAAAATGACCGCTACCTTTCCAATTTGTTGCAAATATACCTAGAATAGCCAGTTTGGTGTTGAACGTCTCTTTTTAAATTATTTGTAGTTTTCCATGAGCCTGTATAAATACCTAAATGTTCCATGTTCCTATTCTTTTACTTTTCCATAGATTTAGTTTTGGATTGGTTTTGGGTCGTAGACTTTTTACAAATAAAAGTGGCTCCCTCACACATTGGATGTGACCCGGATCTAGATGATGCCGAGTGTGAATCGGATTGCCACACAAACTATTATCATTTGTTGTATTTATATAGGTTGAAGCTCTCTCAGAAAATATTAATTTAGTTGCCGTTGCTTTCTGTATAGCAGTATTATATCGCGCCAAACTAGGTAATAGAGAGATAAAAAGAAAAAGAAAAGAAAATAGTGACCTGTCTATCCTCGAATTCGAAAAAAGAAACAAGAGTTGGCCAAAGCAGGGCGATAAAAAAGAACAAAGACATTCAAGATAAGTTTAAGGATAGTAAAATGTGAAGGCCTTGATGATACATGAGATGAATTCATGAGAGCATGAGTATTATACACATTATTTTTCCGCTCATACTTCAAGATGTTGACTACAGATTGTATGGTTCATCCACCATGCCAGAGAGTGCAAAGGAATGTATGATCATCCGCCATTCCGTACCACAAGTTCTGTCACTATTATCTATCTCTTTGCTGATAGGGCATATATTCTTATCACTTGTCGCTATGAACTATTAGCTCATAACAGTAAAACCTTTACTTCCAAGTAAAAGATAGAAGAAATAAATACTTGTTTTTCTTGTCTGTAATCCTACATATGTTCTACACTGGTCGTACTTCAGCCAATTGTTTTATTGTGCATCTTCCATTGACTATCGGGAGTTAAGAGTTGGGCAGATCTGCTGTGTATACTGCCTGTCAGCGATAAAAGTGCTATGTGGACCCTGTAATAGGATGAAAGGATAAACGCAAAGACAATGATGAGAATGAATATGTTGTTTTGATGTTTCATTCCTTGTTAACAAAATATTTGTTTGATTAAATACCAAAAGATTACACGTTTTTAACTTTTGCAATTTTTTTTTGTAATGTAGTTTTATTAATGTACTTTGTTTACATGAATTTCATTAGTGTAACAGAGTCTCGGTAATTTCGTATATGTATTTGATTAATGCATTAAACGGCTATTATTAGATATTCAATGTTTAAATCTTATCTTATAAGACTTCAACCATAAAATAGACACGCAAACAAGATCTCCTAAACCGGAAAAGATTTCATCATTTGTTTTGGGTTGCTTTTCATCTTATATTATTTTTCTAAGAAACTAGCATTATCATAATCTTATATTTCACCTGTATTAAACACGACGATCTGCATGCTCAAAGCCAGATAGTAATTTAACACTAAAAAAAATGTATAATCTGAATAAATACATACATGCTTCATTATGTATATTTATAATCAGGTAAATAAGTTTAAATTATTCTACGACCATGTCATGATCTCAAGCATATAAAAGATTTTATATTGAGAATAACGTAAAAAACGTTTGATGTTTTGTTCTTTGGTGCAATCTGGTGAAATGGTACAAATTAAATTGCCTTCGATATTCAATTTAAGGGTTAGTACTACTACTAGTAGAGTATACATAGGTTCAATTATTACAATTGTCGTTTTTAAATATATCTTTGTAAGTTTTTTTTATCAAAAAATGGTTATTTTAGACAAGAGTCCTTTTCGGTCGGAGCTTTCTTCATAAATCGATTTAAATCTTCTCTAGAACGAATCTTGCGATTGTTTTGGTTTATAATTGCATACTAGTACATAGGTTAGATAGCACAGCACCTCATTATAAATTCAAAAATGGGTCCAAAACACTAGAGCGCCGTTCAAAAAATTAAAGCCACTCAATTAAAGAAGAAATTTCTTCATTAGAAACGTGTCTTTACTCGCTATATCTCGTTCTATTCACCCTGTATTATGAGATTCAGGTAGGTGATACAATAGGTTCGAGGCTTAACATATAACAAAAACGAAGAATGGCGTTAATTGAATTATTCCGAGGTGAGTACTATCATTATTTTAATAGTTGTTTTGTTTTTATATCTACTAAATTACTTTATATGTAATAGACTAAATTTTATACCATTAACATTTGTAAATATCTAAATTGACGAGTAGTAGTGATGTAAAATACTGGGTGATTCATTTAAAATTACCAATGCATTTTGACTTACCCTGTATATACTGAATATTATTAAAATTAATCATTTTTTAGTCCAGTCGTCAGAGATAATAATAATAGTCTCCCGTTTTGTACCGCTTCGCGGCTTTGGGAGTATAGCAGGGTAGTCTGCTATATCTAGGGCCTACGGTATACAAGGAAGGTAACATGGCCAGTGCTACGCTTCACCCGCCTATTATTACCCCTGGTTTTACTCAAGGTACTCATTTTATTCAGGCTGAGTCGACCTGGGGCCTATAGACAATTTTAAAAATGTCTAGTTGTTCTTGCCGGCGGTAGGATTCGAACTCCGGACCACCGGCATGCGAGGCAAGCATCCTACCGCTTGCGCTACGCAGGCCCTTGTCAGAGATTTGACATCTAAAAATTTTGATAATGTCAATTTCGTCCCCCTACAAAATATGCAAAAAATTGACTACTTCTACCCTCCGGCTCAAATTTTTTTTATTTACTATATTGTAATATAATTATTATAATGTGTATTGTAATGTATTGTATATTAGTGATGTAACGAATGTCATTTTTTGAACATTCGCGAACGCGAATATCTGCTACCGACATTCGCAGATGCGTATGCGAATCCGAATCTATGCAACTTAAATGTTATCTCGTTCGCCCTGGTCTTCTCAAAACGAGTGAATTTTAAATTTAAAGTGTGATCAGTGGCTTATTAACATGAGTAAATCAAATTATAGTGAAATATGGACTTATTTTACATTTAGAATATGCTTCTTGATAAAATAGCCCTTTTTATATGTTCTGACGTATTTTTCAAATCAAAGAGTCTTTATGTATTTATGCATCTGCAAATAATAAAATTCCCCAACTAGGAATAGCTTCTGAAGAGTGGATGATTCTTGAAAAACTTATCGGTTTACTAGGACAATTTGAAGAAGTAACCAAAGAGTTAAATGGGGTCAATGTTTCTATTTCTTCTGCGATTTCCTTAATCGCCACTATAGAAAAAGTTGTTAATGATCTTGATTCATCCGTTGAATACATTGGTGATACGATTAACGTCTTGAAAGATGAGCTCATTTGCAAATTTTCGGATTTAAGAATTTTCATTTATTTTTTGTTTTCTAATGAGAAATTAATTGATATTAAGTGTAAATCAATCTGAATATAAAACTTTATTACATAATACCAAATAATAGAATAAAGTGAGGGCTGATAATCTGAATGGATAAAAGTGAATGGATTTGGATTTTTATTGTGTTAACCGAATCTTAACTTAATCTTCAAATTGTTTTTTTTTTCTAAAATTTATATTCGCAAAACATTCGCACAAATTTCGCGAATGCAAATGCGAATGCGAATATACAAAAATATGCGACTATTCACGAATACTAATGCGAATGGGAATATTCGTTACATCACTAGTATATATATATATATATATATATATATATATATATATATATATATATATATATATATATATATATATATATATACTAGTGTATAATTAAGTGTATAATAATTGTCAAAAATAAAAATTTTAAGTTGGCATTTATGACATTGAGGCTTATTTGTAATTGGTTGCTATTTTAACTTATTTATAAATTCAATTGTTTTTGTATTAAAAAAATGTTTTCAAAATTACACTAAAATTTCAGAGAAGCATTTATTAGATTAGGACATTTTTATATTAATTATTTTTGAGATGTATTAGCAGCAATTTTTATTTACTAAACTAATTTTATTTGGTGACTTAACAAAAATTGTTTTTTCTTTCTAGTTCAACTTTGTAAGATATTTTGTCTTTTTTAGCAGCTCTTGATAATAATTGTAAACACAATTGACAGCTCGAGATAAAAAATAGTTAACCAATAGCCCTTTTATTGACTCCAACCCATCCAAAACAGTTATAACAAGTTAAAAATACTTCTTTTTTCTTATATATATATATATATATATATATATATATATATATATATATATATATATATATATATATATATATATATATTGAAAACAAAATTAGAATCACCCTAATGATATCTCCGATAGGAGAGGCACTCAAAGAAGAAGACCCCCCGGCTTCACCCTAAAACTTCTTGGAGAAAAAAAAATTAGAAAAAAATGTATTAAACTAGAAATGTAGCTGAAATAATTTTCAACAAAAATGTTTATTAGCACTTTTTTCGCAGAATGAACCGTTCTCTCAGAAACAACGGTTGAAGCGACCGGCGATGTTGAAATCAATAATTTTAAATAAAATTTGTATCAACTCGATAGTAAAAATCCGATATCTTTTGATCAGAGTGTCCCATCGACCAAAATCAAAATGCGCTTTAAATTTGAAGAGTGCAGCTTTTGTATGCAAGACTTTTATTTTTCCGCAAATAAAGTCAGTTTCTATAAATATGTTCAATAATTAAGCGTTGCTTAGTTTTACCATTTTTTATGATTCTCGTGGGATCAATAAAATTTATTAATTCCATTGACCGTTTGTGGTGGAATTTCCATTATTAGAGCCTACTCTTTAAAACCTATAACGTGAAATTTCGATTTTGAGTTTTGAAAACAAATATCAGGAATTTGAAATATGCTTAAAAAGGCAGATTTTAAACTTTCACATTACAAACGATGGCCCGTTACGGCAAATGCCTCCACTAAGACGGTGTTAGGTAGAATTTGTAGCTAAAGTTCTCTAGTTTCAGAAAACGTACTTTCCTATTTAAAAAACAAGCAGTTTTAAACATTTTAGAACCTTTGTAATGTAAAAATTTTAATTCAGCCTTTTTTAGGCATTTTTTAAATGCTCAAATTTGTTGCCAAAGCTCAAAACCAAATTTTCATTCTATAGGTTTCGAAGATTAGACTCTAAAAATGGAAATTCCATTGTGAGCGGTCAATGAAAGTGATAAATTTTATTGATCTCATGAGAATCGTAAAAAATAGCAAAAATCGCGCAACGTTTATTTATTTAACACCTTTATAAAAACTGGCTTTATTTGCAAAAATTGCATATAAAAGCTGCACTCTTTATCTTGAAAACACATTTTAATTTTTGTCGATTAAACTCTTAAAGATATCGAATTTTTCTTTTTTTTGTAGAATAATAGTTACCGATCCATGCCACTTCTCGGGAAGTTCCATTATAGGATTTATTAGCGTATGAAGGGAATTTATGATAATCTGTCCCCTACTTTTAATTTCTGTGGTCAATATTCCGATTTTTGTAATCATTTATTTTTTTTGTGAAATGTTCCCATTTCTCTATCTGGGTTATTTCTACCGCTAAACAGCTACCGTAATTACAGCTTTTGTTAGTTCATCATTTATTTCGTTTAACTTTTAGCAGTCAAATGTAGATTTGTTATTAGACATTTTTCTATTTTTTCTACTTCTTTGTTTATTATTCTTTTGGTTTTTTTTTCTATACGAAGTTGTTTTTTATCGGTTTATGTTGTTAACAAATTTTTAGAATATAATTTAAATTATGTTCCTCGTTATGATCGCAATACTTTATTACTACCTCTGGGATTCTCCTGAGATATTTTAAGAGAAAGTGCTGAAAGGCAATTTTGAATTGAATATTTATCTTTAACTATAGACTTCATTTCATTTAATGTATTCAAAGATATAATTTTTTTTTTTTTGGTAAACTAATGCAATTTTTTTTCTGATTAAGAAAGTTTTATTTACTTGAATTAAACTTAAATACATTTTCAAAACCTACATATTGCTTTTTATTCCAAACAAAAAGCAACAGCAATAAAAACGAATCGACTAAATTGAACGCGTTGTCTCTTCCTGTCGTTTCTCTAAAGAGAGAGCAACCCTTAAAATATATATTATACCTATATATCTCAAACCATGTCCCTGACTCCTTTCCAACTCCCGCCTTGTTTCCCTCGCCCCTATCCAATATTCCTCCACCCACGTCTTTCGCAGCTGTTACCAGAGTTGCATACAAAAGAACTTGCATTCTGTATTCATAAATATCATTAAAATTGGACTGCGATACTTCCACAAGTTTAATCGAATTTTTAAGGTATACATTAAAAGAATTTTAATAGTAATAAATTGAAACATAGTGAGAGAATGATGAATTTCATCGATATTACAAGAATATATTTAATTGGATTACTTCTTTAATTGTAAAAAAACAAAACATTGTAAGTATCTTTAAAATTAATTGTTTGCAATCAATTAGGAACTGTTTTAGGAAGCTTTAAGATCAGTCAGATACCTTCAAAATTGATCTAGCGAATCACAAGCTAGTATTAAAATGAATCATACGTTTTTATTATGTAGTTAAAATCAACCATACAAAAGATACGTTTACAAAAATTATTATTAATCAGTGATTGTATCTTTAACACAATATAAAAAATCCTTACACTTTTCTAGATAACTTTCAAATCAGACTAAACAGTACGTTCTAAACGGTGGTTTTAAAATCTCATTCTAGTTAGCTAATACTATCTGGTACTTGTAATTTCCATACGTTTTTAGTTACCTTTCATACAATTTTAGATATCACAAAAGTCTATCGGAGGTATGAGACAGGCGCTCCATGTCTTAGAACTCAACTCCTGCTTAACTTTACAGGATGATCTGTTAATATGCCTCCTACTTTACTGCAGGACCTTAACTCTTTCGCTTCTAATGGGTTATATTTGTCTCATCGTTAATTTTAAAAAAATCTAGGCTACATTGAAGGGACAACTCGACGAAGACGCCACCGATGTCACAAAATGAAAAAATAAAAAAGAACAAAGGTTTCTTGCTGTCACGTTGGGCTATGGATTGTTTTAAGATGTTTCATACATCATAAATACTGTTATTTTGTATCTTTTTCTTCTTCTTCGGCACTACAGCCCAAATTGAGCCGTGGCCTCCTTTATTTTTTTACTCCACCCTTGCTGTACTGTGTTTTTCCAGCGCTCTCTTGGTTTTCCAACCGGTCTTTTTCCCTGCATTCCTGCATTCTAGCATTCAGTGCTCTTTTTGGTAGCCTATCCTCTCCCATTCTTATCACATGTCCGCCCCATTGTAATCTTTGTATTGTAGTGAAGTCTGACAGTGGTGCTTCCTTATAAAGTTGATAAAGCTCGTTGTTGTATCGACTTCTGAAGATTCCGTTTTCCCTCACAGGTCCTAGTATTATCCTCAGTACTTACCGTTCGAATGTGCCGAGTTTGCTTTCGGATATTTTTTTTAGGACCTATGCTTCACTGCCATAGCATGCTATTGGTCGAATTAAGGTTTTATAGATTCTCATCTTTGTATTTCGGTGGACATTTTTAGACCGAAATATATGGGAGAGGGCAAAATAAGCTCTGTTTGCCTGCGTTATTCTCTTTCGTATTTCTCCATCTTCTGATCCGTCCGCATATATTTCTACTACCAGGTATGTAAATTTTTCCATCCGTTTCAATGTAATATTTATGTATAATGTTTTATGGGACTATATTTCTTCTCGTCTGTATCATTATTTTTGTTTTTTCTGTGTTAATTTCCAGACCTAGCCTTTTTGTTTGCGTCTTTAACTCTGCGTATGTTTCCTGCGCTCCTGTTGGTGTTGGTGTTCTACGCATAATATTAATATTATCGGCATAAGCGGCCAGTTGAACCGTTCGGTTGGTCAGTAGGTTTCCTCGTCCAGTTTGCGTTTGCCTAACCGCGTACTCCAGTGCCAGGTTAAACAAAGTTGGGGCCAGCTCATCTCCCTGCATTAGTCCTTGCGAAATGGTTTTGTATTCGTACACATGCCTGAGTTTCATGCTTTGTGGCTTTAATGGGTCTAATTAGCTTGTGTGGTATTGCTAATTTAGCCAATATATTGTAGAGTTTGTGTTATTTTATATGATTTTCTACAATAAAACCGTTTTCTCTCTTCTCCTTTCATTGAGTTTTGCAACTACTAGGGCATAATTATAACCTGGTGGGACGTATATATCCCATGGGAATAGTCAAAATATAGGTCAACAAATTTGACCAATAGTGCAAATAGCACTAAATAACCCAAAAAAGTTCATACAAATGAAAAATTCGAGCTAAAGGGTCAAGCCGGGATGACAAAACGTAAAGCGTCGTTCTTCATCACCGAAGAGAAATAGAAAATACATAATAGAAACAGACAAATATATGGTTTATTTATGATCGACGCGTGGAGTCCGGTCATTTGTGGGTAAATCAACACGGTTTCAAATACGGTCGGAAGCTGATGCACCGCATGTACTTACCCCTCCAACCCTTCTGATACGTTTAGTGGTAGGTACGGCCAGTTTCGTGGTAATTTTTACTATGGATTGGTCTTTCCTGCGTAACGTGTCAAAACGCTTTCACGTTTCAATGTACTAATTTTCTCTTAATTTTACAATTTCGTGAGACATCCTGTATGTTCTATTATTTCTCTGCCGTCCGTTCTCACAATCTATGTTATGAACAGTTTACAAATACAATAATAAGAACAATAATAAAAAAATCCGTTACCCCTAGATATTTATTTTGAAATATTCTAAATAAAGTTTTTAATGTATTTTATTGGGAATAAGCCAATTGTGCCTTATTTCCATTAAAATAGTAATTGCTCGTAAACATTACCGCTATTCTCCTACCACCCCGGTCTGAATCCAACCTAAGTTGGATGTAATCCCCAAAACCGTTAATTCAAACTAGATACTTCTTTTGATAATATTCTTCTTCTTCTTCACTTGCTTTACAACTCGGGGTAAGTCTTCGCCGCATCCACTATCGCCCTCCATCCTCTACGATCTTGCGCTTCTATTTCCCATTGTTGTACCCCAATTCTAGATAAATCGGCTTTAACATCATCCTTCCATCTTTTTCTCGGTTGGCCTACTGATCTTCTATCAACAGATTCAACAGATTTTGCTCTACCCTAATACGATTTCGATAATCCAGTTGTGTGCGTTCTTTTCATTTGAGGCTGAGTAATATTTATGCAGTAAACAGGTAATCTTCTTTCTGCTGTAAACCTTCTTTACCGTTAAGAAGTTCAGAGTATTTACTGCCAACTAGGAGACTGGAGGCAATTACTTTAGGCAGTATGTATATTATTATTTGATACTATTGACATTTTTTTGTACAGTCCAAGTTTAATCATGATTAAAGGTAAAAATAGCATAAACTAAACATAAATTTCACATTCTTGTATACATAAAAAACTTCGCTATTTTTTATTGCACGCTTATTTATTTGAAATACAGTTAATGTGTTCCAAAGTAGGACTTAGGTCCCTGTTATACGAGCGCTAATGTAGCGTCAGTAGGGCCGCGTCAGCGTCGGCCCAATCGAACCGGACAATGGCACTGCCGTCGAGTAAATTATACGAACGACATTACTGTCGGTGAGTCCGCGTTGCACATAGCGCGCATTAAGTTATACGTAGCTCTGCGGATTTGTGACACTGTCTCATTGTTACCTCTATATTATAAAAAAAATATACTCTTAGTTTTAGTAATTGTCAATAACTTAACAAACGCAGAGGATAGTGAGCAGCAACAATATTAAGACTTCAAAGCTATTTATCTATCAAAGCTATTTATTTTACTCTTTGATTTTAAAATGGTGCTCTAGTGAGTAAATGATTAGAAACTAATATTATACTAATATATACTTCATCTATGGCTGTTTCGTGGTGACATATGTTGCAGGCGCTACAGCAGAAAACCTAAAACCAGAACCAGAAAAGTTAACCATATCTTGCATGACAACGCGGCGCAACTACAGTCACATATTAACTTAGAAATTATGCGTCCAGTTTTCTGCGGCATCGACGCGACGGCATTATCGCTCGTATTAGTTTATGTAGTTATTTATTTTCGCGTGTTCCCTATATCCTTAAACGACCCCGCCCATTATCCGAGCAAACAAGGGTGTTATTGATGCACCAAGGGTGTTATTAAGATGATTACGCCCGGAGAGCAATATAATCCAGCCAGAGGGTCCCTGGCCCGAAGGATGGATGTGGACGATGGGCGTAATCCTCCGGTAACACCAGTGGTGTTACCGGAGGATTACGCCACTGTAACACACTGTGATAGTAACACCATGCAAGATTTTATTTTTCACTTCACATAATATAAAAACTAAAATTGAGACGTCTTTACTTGTTTGAAGTAGTCTATAACATTTGCTTTTTTTCTTATACAACTTCTATTATGCCCTATGATATAACAAGTGTGTGTTTGTGGTAACCGTATCCAAGATAATTAAAAGTAAATAATTAGTTTTACTGAGCAATAATTAATAATTTATTATAAAATTTAAAGAATAAATTAAAAAACCCAAACTTACGAACAACTAAATGGGACTGATATTTTTAATTTAATTTAAATATAATAATTTAATATATTTTATATTTGGTTGTCGTCTTTACACAATTAAAAAAATTTGTTTCTTTCCAGGTAAGTTATCCTCACATAACATTGAAAAAAAAGGTTCTACAGAAATTGGTAAGTTATTTTATTATTAACAAACAGTTAAAGGTTCCTATGTTATTCTAATTGTGTAATACTCATGCCCGGTTGTATATATATATATATATATATATATATATATATATATATATATATATATATATATAAATTAAGGTACACTCGACGAGTGGTGGGTTTTTCGGTCAAAGTGGAGAAATAAAAGACAAAGAAGGTGGCTACTTCATCTATTTATTGAAGACGTTTCGCTTTTTAATCAAAAAGCATCATCAGTTCATCTAAAATGAACAATATGAAAAACCAAACATCCATAGAAAAGTTCTTATAAGTGTGTTACCTTAAAAAGATATGTAGCAGTCAATGATATTAAATATGTAAAGAAGCTTATGAAAATGGACATTATAAGATTATGTTGTATAAACAATTAATTGAAACTAAATACAGTTTACAAATTCACTCAAACTGTGCACAGCAAAAGAACATGTTGTAATTGTACATGTACATAAAAAATATGTAATTTAAATAAATCGTGTTCCTCTACCTTCGTTTGTCTATTCGCGATACGACAAACCCATATGTCTATACGGAATAATTCTACCCCTGTCAAAATCGCTATCATGGTGGTAATTTTGGTGTCTTTTCGAACTCGAGGCATTTTCTTACACTGAATACAATTAGACTGAGGAATAATAACTAAAAATTTCTATACGAACGGGTTTTCACAAATCTGTCTCTTCACAAAAAAATTGAAAGATTAAACTTTATTTTTACAAAAAGTAGAAAAGATAAAACATTAGTATTGTTAATATATATATTTTTATTCTATTGCCAAAAAATTAAGTACAAGAAATTATTCCTTCTGGGTGTAACACTTCTTATGTCACTGAGTATATATATATATATATATATATATATATATATATATATATATATATATATATATAAGAATAGTGCTTGCAAGTTTTTAATATTTTTATTTAAATATGTTTGTATATAAAAATGTACAAATATTTAAATTGTGTAACATTATACATGTTAAATTAAGGACAACCTGTAACTCGAAAATTAACGAATATTTGCTTAAGAAATAAACTGGATATTAAAATATTTATCAGTAAAATATTAAGTGATAAGTATACTTTGATAAAAATGGGTTTATGCACTTTATCAGCTCTTATCATTTACATAGACAAATAAAAGCAATGATAAAGTGCCACCAACTGAATTTACAACGAATTTATGAACCGAAAATATCGATGTAAATATCTATAATAGACTACAAGCCCATGGGACATTTTTAATGGGTCATTTGACCCAGCATGAATAACATATAAATCAATACTACAATATGTAATAACAACTTTAGAAACTATGCCACTAATTCTTATTGATACACAAAGCATGGGGGTTCAATTTAAGGGTTGCGCCTTAGATTTCTCACCCCTGTCCCAGCCAAAATGTACGGCGTTGCAAAAAAATGAATCTATATACCGATTCGAAGCTTTGTGTATGAATGGCGTACTGTGTCAAATTACCGAAAAAGGGGAAAACGTTTTCCGAAAATAAAAAATTTTCCCTGTCCCTGGTACCAATATTTTTGACGGCATTAGGTCGCAGATAATTATTTCTGGATTACCTTCCTAAGTAATAAATGCTGTACAAAAATGTTTGACCAAAAAAAACTTACCCCCTTGAGTGGTAAGTTTATCTTACCTGTGACTCACATGTACCGATAAGAATTGACGGCATAGTTTCTAAAGTTGTTATTACATGTTGTAGTAATTGATTCATGCTATAAAAAAAATAGGTCATATGCATATGTGATCCATTTAGGTCAAATGACCCATTAAAACTCTTTCATAGGTTTGTTTGTAGACTATAATAGTATGGAAGTAATTTTGGATAATTTCAAGTTTGAACAACAAGTGTCCCGGACTTTATTTAATAATAAAGTTCTGTTGTGGGCTTCGTTTGCTTTTTATTTTTAGTATATAAATATTCTAATATTTTATCAAATTTAGACCTTTTTAAACGTCCTACAACAACCTACGATTTTATTCAATTCCAAAACAAAAAAATATTCGTCTAGTTAGTTATTATTAAAACTTTTAAAATAGAATGATGTTTTTACATTATCACGTCGATGTTGCACACTGATGATAAATTAATACCTCTTTTATGCAAATTTTATAATCTACTCTATTCAAATTTTACATTTCCTATAAAATAGGATTAATGCACAATGAACAATAAATTTAAACAGAGACGCACTCAGGAATAATAGGTCAATGGGTTGGTGATATTATTGTTCAGCTACATCCCCGGTTTTAGGCAGAGGTAAACCCTATTCATTTTACAAATTCCCAATCGCCAATAGAACCACGTGTAAGCCAAACAGGGTCGTATTGATGTACGACCTATGTATCATATGATATTTAAAAATATTTACTTTTGAAACTGTTACTGCAAGAATTTCTTGAAATTTAATCATTATATCACAATTAAACTAAACTCTAAAAAATAACACGACCAGTAAATAACTTAACAATAACTATAACATAAATATAACACAATATATTAACTTAAAAATCAACACGATACAATTTGAATTTAAAATGCTGGCAAGTTGGGAGCTGTAACATGAGAATCTGTCTCGCTTAAGGTAATAAATTATATTTAATAGCCTCTTGACGAATGAGACGGCGAATATCAACACGTGCTCATGTTTACTGATGGGAATTTTGTATACGAATGAACTTTAGTAGGTACTATATTTCCATTTAAACTATACATGCAAAATCGTTTTTATACGGTTAGGAAGGGAAGTAACATTTACCAATCGGGAACTTCTCTTAGTTTCCCCAAACCGGCTTCCAGTTTTGAGACATATGGAAATTGTAGTTTTGCTTTTTTACATTACGTTGAGTTAACATTTTCGATTAATAGTTTTTTAACAAATAAGGAAAGTATGGTACTATGATTTTGTATAAATGTTTTTTGTCGCAAATCATTCGAAATATATTTTTACAATTTGTTAACAAAAATTTTAAATAAAATTGGGAGCACTTTTCGTATTGAACCTTATTCTGGAGTATCTGTCTATTGAATTAATATTTTTTAGAACGAACCTGAGCTTTTCGCCTTACATATATATATATATATATATATATATATATATATATATATATATATATATATATATATATATACATATATATATAAATCAATGTGGCTGTTAAAAAATAAAGATATTTAGGAATGAATTAATAGAGTATATGAAACTACAGCAAATATATTATCAAGTTTAACAGCGGAAATTCGGGTGAGTTCTGACCTGACATAACATAAATATGTTTCAAAACACGGCTTGTAGATTCGGTCAATATTTGCGGTAGATGTTTATATGCAAATATATTTCTAGCGGGTATATGGCTTATATATTTCGTTTTTTATTTTATCAATTTTCATACTTCCGATATAGGTACAGATAATTTAAAATTTCGAATATAAGTTTCAAAGAAAATTTTTAGCATATTTTCAGAGTATTAACTCTCTAGTGCCCCAATTTTTTTTAACTCAAAAATTACCGGGGATTATTTGAGGTCATTACTATAGAATCTATTCTCACATTTTACCTGAGATGAAATTTGAACCCTATAAGCAAAGGTCCGCTTGAGGTGGAGCTGGGCAGCCAGTAGAGGCAAATATTTGAAAAGTATGAGGTTGGCAAAATAATTGATTTAAAATTATGCATCTATTTATTACTTACTTTTGTCTTATAACTATACTGTTACATTAGTTTTGTTGAAAAGTGAAAAAACAGTTTTTGGAGCTTTACAATATACATTTATTTTGTGATAAAAAGTGATCTACAATCGGCCGTATCTTGTATATATGGTATCAAGTTCTGGATGATCTTTTGGCAGTAAATGTGTATTGTCGTTAAAGTGTAAGAAACGACATATCTCCTCGAATCTGTCTGTCAAACGACTTTTTAAGAGCAGTAGATACTCTCGAACATTTTGATATCAATAGATTGACATATAAATTCAATCCCTACAAATTGTCTTATTTCCTGTGCTGTTGCGAATTTCGTCGAAATGTTTATTTGTCGAACATAAAAATTAGTTTCATTTGCTATGTGCTGGTACAAGTCTTCATTAGCAAAATATTAAAAACAATTATTATGTTTTTTTAAGCTCAGTAAAAGTAATAGCCAACTCATCGTTTCATTTGAAGTTTATTTGATTTTTATGAAGTTGTATACAGAGGTTTTTAATCTATTTTCCTTGAGGATCCAAGAAAGGAATTGCTTGGTACAATTTCTTCTAAACGCTGACGCTTACTGGCTTCTATACTTGGTCCAGGTACGGATCGTTTACTGTTTTCTGTACTTGATCCAGGTACTGACTCAGGAACTTCTATTACTGAAGAAGCTTCACTTTCAATTTCTGCACCGAAATTTACGCTATCAATATTTTTTCTATTGTCGATTCACTCATTGCTTGACGGACATTGATGGCTTCTTTATTGTCCAAATGTAACATCTCAGTAGTATTCGAATAATAAATAAAATGAGAAATCACCTCACTGACTTCATCATCCAAGAAACCTAATTCATCATCAGTATTCAATTCATCGTCTTGCGGCATCGCATAGAGATTCAATAGACCTTGCCGGTACATGACTAAAAATAAACGATATTATTTTGTATATGAAATAATTTAAAAAAAAAAGTTAAAAAATTGCTAGAACAATTGAACCATATACTAATATTACGGCAAATTTTCATTGTTATCTGCCCAAGTCCGCCTTCAGGCAGGCATGGCTAATAAAGCCTTTTACATGTTTACTTGGTCAATTTTTCTCTCCATAAACAATTTTCATGCAGAACAATACATTACAAACTTACCTGTAAGTTTTAATTTGGATTGTAACTACTAAAACTATTTTATTTTTATTTTTAAAAATTTGAATGATACGATGTGACCTACCACTACCAAATCTCGCACCGAACTGAAAATAAGAGCGTAAACATTTGTCTAATAGGCGAAATTTTGTAACATCCAGTGTATATCCGATCCAGTCTAGAGGCTGGTTTGGGTATTGCAGCTATAAAATACTTAAATATTTCTAGGAACTCTAAGGTCCGCCTTGAGACGGTTTTAAGCACTAGAGGGTTAATATATTACATATGTTACAGTTATAAAACCCGAATATCAGATAATACTAGAATTACCCGTATAGAGTTACAATATTCATATTGGATAAAAGCATGATGGATAAAGCTAGCATATTTGTGAATATTTCGTTGTATTCTGGATTTATCCGGTTAAGACTAATAACTAGTACTAATTTGGAGTAAAAATGAACATGATTTTTATCGCTGTTAGTTATATCAAGTTCTCAATTCTTAGTTATATCTTTTGGACAGTAATTTTGTAGTAGATTCTTAATAAAGAAAAGAAATCAAATAAAATTTAAACGAAGTAGTGTTAGTTATACCAAAGTTTAAAATGTGCTGCTTTATACATTTGCCATTGGAAATATCTAGGATAAATACCGGATAAATCAGGAAATTATTAATTTCCTTTGCCTTTTATCTAGCCAATTTGGATAATATGCGATGTATCTGGATAAAACTATATTTTAAAGTGATATAAGGTTGAATGCTCGAATAAATGAACTTTAATCAAATAAAAGGCAGATATCGAGCACAGTTTTTATTAAATCTTGCCCAAGTACTTTCGCTTCTAGAGCATCTTCAGGGGCATTTCGTCAAAATTAGGCTATCCAAAAATATGGTGAATGTCATAAACATTAACTGATACATTTATACAACACGAGACAAAGGACAAACAGTTTAAACAATTATTATAAATTCGAAGAAGCTACATATTGGGTGACATCACAAGAAAAAATCACGTCAGCAAAACGCACACCAAAATATAAACAATAAAGAGGAAAAATTCATTTCAAAAATAGGATTTTAAAACATCCAAATATTGGCTACAATCGCAGCGATGATTGTACGTTGAGTACAACATTGGGAGTAAATATCTTAATACTTTGATATTCTTACCTCACAAATTCACGAACAACAAATAATGCCAATCGCAGAGAATGAATGTTCGTAACCAAAATTCCTTATTTACTCTTCAAAAAATTAAAAAAACCGATACTTCCAACTTTTTATGGGATAAATACACACGAATTAGAAATGTTTGGAAAGGTTTACTAAACTTCGCCCATCGTGACGTGAGAACTGAGGTAGTCCATTTGGACATGATAATAACATTTGGTGGCGGTGCTGCTCTGATGCAACTTGGGCCCATGCTGACTATTCTAGCGCTAAAAAGCGTCAGTAACCCATGCTCACTGTAAAATAATGTTTAAATAATAAAATTAAATGTATTTACAAATATTAGTGCTTGGTCGATTTTGTTCTACATCATGGTCGATCTTATCCTACCGGTTGGAATTATGAAATTACCTGATTTTTTACACTTTCTAAAAAAGCACATTATAAAAAAAAATATTTGTTTGTTAGCAAAACCAATTGAAAAAACTCATAATGTATAAAGTAAAACAGCACATATCCCGTGTTGGTCATCTTATTATGACTGTTATGACTTGAAATTTTTAATAGCGCTTAAGTGGTTGATGTTCCCCAACTCTCCCCTATTTGTATAATAGTATTATTCTGTATAACAAAAATACATAACTACATAAATTAATACACGTTGAATCACCTACGTATTTGTTTTTACTGTCCCTTGAACTAAAGTTGATATTTCGTCATAAAATATTAAGTTAAAGTATTGAACTCTTTTCTCGATAAATAATACAACATTCTATTGTTAAACCATACAGCAATAATTCATTCCAGGCATAACAGATTAATTAAGAATTAAAGAGAGATAAACAACGTTTTTAAGGTTCAAGATAGATTTAAAGCATGACCTCATCTCGACTTTATTATTCAAAAATAAAAATACACATTTTTTGCTTCTCTATTGCTTTTATAGCAGTTAATTGATTCAATGATATCTCAACCATTAACCTTACACAACAGCGGCGCCGTTTTTCCGGGGACAAGGAGGTTATGTAAATTATTATGCAGTAATGTGGTTTAATTTTAAAACATTGCATTTATTGCATGAATGATTAAAAAATTCAAAGCACCATCAAAAATCATTACACTTTCCCATGTAAAGAAAATACCTAAACACTTAACAAAAACAACTTCTTTTGATTTAAATAAACGTAAAGAATATTAATCTCTTTGCCAATCATAAGCCACCTGTAAGTTTTTCAATAAAGGGTTAATTATGTTAACAAACTTATTCCAATTTTATACAATTCAACCAAAAAACGTTTTATTTTGAGTATTCTGTTAACATTTCAAGATTGCAGTAAAAAATTAACAATATGTTAATATACGTTAATTGTGAATATTGTTAAGATAATTTAGCTACATATAGGTTCTCTTCACAAAAATCGCAAAATTTTTCATTAACTGAATTGCTTTCACTATTGCGATTTCTATTTCTTCTGCGATTGATTTCGACATATCTAAGAGTTTTAGTTGGATCTGTGTAATCTGGTTAATCAGTTCTGAATATGATGACAAAAGGCGAATAATTGATAATAATAAACACGGCGAAATTACTAATTATTACTTTCTTCATAAATCTGTCGTGTTTATTATTATCATTCTGACTTTACAACGCTATGTGGGTCTTAGTATGCTGTAGAATTTTCTCCCAATCTTCCCTATCAATTACCTGCCTCCGCCAAGCACGTACTCCCATGTTTCTCGTATCTTCTTCGATGTTATCTATACATTTTTGTCTGAGTCATGCTCTACTTCTCTGCGCAATGGATCTATCAAGCAGTGTTTTCCTTACTGGGTCGTTTTGTTCCATCCTCATTACATATCCTACTCTCAGACCACCTTATTTAATGTTTTTGAATATATCTGGTTCCTGATATATTCTGTAAACTATAAAATTGTATTGTCATTTCCACACACTACCATCATTCACGGCTCCGGAAATTCTCTTTAGTACCTTCCTCTCAAAACATCCTAAACTGCTTTCATTGCTTTTTGATAGTCTAAGTATCTAAGCCGTAAACACTGTTGTTGGTGTTTATTATAAAACTCGTTGTGTTGTCTGCTTCTTTTAGCGTTATATATGCCTATCGTACGTCGTTGTCCATTCTTTCAACGATATCGATATCATCAACGTAACGAAGGATTTGCATATACTTTATACTGAGCATGTGGTTGTGATTTGTGACGAGCGTATTACTTTTTTTAGCGCTATATTAAATAGAGTACAGGAGAGAGTATACCATGGCGTAGACTGTTGTTGGTTTTAAATGGTTCAGACAATTCCCCCTAGATCGGTACCCTGCACTCAATTTTTTGGAGGGTTATTTTTTGTTAATGTTGCCAACTGATTTGATATTCCTAGATCTCTCATTGCCTCGATCATCTCTCCACTGTTTACCGTGTCGTAGATTGCCTGTTATTCGATAAATATATGGTGAGGATCTCTGCAATACTTCAGTGTTATTTCTAAAAATTTTCTGGGGGTAGAAACCTGATTTCTATGAATGAATTTCTGTGTATGGTGCCAGACGGTGATTTGGTAAATTGGAAAATATTTTACACGCTGTATTTAGAAGCGTAATTCCTCTGTAGTTAGAGCATTCAAAGAAATCACCTTTTTTGTGTATTGTGCTGAATATTCCAGTATTCATCAGTAGAGCGATTTGTGTTTTCATATTTCTTAAAAACTTTAGTTATCTGTTCCGAGTGATTTGTTTCTGGCTAGTTTTTTAACTTCACCTTCAACTTCAAGAATGGTTGGTGGCTCCTTTTCTCTATTATCTGTTTTGTCTGTTCCGTTTACCTCATCACTTTCGTCCACTTTTTTCCTTTATATTAAGTATTAAGGCTTTCTAAATATTTAAGTTCGTTATTTAAGAGGTTTGGTTTCGTTTTCTATGTATTCTCTTTTCTTCTCCTTCATTTCCGGGACAACTTGGGTATACTTCTTCTAGGCCTTCGAAGAACTGGTCTTTGACATCTTCTGGTTTGTCATCAGTCGGAGCATGTGCGTTAATCAAACTTTAATTAAATAATTTCCATTTTAGGCGCAAGTAATACATGTTTTCGCTGTAGGCTATAAAATCAATAGCAAGGGGTTTGGTTGTTTAGCTTAAACTGAACCCCACTCCATCTATATGTTGACTTTAATTGCAGCTGAAGCACACGACAAGTGTTTTTTTAAGGATACCACTTCCTGTCTATCCCGTTTCCTGCAGTGCTAAGACATCTAAGCTATGTGTGTATGCAAGTGCTCCAGCTTGGTACGACGAGACGTTCATTGCCGTAAATTTAATCGCGGTTCATAATTTTTTACTGGAAGGAAAACTTTTTTTTGCTTCTAGCCGAGTTCCCAATGTGGAGGACTAGGGACTCTTCTGTTAGGGTTCACTTATCTTAGTTACACATTCATCCCATCCCTTGTAGGATTTGTTAGCGTTATCAACATATGTTGACTATTGCATTTCTTGGCACTTGATAACCCAAGCAACTTGGCATGGCTCCTGCCACCAAGATCCATTCACCTTCTTATTACCACTGTTACAACTCATTGCAAACAGTTACGATGGATCAACTCTAGTTGAAATGCGAGACAAGTAGGGATTTTTTCGTTGCATTATAATACCTGTTTTTGCTACTACTAATAATCATCAGATTATATTAGTTCTAGACTATTTTGGGATTCTCTCTTTTCTCTCGTTCTTTCTCTTGCTATCAACAGGGATAAATAAACAAACGCTCTATAATATTATATGATATTCTTCTATGATATTCATTGATTTTAAGAAACCATTAGGGTTTTTCGACGTTCTGTATAGTCTAAGAACCAGAGTGAGTATGCACTTTTATGTCACTCGGTACCTTGACGTTTTTTTATGATTTTTGGTGCGTATATTAGATTTTGCGGGATTACCAGACTGAAAACCCGGCAAATAATTTGTTTTTAACAATTTAATTGTTTAAATGATATATATTCATCATCATCATCAATCAGCCAATCCCGTCCACTGCTGGACATAGGCCTCCCTCAGTTCTTTCCAGCGTTCTCTACACTGGGCCGCTTGTAGCCAGTTTCCCGCTACTCTTTTTATGTCGTCGGTCCATCTAGTCGGTGGTATGATATATATAGAGATGATATATATTAGAGAAATGATATATATTAGAGATATTTAATTTTACCAAAATGAAAATTGTCCTTTTGAAACAAATTAACAAAATGGTGTTTGGTAAACTTTGATCCGATTGTTAGAACTGGAATTATAACACGTCAACACAATTGCAAAATAGGCATTCGATGGTAGCTTTTCCGACAATAACTCAACCTTCATCGGTTGGTTAACTTTCAAAACCCCCTCATTTTAAAGGTAATTCTTTTAGCTTTAAAAAATCATTGCAAAATTACTTTATCTTTATTATTAACAAAGTTTTAACAATTAAACATTAAAAATTTCACTAAAAAGTTGACAATTCATTTGTTTATAAGTGATTTAAACGAAATTAAGCTACAAACTTTGAAAATCTGGCTAATGGAAGTTATAGAACAAATCAAGACGAACATTTTACATTTGTTAAATTTTTCTATGTCAATTTTTTGCGGAGATATCAAAAATTGATTTACGCGCGCTTGCATTCGCTGCGAACTGACCGTGCGCCTCAGATCGCGATATTAAAAGTTCCATATCTTGGTCAAAAATTAACATCAACATCTATAAAAACTTAAAATGTTTGTTTTAGCTGTTCTGTAACTTCCATTAGCCATATTTTTAAAGTTTATAGCTTACTTTTGTTTAAATCTCTTCATTCATTCCCAACTTTTTAGTGAAATTATTAAAGCTTGTTATAACTTTTTAAATAATAAATATAATGTAATTTTGGAAAGTTTTTTTAAAGCTAAAACAATTACCTTTAAAATTAGTGGTTTAAAACGGAGTTTTAAAGGTTAATCGCACGTATGAAAACTGAGTTATACTTGGAAAAGTCCCGTAGAATGCCTATTATACAACTGTTTTTGATGTGTTATTATTCCGGTTCCTTAGACTAGTAGTAGGCGCTCAATAAAGGAGTTAAATAGTCTTCCGAACGTTCATTTAAAGAGGGAATTACTACTATATAGGTACAATATATATATATATATATATATATATATATATATATATATATATATTAAGGTTAAAATACGTTTATTGACGTATTTTCTCTATATATATATATATATATATATATATATATATATATATATATATATATATATATATATATATATATATATATATCTCTCTCTCTCTCTCTCTCAGTGTATTCATGTACCATCCATGTATTTTGTTTTGTTTGAGATTATTCCATAATTTCTCCGTTTCTCGGCTGGACTGGACTTTATTTTATTATCTACTATTTGTCGTTATCAATGCCGTCTACTTGAAGTATTTTTTCAGTATTGATGGCCAATTGGTAAGGCCATTTTAAAAAAAATGTGCAATAAGCTGTGAATTATCGACGAAGTTACCTTGTTAAGATCACGTCAATCTCATTTGTAAAAACATATAAATGAATGCACATTTTCGTATTAATGAGCAACATTATTGAACTAAAATGATTAATATACTCTGGTTTTTCACATTTTCTGTTGTAATTATATTCTTTTTCCTGACCATCTGTCATTCACAAATAAAATGTTATTAAATGAACAATATATTCAGATGTCGTCATTGCATAAGCAATTTTACAACCCAGTAAATATTGGATATTGTACAATAAAGTTGAAACGAAAGTATTATAGTTTCTAATAATTTTATTACATGGGTATATTCTTAAAGTAAATTCTAAATCATAATTATAAATTAAATTATAAATTAGCTCGGTGAATTCAAATTGTATCGTGTTGATTTTTAAGTTAATATATTGTGTTATATTTATGTTTAGTTATTGTTAAGTTATTTACTGGTCGTGTTATTTTTTAGAGTTTAGTTTAATTGTGATATAATGATTAAATTTCAAGAAATTCTTACACTAACAGTTTCAAAAGTAAATATTTTTAAAAATCATATGATACACATCAGTACGACCCTGTTTGGCTTTCACGTACTTCTATTGACAATTGGGAATTTGTAAAATGAATACGGTTTAGTAGGCAGTACTGTGGAGCAGCGCGAAGCGAAATTTTATTATTTATTTATTATTTTTATGGATTTTAATTAAATTGAAAAAGTTTACATGTGTTATAATGGTCACCTCTCGTCACGTAAATGGATTCTTAAAATTGTTTACTGTGACTACTATTTCGTAAAAAGCCACATTTAATATGTACTGATTTAGAAATCTTTTCCAAAGTATAAATTTGAACGTTCAACTTAACATGTTTTACTCAACTCTTTTTGTCACACTTTAGTACAATTTTTGAACTGATAATAAAATTGTAGATATCCGACATTATATTTATATGAAATAATTGTGAAATGAGAAGTGTATAGAATAAAAATAAACTAAACCTTAACTAATGTTCACTTTAGACTAAAGTACACTTTAGTGTCACACCCAGTTTCATAATACCTATAGCTCTTTTTATTATTAAAAGTTAACGTGGGTGTTTAAATTAGTAGGTTGGTAATTGTGGTTCTATCAATTTTGCTTTGTTTTTGTCGAAATAACCTTATTTTTCTTATTTTATGTTAATTTGTGACTAAATTTGTTAATTGTCATTCTATAAATAATATAATAATAAAAAGAAGTAGTTCTATAAATTTCACAAAAAGGGGATTTTTTACTTATTGAGGAAGTATCCAAATGTAAATCAATTAATTATAGAAACCAATAAAAAATATTAACGAAAACTTGAAGTTTTAAATGAAGAGAATTATCGATAAGATGACAACGAAGGGAGAGAAAGACCAATCATGAAAGATATTAGAAGGATATATTTTCAATTAGTATGAATAAATTCGTATTAAAGTACAAATAACTGTAGCTATGCGTCTTGGAAATCATAGAATGGCATAAAACTATTCTTCACCTTGGACCATTTCATCATATAATTTCAATTGTTGAAACTGTTGCCCTCGATATATACATATAGTGAGCTACTGATATTTACATTTTTCCAGAAGCAAAAAATATTACTTGGACTGGTAAAAAAAACTATTTG
Source organism: Diabrotica undecimpunctata (assembly GCF_040954645.1). Lineage (NCBI taxonomy): Eukaryota > Metazoa > Arthropoda > Insecta > Coleoptera > Chrysomelidae > Diabrotica > Diabrotica undecimpunctata. Next base: position 140,107,959 of record NC_092803.1, on the reverse strand, counting down.
ATTATAGGTCAACTTTAAAATTTTGCATCGACAATAAAATATCGTAGAAATCAATCGTTTTAAAAGAACATATTTAATTTTAAAAATGAACTAGGTGAGGCCTAACGGGAGTTTAGTTAGGAAAAAAGACAACAATAAATGTGCTGTTACGAAGTATTACAAATTATTTTTACACTTGAATTGTTAGTTTTCCCTATTTTTCTAATTCCGCTGTTTTATAGCTAAATATGTCAAGTTGACGATGTTTGTGAAAATGAATGGTGTCGTGTTTTTATGTTTTGACGTGACAACGTCTTAAATTAGGTTGTGGCTCGGAGTCACTCATGAAAAAGTGTAACGCCCGCTCACGTCTGTTACGATGAGTCACCGAACGAAAGAGAGGCCCGCCGGACCGGTGAATGCCTTGCGTCTCTCTCCCACTCAAACATGATCGGTCCGCTGGTGCGATGCTATTTCTCCTATCATCGTCCTATCCTCAACAAAATCACTCAAATAGAAATTAGTTAAGTTTAAGTTTACATGTACAATGTTTTAGTAAACAAAATATATTTCTATAGTTAAAATTTGTGCAATTCTTATTTTCATTCAATTCCTTGTTCCTATTGTGCAATTTAATAATATTCATATCAATAAATATTCTACCGAGAAAAAGACGTTGTCACGTAAAATCTTCGCCCGTAAAACCGACTTTACAGGCAACCGATTTTTTTTTTTTTATTTTGAAACATGAATTTCTATCGGCTAACCATGGTGCAGATTTGTAAATTTACTTCTACATTATGTCGCTATTATGTCGTCGTTATCTCGCTAAATCATTATGTATCGTTGTAAATAAATCATGTACTAGTAACTATCTTTGAACGTATTGTAGTCCGGGCAGTGTCAATATAATGGTCTTTGGGATGTGGTGAGTTTTAATAAACAAACAATACTTATCAACTCTTGAAAGTAAGTAAATTAGACGTTTTAGCCTGCAGTTACCTTATAATAACCTTATAGAAGAAATAAATATACAGTCCACGAGCTATCGAAGAAGCAAAAGATACAAGATATGAAACTATTCCTGATCCTAAGCACAAGCACCCTTCTTCTTCTTTGAGTGCCTCTCCTATCGGAGATTGGATATCATTAGGGCGATTCTAATTTTATTTACTGCTGTTTTGAATAATTCGTTAGTGGTACAGCCAAACCACTCTCTTAAATTTCTCATCCAGGACATTCTTCTACGGCCTGGATTTCTGCGTCCTTGGATTTTTCCTTGCATTATATTTTGTAGGAATGTGTACTTTTGTCCTCTCATCAGGTGGCCTAAGTATTCATGTTTTCTCTTTTTTATATTCAGTATAACTTCTGGATCGTTATTTATTCTGCGTATTACCTCTTCATTTGTAATTTTATCCACCCAACTTATTTTTAGTATAAGGCGGTAGCAACACATCTCAAAGCTTTCAAGATTGTTAACATTCCTCTGTTTAACAGTCCATGCCTCAACACCGTAAAGCAAAGTACTGAATACATAGCATTTTGACATTCTAGTTCGTAGCTGAATACTAATATCACGATTACAAAATAATTTTTTCATTTTTATAAAGGTAGACCTGGCAATTTCAATACGTATTTTTATCTGGTGATTTTGGTCACCTGTTTCATTGATGAGGGCTCCCAAGTATTTGTATTCGCTTACTTTTTCGAGTTGGGTACCGTTTATTGCGATACTAGTGTCATGTATTGGATTCTTACTGAAGGTCATATATTTGGTTTTTTTGACGTTCATCCTTATGCCGTAGTTATTACATATCTCATTCATACTTTCAACTAGATGTTGTAGATCTTCCGCTGTTCTTGTCATTATCACAGTATCGTCAGCATATCGAATGTTCTTGATAACGTATTTCTATTTCGTCCGATGTTTGGTCTTCTATTTTTATATTAGCTCGCTGATTCAAGTACAGATTTAATATTATTTGTATTTCTCTGGTGTCGATGTTCTTACCCTCCAGGATTTCTTTGAGTTTATTGTGGCGTGCTTTGTCAAAGGCCTTTTCAAAGTCTATAAAGCAGGCGTGTACCTCTTGGTTAACATCTAAACATCTCTGTGTTAGGACGTTCAAGGCAAAGAGAGCTTCTCTTGTACCTAATCCTTTTCTGAATCCCATATATCAAGCATCCTGCCCGATATTATACATGGTTTTTCGTCTTCTTCCTCTTTATAAGCAATTCTGCTTGTTCATTGGGGGATTAATACCTCTATGGAAGGTTAGTCACTCTATCTTTTGCGCGGTCGTCTGATACTTCTTTTGCCGATTGGTAACGTATCTCTTGCTATTTTGACGACACGGGTCTTCTCCATTCTGCTTATGTGGTTATTCCATTTTTTTTCTATTTTGTGTCCATTCATTTATACACTGTAGATTACATTTTCTTCTAATGTTTTTACTTTTCTTTCGATCTCTCAGCGTATTTCCTGTAATTATTCTCAGTACTCTCATCTCTGTCGTTTTCAGTAGCCTTTGCGTTGTGGCTGTACATGGTTAGCGTGATAAAAAGTACCTATATGGAATAGTTGTATAAGCCGGAATGCTTATCTGCGTAATTCCTCCATATGGCCACACGCTGCGGTCAGTCCACAGTGTGAGTAGTTTCGATGAAAGCTCGACTGACACCTAAAGTTGACCCGACCCGGCAAAACTAAGAGTTGGATCAGAATTTGTAGCCCTAGTAAGTAGTAACTACTAAGTAAGTACTAGTACGTACTAGTAAATAGTTGAAGCCCGTATATTAGTATTCTTGAACGGCGACTGCAAAATTAAATTAAAATAATAAGCTTTTATCAATATTTTGATTTAATTAAACTCCATCAGTGTAAGTACTTAACTAAAAGGATTAATTTTGTCAAGAGTAAAAAAAATATTTGTTTAAAAACATACACAATAATTACAACAGTATTAAAAAAATAGTATTTTTTATTCGTAAGATATATTTACAAATTTATTGTATCCCTTTTTATATCTGTATTCTCCGCCTATTGTAATTGTTCAAATACGCATTACTGAATTATCATCGGTTGCCGCAATATTTTTTTGTAGGTAAATTAGAAGGTGACCTTAAAACGATCAAGTCCGCAACAAATATATTAGTGCGATCTGGTAAACAAAAATTTGTTCAATGGAGGTTGATGACATTTGCTTGTCTTTGTTCTATTTTTTGCCAAAATTTTATGATTCGCTTATCTTGGCACATGAGTTTTATTTTATTTTAAAAATAATTAAGTTTAACCATAGGAATACTTTGTTGATTGGGAATAATTTAGTAGATAAAAATTATAAATGTTTTGTAAATGTTCTTCGTAAATGTCTAGTAAGTATAATTTTTGTGCATTATTAAATATTAGACGGTGGCGTTCAATGGAGTACAAATCATAATATCAGTAAAATATTATTTAAGTTGCCTTGTTAGAATTTGCTTATGGTTTATAAAATAAATTATTCAGTGCCTATTAAATTATCGATTTACTGGATCCTCCGCAAGCAAATCAGATTCGTCGATACTCTTTCATTATAGCGAAATTATTATATGCTTAATATTAAAAATATTATTGCGTACCTAAACCTACTTTATATAAAAGAGTTTATTGAAAAGGGACGTTAAAAGTGATACTAATTGAAGCCAAGATGGCAGCTAACGAGAAGACTAGGGCAAAAATGGGGATTTTTTCTTTCAAAAAAGAAAGCTATTATATCGCTTTATCCGAATGCGGATCTGACCACTATATGGTGGTCGCAAAAATAACCATACACTACAGGAAAGTAAACAAGAACAAAATTGAACAGGAGAAGGTAGCAGCTTCCACAAAGATAAGATATAATATTGATAGCCTCAAACAAGAATCAGTACAATTCCTCTACAAACTTAGACTAGCCTCAAAACTAACTCACTTAACTCGAAGAGAAACAACCGAAAAAGAATATCAAGATATAAAAAATTGCATTTATCAGGCGGCCAAAGAGGCATTGGGGTACGAAGAAGCTGACAAAAGAAAAAATCCTGAGTGGTGGAACGAAGAAGTAGGAAAATTAATTAAAGACAAAAAAAAGCTTATCAAACATGGCTATCCACGAAAGACTCAGAAGACCGCAGAATTTACAACAGACTCAACAGGGAAGCAAAGAAGGAAGTCACAAAAAGAAAAAACGAAATGTGGGAAGAGAAATGCGAAGAGATGGACCGATGCTTAGGAGGAACCAAAGTGACACAAGCTTGGAAATTCATAAAAAGTATTAGGAAAGAAAGAAAAGATGAGGGAAATATAAACCTGATTCAAAATAAAAAGTGGGAAAAATATTACGAAATGCTATTAACAGAAAGTAGGCACGAATTTATGGAAAGACCTGACCATATTTCAATGACAGAAAACTCAGAGGTGCATAAGATAAACAAAAAAGAACTGAAAAAAGAATTGAAACAAATGAAAAATGGAAAAGCACCCGGGCCTGGAGACATTCCCATCGAGTTGGTGAAACATGCACCGGATGCTCTTTTGGAAAGCATAGTGAATATTTTTAATAAATGCTTAATTGAAGGCCAAACGATTCCAGACGATTGGAATTTGGCCCACATTAGCCCCATTTATAAAAAGGGAGACAGAAAAGAATGCGGAAATTATAGAGGCATTAGCGTAACTAGCTCGCTGGGAAGGTTATATGGTCGTATATTGAAAAGAAGAATAGAAGAGGAGTATAAAGAAATTGAAGAACAAAGCGGCTTCAGAGCAGGAAGATCGTGCGTGGACAACACATTTACCCTTCAACAAGTAATTGAAAAACGAACAGCTCGAAACCTCCCTACGCATCTGGTATTTATAGATCTGGAGAAGGCTTATGATACAGTTCCTTTAAAACTCTTATTTAGTGTCTTGACGAAAACGGACCTTAGTAAAACATATCTAAAAGCAATACTGAACATCTATAAATGTCCTCAAAGCACTGTAAAAACAGGAAATACTTTCTCAAGGGTATTTACAGTAACGAAAGGCTTGAGACAAGGATGTTGTCTTTCCCCCACCCTATTCAAAATATATATCCAAGAAGCACTGCACCAGTGGAGACAAAAATGTGCGGGAATGGGGTTGAAGCTTAACAACCATTATCTGACAACGCTGTTCTTTGCAGATGATCAAGTACTAATTGCAAGCTGTGAAGAAGATGCAGATTATATGCTTAGAAAGCTCAAAGATGAATACGAAAAATGGGGGATGAGTATGAATATGTCTAAAACAGAATATATGCGAATAGGCAATGAAGACGAAGACCCGGATTTGGAAATTAGACAAATGAAAAGGTGCTACGAATACAAATATTTGGGAAGTATTATCTGCAGTAAAGGAACAACGGAACGAGATATAGACTATAGAGTGCAACAAGGCAGGAAGAGTGTTCAAATTTTGAATTCGATACTTTGGTCCAACAAAGCTACTATGAGAACTAAAATGACTATCTACAAAGTAATTGTAGAGCCCATTCTTACATATGGAGCAGAATGTTGGCAAATGACAGTAAAAGGAAAGAAAAAAGTTGACACGGTTGAAATGGACTACCTAAGAAGAGCTTGCCGTATATCAAGAGTAGAACGTATACCTAATTCTGAAATTAGAAGAAAAACAGATAGAGTACATACAACTTCTGAAAGAATAGAAACTAGACAGTTAATATGGTATGGACACGTACAGAGGATGGACGACAACAGATGGCCAAAAAGAGCTATGGAATACAATTCAAGTAATAGAAGGAAACGAGGAAGACCAGCCAAGTCTTGGATACAAGGTGTTATGGAAACCATGAAAGATAGAGCCATTGATGAAGACACCTGGAGAGATATAAAAAGATGGCGATCGAAATGCGGGAAGCGGCAAAAGCTGTAGGATCCCCGCTTATATATATATATATATATATATATATATATATATATATATATATATATATATATATATATATATATATATATATATAAAGAAAGCTATTGTTCAGTACGTTAAAGAGCTCCTTTCAAGGATTCACTACCTGAGGATGACTATTTTGCAAACTTTAAACGTCGTTACAGTCTTTCGCAGAAAAAGTCGCAAGCAGTTGAGGTTGCTCGAAAAAGAAGTGTGGATCCCTTTGCGATTGATGATTACTTTAATATGCCAAAATAATGTACTTTCGATATTCCACCTTAACGAAATTATATCATCGACTATACGAGCTTCTGGCTTGATCCGAGCAGAGTAAAAGTAGTTGGAGAAAAAGGAAAAGCAGCACATAGAGTTACTGCAGGACCAGGTAAAGAAAATTTTCAGTACTTATTTTTAAAGGTAAAAATCTCTGGAGTAGCTATACTAAAGTACTAGAAACTAAGAGTGAATACCCTGGAATGTCCTATGCTGCTACATCAAATGGATGGATGGAAGGCGATCCATTTAAAAATTATTTTCAACGAACCTTTTTAAATGCTATTTTAAAAGATAGACCATTAATTCTCATTAATGATGGACATTCATCACATGTAACAGTTGGCCTGATAGAAATAGCTAATGAAGCAATTATTATAAGTGGATTTCGCAAAGCCGAAGTTTATCTCTTTTGCGATCAGGTTATCTCAGCAGATAAACTAGATTAGATTTAGATTAGATTAGATTATGTGAGGCCGTTAAGGCCATGCGGCCTCACCGCACTTCGACCTATAGAGATCTTTTGTGCATACCTTAATCTAGTTAAACTCTAGAATGCCAATACTTCTGATGAAGTTGATTAGCTTCCTAGGTGACTTGTTTCCTATGTCAGAGGACGCCAGACTGACCTCTCCTAGGAATTTTAGTCTTTTGCAGAACAGTGCTACGCAGTTGCATAGTATATGTTCTGCCGTTTCTTTTTCATTGTGACAGAAACGACAGTTCTCACTATCTGATTTGCCCATCTTCTTGAGATGATATCTCAGAGGGCAGTGACCAGTGAGAAGGCCAGTGACTATTTTGATATCTTTTTTACTCATTTCGAGAAGGCGGTTTGTTGCAGTAGGCGACACTTTTATGAGCCTTTTTGCTTGCCTTTGTCCTGGTGTGTTAGACCAATATGATCTTAGTTGATTGAGTTCCCAGGTACGGAGTTCCTCTCTGATGTGGCTTTTCGATAGTCCACAGAAGGGTTCCGGACCCTGGAATGGGGTATTAGCTCCTTCTTTTGCGAGGCTGTCAGCTTCCTCATTTCCTGCAATTCCCTTGTGACCTGGCACCCACATCACAGATAAACTAAAAACAAGCAGCGATAAATTTTAAAGCAGCTTTTAAAAGATCTCAATTGCATCAGCAAAAAGGGAATATATGCCTTCTCTCAATATCGGACGCAAATTTAAACGTTAATTCCGATTCTTTGGGAGACATAGGCTCTGACTGACACTGACACTACCAGAGAGCTAACGGCTTCTTTAAGGGCAACATCATTTGACCCTATATTACTACCACATACTAAACAATCGGCAATAATAAATCAAAATAAGAGAAAGAAAATATGTACTACAGGATTTAAGGGAAATTTACAGGAAATTAACCGGAATGCAGTTCCAAATAACTTTCTTCTTATCAAAATTACAACTGTCAGTAATCCTAATAAGTTCCGTTATTACGTCCAGTACAAAAGTCCTACAAATGTTTTGCTAACCAAGTTGAAGTCATCTTTTTTCGGAGATCTTCAAAAGATGGCAGCAAATTTTATTTTCCTTCTATTCCGGATATTAAAGTAGCACTCAATGATATAATTGTATTTGCCAAAACCAAAGTACATCGCATCACAGACAAAAAGACGTCTCACATCTCTTTCTCTTTCGCATTACACGAATGTAATGTTCAGTATAATTTTATTTGATGATTAAATGTATTACGTTTTAAAAGCAAAATTTATTTCCAATAGCCTCTGTTGTTTAAAAATAGTTAAATGAGTAAAATAACTTTCAGGTTCACTTACCCCATACTAGGAGAAAGTACAACTAGCTTCTATTATCCATTTATTTTAGGCAAGTATCGTTCTACGTATATAAATTTGAACAATATACTTAGCACTATGGCATATTGTGATCACTTGAACTTGATGTTCCGACTTTGACTGCTATGTTCCGACTTTCGGAGCTCACAGCTAATTTAACAACATTTAAAAGGTTTTTGTCCATATAATTTGTGGTTTCAAACATGTACATCTAGTAAGTATTAACTCCACTTTTTGTAATAACCTTGGTCAAAATTTTAACTTTTATGGTGAATTAATTAAAGTGGTTATACTTTTAGGATAGCACTGATGATAGAATATTAATTCCGAAAACGGAAGTGGTGTAGTCCGATAGGGTTTTTAATATTATGCCTTTTATAAAGGAATTTTTAAATAAATTTTTTGTGATACATGGTATACAGCCAGCTACAGGAATTTAGTTTCCTTGTGGATATTTAGAAACTATTTTGTAAAATCAAAATAGAAATGTTGTTGTATTTATACTTTTATGATTACATAGATTTTGTGTTTTAAACTATTTCTTATTTTATATTTGATTAAAAGTACAGGGTTTCTCATTATATTCTCACGGAGTGCAAATGTGCACTCCGCTATCTGTATCATTTCCAGGTTTTTATGTCCAACAAATATTCTCGATGTTTCTTCTCTAGTTTCCTTCATTACATCATCTAGTACAAAAAATTAAATTAATTCAAAAGCTAAATACTTTTTTGACCACTCTGTATAAATAATTATGTTAATGTTTATATCACTGAATAGAGAATTGAATTAGATTTAGGCTTGAATTAAAATAAAATAATATTTTGGACTGGAAGCTCATAATGAAGAGTTTATTTTCTAATTGTGGTTTACTCCCTAAAAAATATTTGATATATTAGATACTATTAGTATTAATTGGCTCTAAACATTGTTTCTATGAGTTAACGTCGTCAATTGTATATGAATTATTCAAACATAATATTGATTCATCTTTCACATTTACAATTCTTCTCTAAACTTGTTTTTATGATTTGGGATTTGAATATTATTATCTATCTATAAGTCTGAGTAAATATATATTTTTCTTTTATAGTTTTCATTCCAATATTCTGAATAAATATCACCACATCATCCTCAAATTGCTGCAATTTTTAAATAATTTTTTCGCCATTTTCTTAAGTTTTATGTTCTGGTGTTGTATGCAGCGTTGTGTCTATCCATGTTGTGCCCTATTCTAGACATACCTCTTTCGTTGTTTCTTCGACAGTGTTATTATTAACCAACTTTTTCCAATGTTTTGTAACATCGGCACTTTATCTCATCGAAAAAGGGGAAAATTTCAGGTCCGTGCTTGCACCGTTCTTCGAACCTTCAATAGTCGGACGCGGCTTGTTCATATATTTTAAAACAATAAAACTATTAAATACAAACCACTTGTTCATGTAAAAGTCATCAATTTCCTTCTCCTGAATGAGATTTATTTTCTTAATTTCCCTCTGAAATTGTCCTATTACGCGTTTAATTTTTTTACTGTTGCATCTTTTTATATTTCTATCGTTGTCGCTATTTAGTTACCTAAATGCATCACTCTTAATTTGCCGATTTTTATAATCTTTATGATGCCAATCCCACCATACGCTATTGTCTCTAAATGAATCAATTAAGTGCATAGTTACTTCTTTTGACCACTCCATTTTTTCCACAAAACTATTCACTGTTAAGTGCATAGTTACTTCTTTTGACCACTCCATTTTTCCACAAAACTATTCACTGTTAAGTGCATAGTTACTTCTTTTGACCACTCCATTTTTCCACAAAACTAAAAAAATATCAAAACAAATCACAACAAATATGACACGTATTCACTCGCTTCGGGCCAAATGAAGAATAGATTCAAAAACATTAAGTGAGGATGCAATACCAACATGTTGCCAACATACTTTCATCTTTACCGTTCACCGACATTTAACAAATAGCTTGTTGAAATAACATGTTGATTTTTAGTAGAACGTCGGTAACATGTTATGTTACTAAGTGAGGACGAGAATATAATATTAAATGTGGATAGCAGTGTGAATATCAGTCGCTCCTTTGTGACTTTTAGGCGACTTAGACTTAAATATTCGATATTTTGCTTTATTGGAAAATGACGTTTGGTATTACAAGATTCTAGGACTTGGTAAAAAGGATATTAAAGGTTTTTACTTAAAAAGAAGACTAGGATACAACATCCTGTCGGAGGAGGTCTGTGGAGTCTCTCGAAATGTAGGAGAAAAAACCTTTTTTGAAAGCATAGTTTTCTTGTCTCGGGTTACGAACGAAGCAATGGATCGCGCAGAGGTATAATAAAAAACGTATTGGTCTTACTATGCCTATTCATGAAAATTTCCCTCCGTGGATGATCAAACCCCCAAACATAGATACGTCTCTAAAAAAGCTCAACAAATATTCAACTCATCCTTTCCTTGTCCAGTAAGCTTTTAAAAATCGAATATCCAAGTACCCAACAACCTGTCAAATCTTCACCTATGCTTCCAAATGTGATGAAGGACATGTTGGAACTTATATTTTCGAAAACAAATTACGAGTACGACAAATTACGAAATTTCGAAAACAAGTACGAATTTAAACAATTTGTTGTATATATACCAGAGAACTTACGGCATTTCACCAGGCCATGAAAAAATGCAGTTTTATCCATGGAAGCAAAAAAATGTGTTATTATTACCGATTCAATGGATGCATTACTTGGAATAAAACAGTTAGATACAACTCACGCTGTGCTTCTCAGGACCAAAGAAGAATTATCTACAGGTTCAGCAAAAAGATATTTCCCTTATTTGGGTATCTTTCCATATGGGAATAAGTGGCAATGAGGAAGTAGGCTCCCTGGCAAGAAATGCAATACCAGACCAAAACATCGCTATCATAAATGATATACCTTGGACTGATCACAAAGTAAACATCAAAGGCCACATCAAACTCAAAGAATGTCTAGGTCAAATAGACACCACACTCATCTTACCAAGTAATCGGAAAGACCAAGTCATCATCAACCAACTTCGAATAGGACATACCTACTCTACTTACGTACAAACATATCTTCAACAAGAAGGCTGCTCCGTTATATACCAAATACAGCGCTCAATTATCAGTGAAACATATATAATTATCGAGTGTCCAGTATACAAGAATGAAAGGATCGCGTGTGCTTTAAGTGACAATTTAAAAAATGTGCTGACCTCAAATTTAAGCATTTGCCTTCATTTTGTATTTTTATAAATGTCCCAATTTAATGGAGTACATCATGCAACTGGGCAATTTCTATAAATACTGGCACACACAAGAATCCTCTTGAGACCGACAAATTGTGCCACTCTGTATATATAAAAAAACTTAATCAAAACACGTAAAATATATTAAATTAAATAATTTATGTAAGTAAGAGGATATATACATTACTGCAGCAGAATCACTTTCACCAATTACTTGAATAAAATATTTGGAGGTAAAGTTTCTCTTTCAATTTTTAAATTTTTGTCAATCTGTATATTATCATAAACTAAATATCACATTCCTAAATAATGAAATAAAATAAAAACTATTTTGTTCAGATGTCGGAAAAAGGTAAAAGCGCATTTTAAAATAAATAATTATTATTTATAGTTTGCAAGTAATATAACGAGAAAATTGACTGGTTTTTTATAATTAATCAACAGGTATTGGCTCTAAATGATTTAAATAATTATCGGAAAAATTAAAATTAATTTATACTTTTCAATATCTTTCAATTTTATTTCTGTATTCCTATTTTAAATCACTCGCCTTATAATAAAATTGCATCTGTTTTTTTTATTTTTGGATATTTAGATTTCTTCACAATCTATGTACCGTCTATCAAATTATTATATTATTTATTATCAACGTTTATTGCAATAAAATGTTTAATTTTGTTGCGATAAACGAAGGTCTAAGTGATTTAATCAGTAGTAATATGCCTCGTCGTAAATTAAATCAAGATGAAACCAACAGAGCTGTGTGGATGCTTCAAAATGGTGCACTACAAGTAGAAGTTGCAAATATTTTCAATGTTTTGTAAATAGTTATCAATTTCTAGACTTGAGTCTACCATTGGTACTCTTGTTTTCACTCGAGCTATTCGAAGACGTTTAAAAACGGTTTGATAGTCCTTTGAGACGTGTACCATTGGCCTAACGATGTCGGCGCAGCGTTAAAGATTAGTTTGGGTTAAAGTACATGTAAATTGGAGAGATTAATGACATTGAGTATTGTCCATAGACGAATCCAGATTTTGCCGATTTTCAGATAGCCGTCGAGTACGTGTATGGACAAGACCAAGGGTAACAAGAAATCAAAGACCGTGTCAGACGGTTTATCCATTTGGAGGTGGTGGTGTTACGGTTTGGGCTGGACTCTGTTTTGGTGAAAGAACAGATCTTTACCTTTGCTAGGACACTATGAATGGTGATATGTACAGACGGGTAGCATATTATTTTTAATTTTCATGCAGCCATTTGGGACCAGTTGTTCTTTCTCGACGATAATGCTCGACCACATAGATCTGCAGTTGTCGAAGAAAGTAGAGATTTGCATGGAATTCCTCATTTGGCATTACCGCCGCGCTCCTAAGATCTCAATCCCATTGTAATGCTTGGGACATGCGACAAGTAAAACTTACAGATCACGTACCCCCTTCACAGACCCATCAGCAACTTCGAGAACTGTCACCACGGTTATGGGGAAAAATTGCAAAAGAATCTCTTGATAATTTAATAGACAGTAATGTATTATCAATAATAATATGACTTATTAGCGCACACTGTCTATTAATGCAAAATTTAATTTTGATTTTTTATGGTTAATTATTATTTTTCATATATATTTTTTTTTGAGGGAATAATATTTTTTATAAATAACTATAAAATGGTTTAATTTAAAAAATAATAATGATTAAATTTGTAAGTTGTTTATCAGAATTTATAGACAATATCCTACCAATCGTTTTCTTCCAGGTTTCTTTTCTTCGTTGCATTTTCGATTTTTTTAATGTTATGTTAACGCTCTGTTTGACTATATTATGTTTTGATTCATTCTTTCCACGTGTCCACACCATATAAGCTGTCGGATTATTATTCTATCGGTGATCTTTTCCTTTACTCCCATCTGTTATCTAACGTATTTATTTCTTCTATGTTCTTGATCTGATATTCCCATCTGATATTCTCCCTGCTTTTCTGATGAATTCCATTTCCACTGTCTCAATTTTTTCCATTTTTCTGGCTAAATTGTTAGAACTGTGGGCGTACATTGTTAGGGGCTCTACAATGGATCTGTATATTAATAATTTGGATTCCCGTCTAATTTTTGTCGACCAAAGTATTGAAGTCTTTAGTCAAATTCCACTTTAAATTATTCTTCCAGCAGTTTCCTCATCACAAATGAGATGTGTTCCGCATAGTTAGCTATAACTACATACTTGATCATCTACAAATAGTAAATGTCTTGCTCCATCTCTACACCCATTCTATAACACTTCCTGCTCCAGGTATCTAGTGCCTTCTGAATTTATATTTTAAATATAGACATCACACCAATTCCACGGTCATTCTGGCAATGTTTTTTGTTATCTTTTTTATGTACCGTGTTGTGCAAAATTCCATTCGATAGCTATTTTTTCTCTCGAGAGACATTTATTAACCAGTTTAGCGATTAAGTAAATTAATTAAGCGATTAACATAAGCTCTAGATAGGAAATATTTCTCCTCGGAGACTCGGAGAAATAGGCAGCGGAATAATACAAGGGAATTCATTGAGCCTCATACTCTTCAATTTAATCATGGATGAAATCATCAAAAGCGTTAACAAAGGAACAGTATACAAAATGGGAAACAAAGAAATAAAAATACTCTGTTACGTAGACGATGCAATATTGATAGCCCAATATGAAGATAGCCTGCAAAGATTGGTCCAAAGATTTAACATAAGAGCAAAAAAATTTAATATGAAAATCTCATCTCAGATCACTAAAATAATAGTAGTCAGCAAAGAACCAATCAGATGTAAAATAGAAATTGATGGCATCAGTATTGAACAAGTAATGGAAATAAAATACCTGGAAATTACACTGTCCAGTTATGGAGACCTGGGCAAAGAAGTGAGAGATCAAGTACAAAAAGCAAATAGACTGGCAGCATGCCTTAATAGCACGATATGGCGAAACAAACACATTAACACTGAGATGAAGTCAAGAATTTATAAAGCCAGTGTAAGACCAATAATGATATGTGCCTCAGAAACACGACCCAACACAGCCACAACGCAAAGGATACTGGAAACGGCAGAGATGAGAGTAATGAGAAGAGCTACAGGAAATACGCTGAGAGATTGAAAGAGAAGTGAAGACATTAGAAGAAAATGTAACGTACAGTTTATAAATGAATGGACACAAAATAGAAAAAAAGATTAGAATAACCACATAAGCAGAATGGAGGAGACTCTAAAAGGTTAGGCTCTAAGAACGCCTGTTGCATATTTTCTCTCATAAGACTCATCACACTTTTATAGGGTTAGAATCTGTCCCAGGTATTCCATCAGTCTTCTTTATGTATTTTTATTTTTTCATTGTTACTTGGACTTTGTTTCACCACAACCAGGTTTCCAGACTCTCAAATTTGTTTCGCATGGTTTTTTTAAAGTTTATTAGGGTCCCATTTTATGTTCCAATTCATTTTTTCTACTATTTTTGCTGTGACCAAACTTTGAAACCAAAAACAAATATATAATTAAGTGTCATATGGCTAGATTCATAATAATATTTTATATTGGGTTATTGTGAAGTTAGTAAACATGAGTATTTTTATTATTGCTCTATTCTACATATAATATTCTATATAATGCTCTATTCTACAGTACAGTACCATTTGTACTTTTTAAAGAAATACTCCTGGTAGAACGCACGTCTGTTTAGTTAGATTAACTCATATTACAAAACAATAAACCTAAACAGACTTTTCCTATTGTTCTGTATCAAAATGACTCAAGGCAATAAAGGTAAAATAATTCGTCACTGCCCGTTTGTGTATTATTCATGAACTGTCGGTATATTCGGCTTGAAATTGCATCCATGTTCAATTAAACCTCGGGAATTTCAGACATGTGAATGATGGTATTTTCCTTTTCTGTGAACATATTTGTTTCTCTACCTCCTACATGGATCAGGTGCTCATGAACAGGCTACGGGATGATTGCACTTTACTACTTTAAACTTTTAAACGCTTAAAAGACGTATTGTGAATACAGGTACACTAACAATTGGGTATGTAAGTATTTCTCTCACGGAATTTGATATCACTGAGAAAAAAGAACACATTATGTGTTCACAATGTGTATGACAACTAGATTCACTCTTAAATTATGAAATGATTGGGTATTTACTTTTAAATTAGCAAATTTTAATTGGGTGTTGACTGATGCTTGAACATTCACTGTGTCTGTGTCAGTGAAGCACAGATATTTGCGGAATTACAAACGTAAATAATTTTGCTATTTTCTGAAGAATATTTTAAGATTAGATTGGTAGAAAAAACGAAATAACTTTTTTTTTTAATTCGTACCAATTTTAGTAAACTATTAAAATATAAATACATTGGAGATTGTTGAAATACAAGATGTGAAGAGAAATATTTTAGATAGAGATCTCTGACCTGATTAACAGAAAAACTTCTTTATGATACTGAAAAAAATATACTATTTTAAGTTAGCATGCTGGAAAAGGAACTTCCAAGGTAGCTTCAGATTAAGTGCAATCTAAAAATGTGTCTTATGAAATCCATGCACCTTGGATTTGCAATTAAACACAATCCACTAAAAAAAATTGTATTTTATATTTTATTCAATATTATTAGTTCAAGTACAATTAGAATTTTTATATCAATAAACGAAACCTTAAAATTACCACTGTTACGGTCCAAATTTAAAGTAGAAAGTCCCACCTTTATTTTATTAAAATTTAAATAATTCTATGACGTGTAAGAGCGGTTCCCTATAATATATTATAAACAAGGTGGCGAAAATAAAATTAGTAGTTTTCAAATAGGGGTAATGTCTGGCAAATTGCGTTGAAGTTAAGGGAAAACGTCCTCTTTTTGTGAAGAAAATAATTTAGATCATTCTTTCTAGAGTCATCTTGGAAGAATTGGGATCATAAAATTTAAATGTTTGAATCTCGGTATTATTCGGTGACCTCCGTGTGTCAAGTTGTCAAGTGTTCGGAAAGACGACGGAAAGGGCCTGATTCTAGGTTTGACTGTGGTACTGAAAAGTTCGGGCTAGATTAAAAACGGCATTTTGTTTTTTTTTTTTTGCTGCTGTTCCATGTGGGATCTGGACTAGTACGAACCGTGTGGATATTCAAGGGGATTTGTTGCCTTCGTGGAAGGGTTTTTTTGGGAATATCCACAATTTCGCTAAAAAAAAGCGGATCTACAGTACACGTGAATACCGGAGTCACATTTAGATCAAGAAATTAGCCTTAATCACGAGTCTAAATAGCCGACTACGTTTCGGTTCAATTTGGGATATTTCAAACTCCTGGCTAAGAAGGGGTTCTTCTTCTATGTCTTTTTCTGTCTGGCTGTAATTTTCAACTTTTTAACATTGTCATACAAGTCTATGTACATCGGCAATCGTATGGGATTTTTGGATTGGAGACACGATGAACTTTAACTAGGATTCCACGCGTGAAGTATATGAATGTGATTGAAAATTCGAGGTATGGATCGATAATTAATTTTCGACGGAAGATTTAAGCGCCGTCTAATTTGTTTACGGAATACAATAGGTTTTTTTTTAAGATAATTTGCGGTTTGTTTTTATTTTAATATTTACAAATACTTTACAGTCTTTAAAGATTATTTACGGTTTATTTTATTAATTAAATATTTACATACCTAATATAATTTTTATGTAAACTGCGTCTAAGGGGGGAGTTAAATATTTGAGATTTATTTTTTTTGTATTATTTTCTGCGCACGCACTTGAGCTCTCGTGGTGTCCGATTTAGGTTAATTATTTTTTTTGGTTGGTATTGGACCACACACCCCTTAGCGTCCGGTACTTTTGATACGTCTTACCTTTTATTTTGTACTGTTAAATAGAAATAACTTATGAATTTTTGTTGGGCAAGTAGAAGCCGCATTTTTATATTCTTTTTTATTAAGCCTATGGTAAAGTTAAATAATATTGTAATATTTATTTGTTTTCAACTATCTTGGGAATCTATTTATTAAAATTGACTAAATCCTAATCTCAGACAATTTCATTTATTTTTTTTTATTTATTCAGGTTGTATACTGTACTTAATATTTTAGTAGTAAACCTATTGGTAAGTTGGTGGTTTACTGAATAGTAACTTAGGGAAGGCTGTGGGCCAATTTACCTGGCGCCCCTGATATAACTTAAGATTTTTTTTGTTTTGTGGACCGCACGACCATCTCCACTGTTTTGTCTAGCCACGAGCAATTCCCAGACTGTCACCGTATAGTACTTTTCTTTCCGGGTGTACGTCTGATTTATATGTGGTACATTTTGTAACTTTTTTTATATAGATTCGGTTTTGTACGCCACACCACTGGAAATAAACTGATGTAACAGTGTAAAACACACACAAAACCTAATTGAAATTATACTCAGAATTGTTCGTACTATTATTAGTAATATACAAAGTAATACACGGCACAATGAAAATAAAATAAAAAAAGTAATACGTCAGAAACTGAACACATACGTTGTTTGTGCTTTAAATTTGTGGAACACATGTAATAAATTATATCATTAAAGAAATATTGAAAATTAAAACACTATTAAATACGTATGTAATCTCGATTTAAGTAAAACTGTATATATATTTTCCGCAATCTGCTGAAAACTCATGAAACTAAAAGTAATTACAACTAGTAATTTGTAATTAAAATACATAAAGATCGTTTCTCTCTTCTAAGTTGTATCAAACAATAGACCGTCACAAAATTTCATTGGAATCGGTTCAGTGGTTTCGTAGATTGGCGTCAACGAACATGGTAACACTAGATTTTTATAGTTAAGCAGACCCAACAGACGTTATTATGTCTTAGTTGTGTGAGTCAAAAAGTCTGAATCCGGAAACTAATATATGGCATCAACTTGACTTGGCAGTTGTGTGAGTCAAAAAATCTAAATCCGTAAACCAATATATGGCATCAACTTGACTTGGCCACTGGCGCAACATAATCCAGCGGCTTCACCTTTAAACTTAAATGCATTCCAATGTTCATTTGTCCAATACCAATGATTTGCTGTAAACTGTGGTCAAATTTAATGTTATAAAAAATGTGTCACAGTGTCCGACTGTCCACAGTATAGGGATTCATCTGTGTCAGCTTTTCCGAACCTAGAGAGGTAGGTCCTAAAATACCCGTGTCCTGTGAGCACCTGCGTCAAAAAATAATCCAGACGCCTGTGGCCACAGTTAACCCAATCTCTTATGTTCGGGATCAGAATTTTCGTACACTGTGCCACATCCTCCGTGTTGTTCCACTCTTCTTGCCATTTTTCAATTGACTTTCCTTCTTCTGTCTTCTCTCGGCCATAGTAAGTTTTTTTGCCTCTTCTCCCATAGACCTCTTTTCTTTCCACCGCCAGAACATGCAACGGAACACATTCAGTGATGGTCCACAAGGCTGCCGCAGACACAGTCCTGTAGGCGCATGCCACTCGCAACAGATTTGTTCTGTCCACTCGTCATGAGCCTCCTATAGGCCGTTATTTCTACCGCCTCGCTCTAGACTGGTGCCGCGTAGAGGACGATCGACTGTACAACACTGTGTTGTTGGATGCCCCCCAATGTTGGGCACCACCCTCCCCAACGCAGCCGCACTATTCGCAGCCTTCCGGGCCACCTCCCGCACGTGCTCCCCCCATTTTCCATTCCGGTGCAATGTCACTCCTAGGTACTTACCTAGGTTTCTTGTTTGTTAGACATGCTCCCGCACATTGTAATTCAACACTTAGCCGTTTCCTTTTTCCCTTCAGAATGATGGCTTCGGTTTTCTCTGGCGCAAGTTTCAGTCCGTGCTGTGTCATCCATTTCTTTACGACGCGGCCTGCGTTCCAAACCCGGTGTTTGAGATCTGGCTCATCCCGGGCCACTACCAGTACAGCGAGGTCATCCGCGAATTCGAATGTGATTGTACCCTTTCCGTACACAGTACACAACCCCGTCATATGCCAGGTTCCATAGAAGAATCAGAATTCAACTAAAAATGAAAAATTAACTTCCTTTTGTGTAACCATGTATACCACGTGTTAGTATATCAAAATGTACCAAAAATCAATATTAAATTAAACTTTATAAGGCGCGATTGCGATGAACTAACTGCGACCCTTGTTAATTCTAATTTATTTTTGGAAAACCCTTCCTAAAACACTTCCTAAACAAACTTAAAAACTCAATAAACATTCCGATTGAATGGACTCAATAAATTTGACCGACCTATGTAGCTGTTAAACAACATTTGCATCTTGCCAACTATTAAACGTGAAATTGTTAAACTCGTGAAATTTAAATAATCGTAATAAGTTTTCTGAAATCCGTTCTATTTTCTAATTTTTTTTTGTAACAACCTTCTACAAAGTATTAAAAAACGCGGTAAACTCGTTCACAAGTTATAGCGTGACCAAGCGAGATTAATTTTTTTTTGTGGGAAAACACCTAACCTAACCAAATCTAACGTACTACTCGGCATATTTTATAAGAACTACTAAGTAAATTATTTATTAAAATAGTAATGTATGACATATGCACCCATTTTCTACAAAATAGTTAAAATATGCATTTTTGTAGTAAAATATGGACGTAAGAGTTCACAATCTCCACAATTCGTTCAGGGAAGCTTCTATGCCTTTTTGTTTCTACAGTAAAATGCTGAGTCGAACGCCACGGAACTAGCGCCACAAGATAACGTCGTCCCGGGTAGCGTCATTAAATAGCGATTATTGACTCGATTCACTACTCTTGATCAATTCGTTTCCATTCGCCATATATTTACTCTAAGCAGATTAACAAAATAAAGACATTCAATGAGAAGTAAAAAATTAAAAGAATATATGTCATAATTAATTCGTAACTATTGTCATACATTTCATCCGATTAATAATAACATTGTATCATTTGTTTAAATTTTTATAATAATTCCCGTTTTAAAATAATTTCATATAAATACAATTATTACTTTTAAACATATTATTTAGTTTATATAATAAATAAATTTAATCAAATTATATTTATTTATATTTTATTATTAATATTTGGTCTGAATTTGACAGGTTTGTCATAAGTAAACAACGTATGCTTTGTTAATACGTTAACAGGTGGCGTTAGGAGCAAACATAATAATTTATTGAATTTGTTTAAAATATAAAAAATAAATAAATAATAAAATTACTTTATTTAATTTTAAATATATCTTTTAAATTTTAAAAATACAGAAAACCTAGTATGATGCTCCGCCCTAGTCTACGGTACCGCCTATTATTTCATTTTTTTTTTAATATAACTTGTTATTTTTAAACATCTTATTTAGTTTATAGAATAATTAAATTTACTATCAAATGATATTTATTTATGTTTTCAAAATTCCATGTAAATGCAATGATGGGATTTTTGCAATTATCAGTTCATCTATTGTATTAATGTGCGATAAAAAGAGTTATTAGTAAAACATATTTATACAGTCACAGCTAGAGTCCATTTGTGTACCTAACGAGGTGTGATCGTTAGGTATACAAAACTTCAAAACTGACCATAATTTGTTATTTTGATTTTTGAAATGTTTCATAATTTTTTTTACAGGAAACGTAAAAAAGATCTTACTAACGAATACGATAAAGTATGTAAAAAGCCTAAAAAAGATACACCAACAAAAACTGCTGCTGAATAGAATTTCGATTGAAAATATTGTGAAATTGTAAAGAGAATAGTAAAAACAGCATTTTTGTTGATTAATATATAGCTTCGTGTTAGTCTACAGTACCGCTCACTGAACCCTTTTTTGACAAACCGCGTATACGTATGACTGAAAAAATGTAATATTAAATTTGATGATCGTACCTAGGGTTTGAGAACATGTAGAACTTTTTATAAAGAATAATTTTTTTTTTCATAAAACTAAAAACAAAAAAATTTCCCATATTGTGCAGACTTTTTCGGCATACAAACAGTTTCATGCTCTGTTTTAGTTCTTCTTATAAATTAGTTTGGTTATCGATAAAAGCCAAAATAAACCCTCAATCGTATTTTAACCTGATGATATTTTATTATCCGTGTTTATGGGGGAATTAAACAACGAAAGAAGTTACTTATTTTTCTTTAATTTCGGCTTTGTTCTAATTATTTTAAAAACAACTAAATTAGTATATAAAACCTTCTCAGGATTTTAAATTGGGATAAAAATATGAGACGTTTTATCTTCTTGTTATGTTCTTTGTTCTCCCCGTTTATTCTCAATTACCTTTAAGAGTTGTGTAAAAAATTAAGCTTTACTGGCATACTTTAGTAAAAATTTATAAAAAGGTTAGATAAACTTAGCTTTTATAGATTAAACCATGCGAATTTGAATAAATAAGTTAAGGAGATAATTGATATAGTACACCTGGTAAATCTTCGCACATATATGACATTATTATTATACTCTCCTCATAGAACCTAAAATCATGAAATTTAGCCCACAACATAGCAGATTAAACAATTACAGTAATGTGGAAAGTACGGTAACCCATAGTGATAGTTTGAGTCGAAATTATCAGTATGAATTACTATCGAGTGAAGTGACGAAATGACGGCGTCTAAAAATTTTCGCTTGCACATAACTGCAGTTGATCCATTCGTCTGAAATTTTGACATCTCGCGCTTACTTCCGGCAATACCAGAAGTCGTCATCTTTGTTATTTTTATCATATCAACGTTCTTATTTTTATTGGACGTTCTATATATTATTAAATTTTTATATTCTGCATAAAAGTTTCGACATTAGACACGTAAAAAGTATTACCTATAAAAATAAATACTTTTTGAGTTATTTATCTTTTTTCCAAAATGTTTACTTACAGAGACACGATTTTGAATATTGAAAAATAATATTTATATCGCAAATTGTTACACACGGAGAATAAGTTATGCTTTTTAAAAATTTTTAAATTCGCTACCGCCAATGAGCTTGTTATTTAATCCTTTCATATAAAAATACATAGAAAAGAAGGGGAATTTTTCGAACCTAGTATCTTATATTTTAACTTTACTACTACGCAGCTACCGGCAAGTCTGTTGGGAAGTTGAAGATTGGGATTGATTGATAGTTACTAATTTGCAATGAGTAACGCGGTTATCTTTAAAACGGTAAGAGCGTTGATGGACGTTCTGTATAGGACAGAAAAAAACTAAGCAGTTCGTCAAAGGGCACTCGGTCAAATTTAAAGCCAGTCGGCCTAAATGCTCTGAGGATGTTAGTCGGTGGACCATTCCAGTCGTATTCGCGTTGACAGGGAGATTTGTCGGCTCTATCTAGAATAAGACCCCTCCCCATGTGTCTTATGCTATTATGAAGACTGCGGTATCTAGAACCCAAAAGGTCACAACCAGAAGCGTTAGGGTAACTGAAAAGGCTACTATCATGACTGTGGAACTTCTTTCATCAGAAAAATATACAAAATTCGAACAAAGTGTATGCCACATGATCAACGGCTTAGGTCTCCATGAAACATCCTTATTGAATGTAGGTTTTCCTTGGCTCGTATCCAGACTGTTATGCACCTTCAGCACTATTACCACATTTCCGTTCAATATATATTTTGTCACGTGATTTACCGGGAATACTTTCCCGGTGGGTTATGTCATAGCTGATTCTCGTTTAGCAATTTTGGATCGAGTTATTTTGTAACTGATTCTCGTTTAACAAGTTCAACTACTCTGAGATTGCCGTCTATTTTTCGATGACGTGTTATCCATATCAGTATGACACGGCATTCTCACACTAGCCTAGAGACTGCCTTAGGGCTCCTGATAGTCTTCATAGCCGCTTGACGATCAGTGCATATAATAAGTTCAAAAGCCTTCATGTTGATTTCTCTTGCATAATGCAATATTTCATTAATTTCTATCTGGAATACAGAGTTATATTCTCCGAGTAAACCCGACACTTCTACAGTTTGTGTACCAGATGTAACCCTGCAACCTGGTTTCTGTGTTCCCTCTGCATTATTTCTCTTCTGGACTGATGTCCAGCTGGAAAGGTACGGGGTATTTTGATTTCTGACCATATGGTACCATGGGCGAATGGATCATGTGTAAGATGTCATCATCCACACGTTATCTCTTAATTTTATTTATTATGTTGCTAGGTCCTGATCTATTACCTTACTCAGGTTTTATCTCAGTCAAGTTGAGTAGGGCCTCTATATCTGCTGTTGTTGTGCCTCTCAAAGATTCTGCAATGCCAATGCAACCAAAATATAACCGCTTTTAAACTCCACATTTTTTCATGAATGCTTCCGGCTCTTATTACAAGTAGTCACTTTTTAAGTTATTCGTTCTTTCAGCTTATTCCAAGTAAGTCTCGTGTCTAGTATTACCCCAAGATAATTTACTTCACTCACCAGATTGATTAGGAGTATCTATCATCATGGCATCTACACTCCTAGCGGAGTAATTACCGCCCTGTTTGGGCTCTTCCGATTTATTTGTCTCGGAGAATCAGTCCACATTAATATTCTGGTTTTACAATTCAGTCTTCCTCGTGACCTGCCTGATATTGGTCTCTGGTGATTTTCTTGATATTTTCTTCTAGATTCTCCTTTCTAGATATCCCATTTATAATTCATTATTACCTAAGTTTAGTGGGCCTGCTATTCTCCTAATGATTTTTCTTAAGATCCTCTAAGAATCTTTCTTCATATTTCTGTGTTAGTGGGCGCTCACAACTTCTTCTTTAGCGTTAAGTAATCCAACTTTGGACATAGGCCTACCCCAAATCAATCCAGTGTTTTCTATTCTGCGCCACTTTCTTCCAGTTCGATCTTCTTAATATCATCAGCTCATCTCATTTGTGGTCTTCCTCTGCTTCTCTTTCCTAACCATGGTCTCCATTTCCAGCAGTGCCGTGCTCTAGGCGAGAATACGATGCGTTGGTCTCCGTTATGAACGTACCCTTAGGCACATTATTTTAGCACCATGTGTGATTACTGCTTTAATTGCTGCACTGTCAATTTTCAGTTTATTATTCTGAGTAAGCTTCTTATTTTTGAGGAAGTTTTTGTATTTCCAGTAAGTTCTTTTTCCTGCCAGAATTCTTTCATTAAATACTATCACTATACTTCTTTCATTAGTTCCATTAACGGAGATTTCAAGATATTTAAAGTGTTCTACCTTTTCAGACTCATATTCCGCAATATTTAACTTTGTCGCATTAGGAGTATCTAATTTGTTTAACTTTCATCTTCATGCCAATTTCATGAGTTTGGAGGCTTATATTAAGCCCTACATTTGAAGTCCATTCTGTGACTACAGTCAGCGCCTGTTGCATCCGTTTCTGAGTTTAGTTATTACCCATCCGTGACCATGTTTCACAAGAAAGGAGATAAGACTCCCTGGGACAGACTCTGGTTACCTACGCTGAAAATAATAAACATTGAATTTAATCCTAAAAACGTTTTGGTAAGATTTGGCATAATTAATTTATGTAAAATGAGCCACTAGAAAACAATAGTAAAAAATTAAATATATTTTACAAATTGTTCAAAGAAACTTTAATTATTTTTTGTATTTTGAGAACGATTTCCGAAGTGGAAATTGAAATGTCAATAAACTTACTTTAGCCTTTAATCGTGGCTTATTCCCATTTAAATAGTAATTCCATTTTACAATAACTATTTTCACATATTAAAAAAAATATAACAAAACAACATTTGAGAAGTTAGTGAAAAAACTATTGCAGTAAAGTAATACTGCACATAAAGGGATGATCAGAAAAACGTTAAAAGAATAGAAAATACATTGGTTGTCCAGAAAGTAAAGAACGTTTTGACATAAAAAATTAAAAACAAAAGATATCAACACAAAATTTTATTTAGAAAGTCACAGTAGCTTATGTTATTTTTCAACGTAGTTACCTTGATTGTCGACATATTTATTGTATCGTGAAAACAGTTTTTCGATGCCGGTGTTGTAGTCCTCTAACACCTGAGCCAGGATATCACTTTATCTTTGAGTTCTTCGTCGTTTCCACTGCTTTCCACCCAAGGATTTCTTCAGTTTCGGGAACAGATGATAATAGAAAGGCGCGAGTTCTTTACTGAAGTCAGGGTTCTCGAAAATTTTCCATTGTAGACGTTGCTGAGTTCTTGCCAATGCATGGAGCCGAACATTGTCGTGAATCAGAAACATCTTCGTCAACAACATACCACTTTGTTTATTCTGTATTGAAAATTTTAGTCTTTAAATGGTTTCGCAATAGGTTTCTCAATTTATTGTTTCACCCCTAGCCATAAATTCTTCGTGAATTAAACTTTTACAATTTAAGATCCGAATCACACTGCGTACTTTAGATTTGGCGGAATTTTCAATGGCAGCCACATTTTAAAATGTTATAGAATAAAAACGCGTAACCATACAGTAACTTACTTAACTCACGCCAATGCAACAGACAGAGAGAGGTAACTGGCGCGCACATAATCGCGGCGCTGGAGGAACGGCACCGGGCATTATGTGCAATCGTTTCTTACTTTCTGGACGATCCACGTAAATACATTTAAAATAACCAACCTAACTATTACAATAATGAACAATTAAAAATGAAGATTATGTTTATAACACATTCCGAGTGCTGTTGCTGAAATGAAAGTTCAAGGCCATTTAATGTTAGGATAAACTAATATGAATCTTACATTAAAAATAGAGATTTTGATAGATCTCAGATATGGAAACATCCGTGGGAAGTATCACAGATATACATATGATAAACACGTCGGATCTATAATTTTAAAAGAAAAAGGTGAAAAGAAAAAAATAAAAGAGCCGCTCGACGCTAGGTAGTTTGTGAACGATTCCGGACTATAGATCGAAACGTCAATAAAGTATGTAATTTCGTTCTAATTTTTGTTATACTTTTCGGTATATTACATGTCACAAGAATATAGCCTCACAACCACACTATCGTGTAATAATTTTATATATAAAACAAAATGTATCATTAATATTTTTCATTTTACAAAATATGACTAATTTAGATTTATAATACAAGAATGCTAAATAACTTCTTCAGATCCGCTGAAACCATTGGAAAACGAAAAGATTAAAAAAGGTAACATAAAGCTTCTCATAATATAATCTTAATTATTTAAAACCGCTAAATTAGCTTGTTTTTAAAATAATTAAAACAACACCAAAATTAAACGAAATAATGGCTTTTCATATTTTTCCAATTCTCCAGTAAACGCACTTTAAAGAAAACACCACAAAGTGAAAATATCATTTTGGTTATATTCGCAAGCTTTTTGTTATTTTTGTTGGCGGCGTATTACTTATTAAAATTGCGATTTCTGGAGCGAATCGAGCACGGGGACGGCGAGCGGGCGAGTCGTCCCCAGTGCTCTACCCCCCACACGAAACCGGTCGATAAAGGGAAGGATTTACCGTTTACCCTTCTCGTACTAAACACACTTCATGAAAACTAATAAATTTTATACTCTTTTAGCGGGAAAGGGTGCACTATTGGAGCAGGTGTTTTCATATTTACCGATTATAGATTATCAATTTTTTGTTACAGGAATTTTTCTGTAGGATTTACCGGTTTAACGGTTTGCTTTATGTGTATTATGGGTATTTAGTTTTATAATTCTAATGGACATATACTAATACACGGTTTAAAAAATAATAATTGAAGGAATTGGAGCAGAAAGGGTATAAGTACGTCTAAGTTAGTTTTGAGAAAATAGCTTCCAAAGTAATTTGCATTTTTAAAATTCCGTAAATCCCCTTAGTTTGATAAATGATGTTTAAAAATTCTGAACTAAAATATGTTTTTGCTGTTAAAATATTATATTTGATAGAGGGTTTAGTTCAGTTAAAAAATTGAATTTGATAGAGGGTTTAGTTCAGTTAAAAAATTGAATTTGATGCACTTTTTTGAATTTGATACGTTTTTGCACCAACACATTTTTTTTCATTTTATTGGAAGTATTATTTAGATATATATATATATATATATATATATATATATATATATATATATATATATATATATATATATATATATATATATGTGACAATTGGGGTTTATAGAAAATAATTTATAAGTTATATACTACATAATATTAGATATAAAAAAGTATTTGATTATTTTAAATAAGTTATATACTAGAGAAATTTATAAAAATATATTTATGTGAGGGCATTTTTAATAAATTAGCATATAATAATTGTAAAAAGTTGTATTTTAGTAATTATAATGTGGTAGATACATTTAAGTGAGCCATGTGACTAGGCAACCAACTATACAAACTCTGTCTCCAAGTTGACATTTTAGGAAATAATTGGGAATATAAAGTGGGGTTATAATAATATATTGTTTGAATTGTGTATTTTATTAAATTAGAGTGTTAGTTACTAATTTGAATGTTTATTCTGATCTGAAAAGCCTAAATGTCAACAAAATTATTAATGGAACATTAACGAATTCTCCAGAGTGCAGAGTGTGACCATTGTTTACGTTCGAACATTCTCGAAATAATGATTATGGCGGTGGATCGAACAGATATTTTTTTCGAGAACATCTATATGAAAGTAATGGAACAAATTGGAACATGATCTCTTACCAGATGGTTCTGGAATATCCAAAAGGATATAAATACCCGTGATTTGGATTCAAGAAGGCAGTTTTTAGTCAGAAGTCAAGCAGTTTATTATGAAAGTTAGTAGATTAGTTAGTGAAGTCAATTGTTCACAGTTTTAGTAAGTCAGTCAAGCAGTTTAATAAGAAATATGAAAGTTAGTTGGAGATAGTCCAATTGTTTAATATAGTGAGTTAAATGAAGATTAAAAATTATGCATATATTTAATGCACAGTTATAATTATACACAAATAATTATTGAAGATTATAAAAGTATATTAGAAGAATATTGGATGGACATTGGAAGGAATTAAAATTATATTATGATTGGAGATTAGTATAAATCAACTTATAATAATTGGATATTGGTATATTGAAAAGAAGAATAAATATAAATGGTGTTTGCTGGTTTGATTGGTGATGTATAAATGCTGGTGAAGAAAACTATATCTTAAATTGGTAGAAGCTGATAATTGGAAAAAGTAATTTCACAAAAACAAGGATAACCGAAGTACGAAGACATTCAGTGGTGATTAGAATCTATATAGTGGAAAACAGTTCATTTAGGCATTCAGTGAAAGAAAGGTACAAAATTTTGTTAATATAATTTAGTTAGTGTCATAACAATTTCAATTTTGAAGATAGTTTGTTTAAATTTTACATTGTCTATAGAATTTAATTAGTGTTATAAGAGTATCAATTTAAAGATAGTTTATTTTAAATTTACATTGGCTAGGTTAGATATATATGTGTGTTCCATAATAGTTATAATAAAGATAATTTAAAAAAGTACTTACAAACTAATTCTTTGAGAACCGCGATAAAAACCCTATATTATTAAAAATACTCATTGCTCATCATTCAAACAAAAAACACACTATATATATATATATATATATATATATATATATATATATATATATATATATATGTATATATATTTGTTTAGTCGCATTCTCGTGTTACATAGTCGTATACAATGTATGGTACACTGGAGGTATATAATCCAAAAGAGTTTGCAGATTTTTCCATTTATATATAAAAGCTTGTAGCAGGCCGTTTCAGGATCATAGCTTAGTAATTATCTTCCATCTCCTTCTGTCTCTAGCTTCTTTACTCGAATTTTCTATCTTCGTTTCTTGTAGATCTTTCACAACTGCTTCCCTTCATCTTCTTTTCGGTCTGCCTCTTTTCCTCTTATCTTCCTGTGTTCTCCATGCTAAGTTGTTTACGTCTCTACTATCCTCCATTCTAACAAGATGACCTAGCCACTGCAATCTTCTAGCTATGAAAAAATCGCTTATTCTCCCTTCGCCGAACATTTCATAAATTTCAGCATTTGTTCTTCGCTCCCATCCTATTTCTCTCAACTTTCCACCAAAAATTCTTGTTAATATTCTTCGTTCCCATATTTCAATTATCTCTTATAGTTTCTTTGTTAACACTCATATCTCGCACCCATACGTTAGAGTAGGTCGCAGGATAGTTTTATACATCCTTATTTTTGTATTTCTCGATACCTCTTTCGATTTTATTATTCTTTGCAAACTACCTGCACACCTGTTGCCTTTTGCTATTCGTAGATCTATTTCCTTTCTTCGTCGTATTTATTTGTCACAAGAACTCCCAGATACATGTAATCCTCCACCTCTTCAATTTTCAGAATTTATCTCCCTAATGCAATTTCCATATTTAGTTTTCTGCTTTTCTTTTGCTATTCTTCGGTTCCATGTATTTTTTTTTATTTATATTTATCTGTAATCTCATATTTCCTACGGCCTCTAGAAGATTCTTAGCTATTTTTTCGAATACTTTTCTACTTCTAGCCAAAACATCACCATCAGCATAGGCTAGGCACTGGTGACTCTCATTAAATATTGTTCCCGCTTTATTTACATATATTGCTGTCTCTTATTATCTTTTCAATGGCCAAATTAAACAGCGTGTTGTTTCCATTAATTTTAACTGCGTTTGTAGTAGTGTTCTGAAGCATCATATGTACCAGTCTGAGTATCTTAGATTTTGAACTCGTGTAGTGCCTTCATCAGTTTTGATCTACCTACATTGTCATAAGCAGCCTTAAAATCCACAAAGAGAAAGTGGGCCGGCATGTCGTATTCATATGCACCAGAGAGAACTTGTTTCAGCATAAATAAAAGGTGACTAGTTGATCGATTTTTTCTAAAACCAGCTTGATAGTCACCCAATATATTTTCTGTGTACACTTCTATTTTTCTTTTTAGTATGGTTGCCAGTACTTTGTATGTGACGTCCAGGAGTAGTATTCCTCTATAGTTATCACAACTTGACAGGACTTCCTTCTTATATATTGGGTATATTATAGACTTGCACCACTCTTTAGGTATTATTTTCTCTTCCCAGATATGACATATTAGTTTGTAGATTTTTTCTTTCAGGTAGTCTCCTCCATATTTTAAGTTTTCTGCTGCTATCCCGTTTCCCCCAGGGCTTTTATTGTTTTTCATCGCAGTTCCTCAACCTCATTCTTAGTTGGTCTTGCAATATCTATTCCATCTATTGGTATTTTTCCATAGAGTTTTCCATTTATCAAGCTTAATTGGCACTTAGCTTATGTGAACTTGCGTAAAGATTTCATTAATAGAAAGCAATGGCCGTCCAGATAATTTTGACCTGCATAAACATTTTAGGAATGTATAGATATCATTCAAAACTGACAAATTCAAACAAAAATGACTCTTGATGTCTTTTGCATATCTAAAGTTTGCGATATCTTTAAATTTAAGAGGTCTTCCTGCTGTGTCTTTTTTTGGATCTTTTATAAACTTATGAAGTCCTTTAAATGAAAAAAGCATTTCCATGTTGTAAACTATACATTTTTTGGAATAACTTGCGATTACTTTTCTCCAGTATTCGAGAATAAAACTTTGAGAATATCTTTTTTTTGTTTTTTTCGATCAAGGCAAAATTCCTGTCACATTCCATATAAAAGTGACCTGGCTCCATCTAGGTTGTGAATTACAGTAGATGACGACGGGTGGCCTTTGGTTTTCTTCCTTAAATCAACCGTATGAAACAAACCCATATCATGTGCAGTATATTTTACATAATATTTTTTTGTTTATTTTTAAGATGCATGATTTTAAGTCATTCATTTTTTTTGCCAGGTATAGTAACGTTTCTATTTGTTATCTTATTCTCACGAGACTTACTACTAAAAAACTCTGGTGAGTTCATTCTTTTGACCTTAAATTTTGGATTTCTTTTTTTGGCCGATTGAATTATAGAAAACCCAATCTTCGGGATCACAAATTCGATCATGGTGTGTTCTCTCCTTTTCAATCAACAATCTGGATCGCATGTATTAAAACTATGTCCAGATACAAAAAATCTTTGTTCCATAACTTTGAGTGACAATTTACACTTTTAAAGGCAATTGCTTAAAATTAAAGCCACCTTTAAAGCATCGCTATACAAAATCAGATTTTCGGTTGGGTCAGGTAAGATCGTCTCGAGATGGTTTATTAAACAGGAAGCTATCTCTTGAGCTCTTAGGGATGCCACATTTTTAGGCCAGACACATGTGTCCTGTTTCTGTAACTTCATCATGGATGCCCAAATTATACGTCCAGTTGTTTCTTATAATAAACTACATCTGTAGGAAGCATTTCTAAATATCAAAGACTAAAACTGATTTTTTTGCTGTGATTCTTTTGCTGTAATTATATTTTGTTTTCTTTAACTGCTTCTGCTTTTCTTTGGTGTAATTCCAATTCAACTTTTGGATCCTGTTTACGCTGTTCTGAAGTATCAGGTGATTTTATAACAGTATTAAAACTGTCACATTTTTTATAAGTATCTTTATGTGGTGCATGAAAATGCAAATTAAACTTAGTGTTAAAAATTTTGTAAAACATATACAGCGAGAGGGTTTTTTTAAGTGTTGTGTGCATTTTTTTTTTCATATCTCGATACATGATTGACATGTTTAAAGTTGGTGAAAGATATTTTCTTTTTATGTTATCTCGTCGGGAGTACTAATATTGGTCTTATTATGGGGAGCATTTTTGCCCCTTGCATCGAAGAGATGTCCCATGTTCTTGTTTTCGTGCTAAAGCTAAAGAGATTTTTCCATCTGTAATGGAAACTGTGTCTAAAAAAATTTTTATATATCACTTGGTCACAACCATTTTCGCCCGGTAAAGTATATACACGAGATTTAGACCTACGTGAATTTTGATTTTTGGTGTAAGTTTTCTTTTTGTCTTATACTTTTATTTGCCCTTGAATAAAAGCATGTTTTATTGACCAGTTAAGCGAATAGTAATTTTTAAAGATGCTTTAGTTTCGTTCAGTAGAAATTTTCATATGATATTTCATTTTGCATGAACATGGTCCAACTATGAGTTATTTAGCATTTTTATGTTTTCCTTCTTCCGTGGCATATTCTTCTTCTTTCTCCCTGGCCATCTTCCTTTTATACCTTGCATGATTCTCAAGATTTTTTACTCTTTCTGGAATTTTGATGCGTTTTGCCTCCTGGTTCTTCATTGTCTTTATTCTTAGTGTTCGGCAACGCATTTTTTGAGTTTTTCACCGTGAATCACCGTTAATCTTGTATAGAACGGTAATAAATATACTACAAATAAGTTTGTGGCAAAACGGCCTAAGCCACATTTGTTTATAAATGGATATATTAAATAATATCTTTGTTGTTTTATATCTAAATATTAATAATATTGTAACTGTCTTACCTGAAGACTCAATATTTTAAGAACCTGGATTATAATCGCTGAAATCGGATCCAAAAGGCTCCGATGCGTCACTGCTTGTGTTTACATCCGCCATATTTCTGATGGTTAGGCAGTTTTGCCGCAAGCTCCCTATGACATTTTGTTAGTGCAAAAACCAGTATATAGATGGAGACATCATACCAACAAAAATTTAGTTTTGCACACGATTTTTACAGAAATTATTAAACACTTATTAAGCCTAATCAAGTAAAAGACATTTTTGGGGTTCGGCACCTTTACCTCTGAGTCCATAGACGTATAATACAAATAGATTGACTGCTGCAATAAACTTGCGTTCCCCAAGTGCGACAGAGAAAACTGACGCAAAGTAGTCCCTGCATCTCTTTCTAATGTGAATGAACGTGACCTAAATGATCAACCTTCTTGTTGATCATTTAGGTCACGTGGTCGATAAAACCGGCAAATTAGAAAGAGAGGCAGGGACTGCTTTGCGTCAGTTTTCTCTGTCGCACTAGGGGACCGAGCCTATATAGTAACGCTCAGTCTATTTTTATTATATATCTATGTTTGAGCCATTCATCTAAAGTATGTACCTCCAAGTGATGAGATATGAGCAACAAATCTTACAGTGCAGTCCTTATAGAACTGAGACGAAGAGCTCTGAGACGTTACGTGTTTTCGATACTAAAATATGGACTTGGAAGCTGGACACTGAAGCAAGAACACATAAATAAGCTACAGTCATTTGAAATGTGGTGTTAAAGAAGGATGTTCAGAATAGCATGGACACAGAAGAAAACTAACCCGGAAGTATTACGAGAAATTGGCAAAGAATACGAAATAATAAATGCAATAACAATAAGAAAGTTACATTATCTGGAACACACAATGAGGGGACAGTAGTAATATGAAATTCTGAGATTGATAACACAGGGAAAGATAAAAGGAGAAGCGAGTATAGGAAGAAGGAGGTATCATGATTGAAACATTTAAGGAACTGGTTTAGATGCAGTTAAATAGAACTCTTCACAGCAGCGGTAGATAGAGTGAAGATAGTGATGATGATATCCAACCTCAGATTGGGAGACAGTTCTTAAAGAAGAAGAAATAGAGAACTGTACAGAAAACCAGTTGTGCTAACGGAGACAGTGTGGGAGTTATGTACTCCTCCGCCCAGTCTTCCTTCCGCGAAGTACTGAAAGCCCCTACTGCCCTACTCAGACCTTGTCCTGTATGCAAGTTGAGACCGGTCACGTTGAAATATATAGACATCCAAAAAAATATAGATTAACAAAGTAAAAAGAAAAGTGTCATTTAAAAAGTGCATTTTTTTATATAATAAATAACCGTTAATAATTATGTTTACTTGTTTGTATAGCGAATAAATAGACGGATTTACGTTTTAACTGTGTAGGTAGGTATTTTCTCATCGTTTGATATGCCTTTCAGCCTGAATACTATTCGGATTTCGAGTTTAAAATCAATAAAATGCTTTGAATATGTATCTAAACACTTTATTCGAATGTACTTCAGAGATTTATAAGAAAAATTTACATATAAATGATCATTTTTCAGTGAAGGAAGGGCCTTGGTTTGGTAATATAGTACTTGAAATGTTAGAACTTTGTGTTATCTTATTTTAAAATTGATTATATTTTTAAATAGTACATTATTTTAGAAAATGAATGCGTATTATTCACATCGACAAATTTATTTTCTGGGAATTAACTTTTAAAAAAGTGTTCTTTAAAAAATTAATAGTTTATTTAAGAATAGAAAGCACAAAGCAGTACAACTAAGGGGCACATACAGGGGAACCGCAAACATAATTGGGCGTCTCCTGTGTAAATACGACATTATAATCATTGCGAGTAGTAAAATCGGCATTGAGAAAAGTAAATTGTTTTATTGGACAAACTGGAGTTTATTTCTCTGCGAAACTTGGATCCAATGTAGGACAAGTCAACCGACGAATCTGTACCAGAATAGATGAACACAAATGGTGCATAAGGAATTAATAGACATCATTAGCGTTATTGGTTGATGAACAGATCAATAAATATAGACAGTCCACAATATATAGACACAAAATATACCTCAGCCTCTTTAACCAAATTGCAGCCATATCGTATGGTATTGTAGATTTACAATAATGTAAGATGTGCATATTATAGGTGTTTTACAGCTTTTGCCATATTCCACATACCGAACTTTACCACGTTGAGTCTCTTCAGTCCTCTTTTGTCTGTGGCTTTGTCTCCCTTTGCCGTTGTGTGAGTTTAGCATAGTGTTTTTTTGTTCCATTGTTTTCATTATAAACAAGTATCAGAATGTGTCAAATTTGAAAGGTTCTCACAAGCAATTAGGGCTTAAGGTAAAACTATATTGTCTAACTTGTATAATTATTTATACGTAACAAGGAAATTGTCATTGTGAATAATATATCACAAACTAAGAAATGTCCCCAAAAAGTGACTGATTAGGTTCTTATTGTTTTTAAAATCTTATCTTTGCTTTTTTTCCAATTTTTATGCTATATTATAATTGTACTTAATGCATATTTGTAGTCCATTGATATGAGGATATCCTCAGCACACAAATTCTAACGGGTAAGTGATTTAGATATAGAGGTATTACGAGTATAAAAGCAAACCCTATCATTTTGCTCAAAAAATCTGGTTCAGAGAGGTCGGGTTCAAAGACGTCACAAATATCTAGTTTTTGATCCGTTTAGCTGTAAACAAATCCCAGCATTTTTTTCAGAGTTTTAAAATTATTTTATTTTTACTCATCAATAGACCTTTAAAACAGCGGGTTATAAAAGTCTTAGGTATTTGTTCTTCTGTATACCGCAAATGAGTTTAAAAAACTAAATTTTATAAAACTAACAATAAATTGCACAATGTATAATCTAGAGCTTTATAATTTCGTGAAACGAAAGTACAAAGTAGTACACTATTTTGTCAAAAAATCAGCGAATGTGGGCATGCGTAAACCGCGCGCGTAATTCAGTTTTCAATATATCTGCGAAAAATTAACATGGCGGTGCAAAAACCAGTCAACTCCATTTTTTTTGTATAATTTGTGTAAAATCAATAAAATCTTACCAATATTATTATTTGTAGGAACTTCTTGTCGAAAAAAAATTATTTATTGGAAAATAATTTAATATAAAACTGCTTACAAAATATTGTTTTCAGACTTCGACAAAAAAAATTTATGTCTTGGAGTTGACTGTTTTTTTACACCGAACCTCCAAAAAGTATACAAATAAAGCAACAATATTGCGTTCAGCAGTTATTTATCATAAAATACAAAACATAACTTTATTTTTTAACTCAGAGCAACTCTAAAACAGAAGAGAAATAATAGAGATTACAGAAAAAAAAAACAAATAATGTGATAAAAGTAAAAAAAAAAGTTTCAAAAAGGAAAACTGATCAACATAATATAAAAAACTAGAAGTCTTCAGTTTTAACTTCACAACTGTAACTCTCCAGTTCTTCTTCTTGTTGTTGTTGTTCATCTTGATTTGTCTCTTTTTGCTCGTAGTACCAGCTATAATGGTAGTACGTACACGCACACACACACGAAGTGATCAACCCTACCCCTAGGAACATTTGTATATCATTGTAAGAGTGGGATCCACATGTCCGAAGATCAAACCGGTCACACTTCGCTAATCGAAGTGGTACCTATCTGACCCCCAGAATTTTCCTCCACCCCTACTCATCGTGTGACTTACGTGAGGAGGCTTTTGATCTGAAAGTTACTTAAGGTGCCCTGGGTAATAAGACACCCTCTCTGTTTTTATTGACTGTGGTTAGGCCACCTAACTGTAGGGGTAGCACACATGTAGGCTTTTCTCCCTATTTACTTTACTGACTCTATAGAAGTTACTCTAACTTGACATCGGGACTTGAGTCCCTAAAAAAGAAAAAGAAAAAAGCGTGTGTTCCGACAATAGAGCCACCAGCCTGAGCTGACGACTCTATGTCCGGAAAAGAGAGTGTGCCGGCCACTCAGCCGCCGATCTGGCAAAATAAATTTTGTTCTCTTCGCCGGCTGAGCGGCCGAGTGGGGTCCGGCCACCGAGCCCATGTGTGCGCACATGACCTCAGTGCTCGGACTTCGCAAATAGATCATTTATTTGATCTGCCTGAGGGGCCTGGTCCGCAGTTGCAGTGTATAGAGGGCCATTTATACTTGATAAGTTGTTTACGTTAAGTTAAGTAATTCTTCAAATGAAGTTAAAATGAAAGTTCTAAAGTTATTTTGACAGAAAGAAAGAGTTTTTTTATTACTATAATGGTGGTACGTGTTTATCTGCCAAATACATCACATTTGCTATTTTTTGGGGTTTATTTTAAGTGGAAATGTGTTGTATAGTTTAGTACTTGACCAAACTAAAACTGCGTTAGGTTTTTTAATGACATATGATGAATATATCATGAGACCTGCTGTAACACTAGACTGTAATATGTTTTTCCTTTCATATTTGAAAAGACGAGACTTGGAGATGGTGTTAAATCTTTCTTTTTGTTGGTTACTTATGACTTTTTTAAACATAGGTTTAAAAGTATTCAAAAAATCGAAGATCTGCACTATGGTGTGATATTTGTTTGGTCAAAACAGTTATCCGAAAATAGATAGAGAGTTGTAACAGTTTCCGGGACAAAGTTTGTAATAATGATGTAGATAACTGACCACCTCTTTACAACTTTTCTGGCAGTAAGAAAATTGTCTTCTCTTTTCTTGGCAGAATGTACACAAAAGTTGTATTGCCATAACTGCCTTTTACAGAACACGTCGCCTGAAGGCGTGAACACGCCTAAAGGAATGTGTGGCATGTTTTGTTGATAATAAAGCATAAGACGTCAACTGATTCGTCTTTGCGAACAAGATTTGTAATAACGTCTCAAGCATGTTGTGTTTGTGGGTATCGTCTATTTTAGTAAAACATCTTTTTCTACGATGGCAATTTGGTTCAGTGGTTTTCTTTTGAATTAATTTAAATGCCGAATTAATATATTCTTCCCCTCTAGCCTGTTTACTTTTCATAACGTTTCGTTTCCATTTGCTTTCCATCCTTATCCGTTTTTTGCCTTTTCTCTTAACGGTTTGAATGTTTTAAGTTTCTGTATTATTACGCACAAACATTTTTTGTTGTTCATTACTTTCATGGGTACCTTTTTTAGTAGTAACAAAATGCTTTGATCGCCGTCGACCAGGACTTGGAACATCAGAATGGGACGTAGTCGGTCCCAGAATCTGCATATGAGTCTTCCTCACTAAACTCATTACTTGAACTAATACTCATACAACGATCTTTTTTACACTTTATTCGTACCTTCGATACACTAATGCAATGGTCAAAACAAATAATTGAAATGGTATGCTATTTCATTTGCCATCGCCCGTGGCCTGATTTTCCGATGTTACATTCATCGTTGACAGTCATTTCCTAGAGTTGACCGATTCTTGCACCTAAGTA
Organism: Diabrotica undecimpunctata; assembly: GCF_040954645.1. Lineage (NCBI taxonomy): Eukaryota > Metazoa > Arthropoda > Insecta > Coleoptera > Chrysomelidae > Diabrotica > Diabrotica undecimpunctata. Next base: position 140,069,785 of record NC_092803.1, on the reverse strand, counting down.
CTTGTATTGATTGATGCAGTCAACTCCTTAGCCCATCTATTTACCTTAATATTTGTTGGAGATGGCTGATTTTTGCACCAAAACATGTGCAAATATTGTTCTATACGTTGAATAAAAAAACTGAATTTGGACAAAAAAAATGGAGTTGACTGGTTTTCCAATTGTTCTATAACTTCCATTAACCAGACTGTCAACGTTTAAGCTCAATTTTGTTTAAAACTCTTATAAACAAATTAATTCACTACTTTTTAACGAAAATTTTAACTAAAACTGCTGTAACATTTTTATTTATAAGGATAAAGTAATATGAAAAGTATCTAAATCTAAAGGGATTTTACGTATGTACTGGTTTTTATTCGCTGCGAGCTGACCGTGCGCCTCAAAGCGCGTTATAGAGTTCCATATCTTGGTCAAAAATTAACATAGAAACATTTACCCAAATTTAAAATGTTCGTTAATAACTTCCATTAGCCATATTTTCAAAGTTTGTAGCTTAATTTTGTTTAAATCTCGTATAAACAAATTAATTCGCAAGTTTTTTAAAGCTGAAACAATTACCTTTAAAATGAAGGAGTTTTGAAAGTTAATAGCACGCATGACAACTGAGTTATACTTCGAAAAGTCCTATCGAATGCCTATTTGCAAATGTTTTTCACGAAATTTGTTATAACTCCGATTGTAACAATGAGGAAATTTTTTATGTATACTTACTTTTATTTGATCATTAAGAACGCTAATCAGTGCATCGCAAACGTCTAAAACGCACCGGGAAACAACTTGTGGTGAAAATTTGAAAAGTTATGACAAACTCACGAAATTGTCACCACTAGCGAAGAATTTGAGAGCAACGCAGGACCTTTTCTTAACTGGAATTGCCTCTCTCAGCTGAGTACCTCTTTTTCGTATCATATGTCCCACTTTATTCAGTAGAAATTCGAAGTCGGCGTAGGACATTCGCAGGAAATTTTCCAGTCGGTTCTCGAATCAAGTTTTATATTATAACGGAGGCATTGTACGTGCAAAAAAACAAATTTTGACTAGTGTATCAATCTTGAGAATATAACGGCATAGTATCTGCTTTCGATCGATCAGGATAGATAGAGGTATTAACTTATTTTTCTCGACTTCTGTTCAAAGAAGTCAACCACCATCTTCTTTTTCTTTTTGCTTTCTGAGCTTTAATTCTTCTCATCTTCTTCTTAGAGATGTCTTCCGTCTTCCTACGGAAATTAGCAATCATAATTTATTTTTGAATTTGCTGCTCTAATCAAATAAATCAATTTGCATTGATTCCACTCACGTATATTCTTTAATCAAGAATTCTGCCTTCAGCCAACAGATCTTTTTCCTTGAATTTTTCCCTGAATTATGAATTCCAAAATATCATAATGTGGTCCCCTCATTACGTTGCGTAGGTATTTCACTTATCTGGTTTGTCTAGTGGTAATAAGTTCTGTTTCTTTACCATCGTTCTCCAGTACTTCTTCTCATGCAACCCCTCAATAATTTCAATATCACAAATGCGACAACGAGACTATCCATTATGGAAACAAAATAAACACTGAAGGCCGAGAAGCGAATAAACCTGCTGCACTTGACAAGTAGCGGAGAGTAGTACACAGTGAAACAAAAAAAAAGTTTTTGAGTTCAAAAAATTTATTTTTGAATTAAAAGGAAAATTTTCAAAGCAGTGTGTTACACTAACTCTTTCTTAACAATCTAAGGACGAAATTCGCTAAAAATATACATGATGAAAAAGAAATAGAACTGAAAGAAAAAATACCGAAAATTTTTTCACTGTGTCGCACAATCGGTATACAGGGAAACATATTATATCTAGTGTCTTAAGAAAATGTTTTGACCATGTAAAACCCTGATCGAACATCTAACGATTCGAAGTTAATATTAAATTTGCAATAACATGCCAAGCGTTAATTTTTCATGGAAACGGGTTGAAGTAAAACCATTTTTATATCAACTTTATTCACTAGAACCAACTTGTGGAGGCTGTGGAGGAAAGCGAAAAAAGCGATGATAATTTTTGGCCATTAACATCGGTAAGTAGCTTTCCAACAGGACCTTTTTAGGAAAACGTACCAACACGAAATCTCCCTTATTAGCACTTCGAAAATAATTAGGTTCTTCATCAGGTTGTTCCAATAGGTTAGAGTTTGTGTCCCCGAAAAGGTCATATCTCTGGACTACTAATATTGATTTCTCCGTTTGATTCTCTCACCAATAGTATTTTGTTCGTTAGCCATTTAAACATTTCATTTTAAAATAAAGTTTTAAGCACGATTTTATGAAAAAAATTATATCAAAAATAGACTAAATAAATTTTTTTATCATATCCATAATCTCAAAATGTCCATTTCCAAACAAAAGTAGAAAAACCAGTTTACTTACAAACTGCAAAGATAATCGTAAAACTTCCTCTTATTCTACTACCTTAAAATACATTTAGTTTCTGGGGAAATACAAGGAAAATGGTTGTGCATACGTAATTTCTAACTCGTATGGAAATATTTGGAATAAACTAAACTTTCTAACCGTCTCTACTCTATAAAACTCCTCTCAGATATCTCCCTTTTACTGCGGAGGGATAAACATTCCCGAACATAGCGCAACATAAAATACCAATTTCAGTGAAGGCTGAACAGGACCGAATGCACTCGGTGACATAAACTGTAAAATTAAGATTAAAAGTTTTGGAAATGGTGCTAGAAGATTAGAGTCACAAAAAAATTACCTCTTATGCTTCTCTTTTCTTTTTATTTTTTCATTTGTATGAATTTTGTCCATATAAATTTCACCTCTATTCTGAGGTTTTTAGCAGATCTGGTAATCAATTTATTATTGTTTATAGCCATTTCTTTTAGCTTTTCTACATCTTCCGCTTCTACTTCCTTTATGATTTAAGGCAAATTACTTGTCCAATTTTCTTACACTTGTCTCTTCCGTGTTTAGGCGTTCGCTCCATCTCTTTCTGAGACGGCCCGCTTTTAAATATACTTCTTCTTTTTGACGACATCACTGTCTGTTTTTCAATGTGCCTCCAGTAAGATGTTATTTAAAGTTTGTCTTTACTACTGTATTTGCTGTCATTTAGGTTATATGATCGTTCCATTCTACTCTTCAAGGACTCAATGAATCTTCCTGTCTTATCCCATTGCCAGCTTCAATTAGGTTAGTTGGTTCTTTTTCTACTTTTACTTTTATTGTGTTCTGGTAGATATTTTCGGTCGTTCTGATTATTCCTAGAGGTATTTCTCTTGCGTACAATAAGTGGATAAATATGCCTCGTTGTTGTATTCTAATGATTTTTCTTTTCCTCATTATAAATATAGCGTCAGTGCATGATCTTCCCGAACTAAAACCTTGTTGTTCTTCTGCTAGTGTTACAATTTCATTCAGTTTAAAAAATTAATGGCTCAGTAATTCTTCGGCTCCGATTTGTCTTCTTTTTTTTTTAAGGGATGTATTCGGATGCTTGATGTCCAGTCTTGTGGTATTGTATTATATTTTGGATTAGCTTTAATAGTTGTTTGGTCAGATCTGGTCCTCCTCCTTACTTTAGGAATTCCGTACATTCGGTATTCTGTCGTCCTGGTTATTTTCTATTTGTTAATTTAGTTAATGCTTCCTTAACCCATTCCTCCTTAATATTTATTTCTTCCTTTGTCTTCACTTCTGGTGTAGGTGGTTCATTATCGTCACCTTTAGCAAATAGGGATCGAAAGCAGTCTGACGATGTTTTCTTTTGTAGTTCATTCATCTCTTTTCTTATATCACTCTTTAGTTCTGTCTAATTGAATTATAAGAACAAGCTAAATTTTGTTAAGAATGTCAATTTTGGGTGCAAAATAGTTTGCCACTCCTACCCGCAGGCTTCCCTCTAAACTGCGATTTACCAAGAATCTGTAACCCGTAGACAAAAGTGTTTCAAACAAGAAATGAAGCTGAGATAATTTTGAATAAAAATGTTAATTAGAACTTTTTGTATATAATGAACCGTAATGAAAGCGACCGGCAATTTTTAAATGTCAGTACGCGCGCGAAATTAATTTGTTAATTAAAATTTGTATCAACTCGACGGTAAAAATTGGATATCTTTTGATCAGAGTACTCTGTAGACAAAAATTAAAATGGGTTCGAGTGCAGCTTCGATAAGCAATGTTTGCATTTTGCCGCAAATGAAGTCACTTTCCTTTCACCGGTCGCTGTAGAATTTCCATTGTTAGAGCCTGTTTTTACTTCAATAGAGTGGACTGTATGAAATTGGTTACTTTAATTGTATATAAAATTGTTCTTTTCACATTTGACTTGGCTTCTTGTTCTTGTCTTTTTCGTCGCTGTCCTCACTGGTACGCTCTGTAGGAATCTTGTGACGTCGACGTTGCCGTACTAACTTTTACATTACAAAGAATCTCATGCCAAGAGAATTGCTTCCACGAAGACGGCATTAGGTGGAATTTGTAGCTGAAGTTGTGTAGTTTTGAAAAGAAGGATTTTTTTTTAAACATTTTAGATGTTCATAGTTCAAGTTTTTTCTTAACTAATATCTCTGTAATTCTCAGGTGCATAGATTGCTGTCACCTTCAGAACTTTGACATTCAGTTTGATTTCTACGAAAAATATTCTTTCAGAGATATATTTACATTCTTGTACTTGGTGTAAACATTTTCTGTGTACTAACAGACTACTCTTTTGGCTCTGGTTACTTTTGCAACATCACTGTAAATCATCAGTAAGTCATCCATTTTAATTGAAACCCTTCATTTTTTCTTCATCTCTTGTAGTGTACATATGTATATTTTTCTCTATTCTGTTCTTCTGTGTTTAAACATTTCACGTTCCAAGTACTGACTCGAAGTATGTTTCTTGCTTCCCATGAATTCGTTGTGTCCTTTCTCGCGTTAGTTGTCGTTGTTGAATCTTTCCTGTTCCGAGGCATAATCCTGTTTCTATGAGCTGTATGGGTTTAAAGTATATCAGTAGGGTGCTAAATTGACTGTAGTCCCTTTTCCTAGTACTGTTGAGCTACTCGATCCACCCAATAAAACTGCAGCTGAAATTTCTAAACAATTGCTACAGAAAATATATTACAATTTTTATTTAAAAGTATTTATTATTCATTTTTTACTCATATGCGTAACGATAGTTTATATTAATTGTTCGTAGGTTTTTAATTTTTGGACTTGTTTGTATTTTATCATCGCATACTGTAACCTATCTATTACAATATAATTATTTTAAATACATTTATGCTTTTTTTGGTGTTCTTTCTATACAATTTTAATAGCTGCTTACTTCCGTTAATATTAAAATTTCTTGTGAACACACACATCAACTGCGGCCCTGCCTTGACCCAGCGTGTCTCGGCTTTATATTATAAATTACAGACTTTATTGCACTTGGATGAAATGACATAAAAAGCATCAAAAGTAGGTTTGCCTTTTTTAATTATTTTCGACTGTTATTGAGATTCGGACATTGATTTGCCTATGATTAATTTCTTGATGGGTTTTATTGGTTTGCTGCATTGCCGTTTCTCTATTTCATTGTTTTGTGCGTATTTCAAATTTTTATTCAAATATGTCTGGTGTCTTCTTCTTCGAAGTGAAATCGGTCTGATATCTGTCTCCTAATGGAAATTAGATCTGATCCTGGCTATTTTTTATTTTATCGACTGCTCCCCTAAGAATTCTATTAAATTACATTGGAATCACTCTCCCAAATATCCCTGTCATTATAGTCTTCTTACAATCCTTGTTTTATTTTCGAGTGTATTATTACATGTAATCTTTTATATAAATAGAAATCAAAAACATCTGTCTTCGACTACACAAAGACACAGAAAAGTTCAGCTTAGGTTGAGGAGTAACACAAGGAGGTAATATTTCACCAACATCGACGGCTCTAGTTCACTGTCAATATTTGGCAAATGGCAAGATATGGGCAAAATTATATATGGAGAAAGATTAAATCATATGAGATTTGCGGATGATGCTGTTTTAATCGCAGATAACTTAGAAGACACGATTTCTATGATACGTTCGCTTAAAACTCTTTCTGTAAGAGCAGGATTAAAAATAAACTTTGATAAAACTTAACTTATGACAAATCTCGTAATGAGCGGAAATATAACTATTGACGATAATACCATACAACAAACAGACAATATAAACACATATTATTTGCAGTATTGAATAATCTTTAAAGATCCTCCACTCTACTTAGAATAATGACCATATCATTTACGAATCTTATATTGTTTATTTGATGTTGACTATGATTCTACCTTTTTGCGATGTCAAGGCTATCAAGATTCTGTCCCACTCCTGTTTTTTAAATGTATCTGTTCCTTAGAGTTTTTCAACCATTTAAAATGTTTATCTGAGGCTGTTGGTTATTTAGATTAATAATAATCGTTATCTACTTTCAGTGCTTTCATAGTTATTCCTATAAGCTTAGCCTAATGTTTCAGACCAGGTAAATCATGCACTAATTAAATTTTCAATCTCACAGAGCACAGGAAAGAGAAATACGAAAATAAACAAATAACAGGGCATTCACTGGTCATTGTGAGCTCCACTTACGTTACAGTGAATCACAAAAGGTCGTTGACAAAATTTTATGATGTGCTCAAAGATTACCACCCAGTAAAACTTGTTTGCTCCCTGTTACAAAATCGGCGATTCTATGTCAATCTGAAGCGAAAGAAGAGCTGATGGAGGATGGCCTGGACCAGGGGGGCGTCTGGCTCCCATTTTCTTTAATATTTACACGGACGACCAACCAACACCAGACTATACGGAACACTTCATTTATGCTAATGGAAGTGGAAAACAAACTAGAGCAGGCTCTCGAGACCATGCTGAACTACTAACAAAGAAATTCACTCAAACCGAACTCAGCTAAGACGTAAGTAACTTCCTTCCATCTCCACACCCGCCAAGCAAAAAAAAGGCTCCATGTCTGATGGGGTGGTGTCATGCTCTAATACACGGAGAAACCAATCCGCTTGGTGACACGCTAAAAAGGTCGCTGACATACAAACCCCAATTTGAGAAAATACAGCATAAAGTAGCAGCCAGAATTAACATTCTATTTCGCCTGCGCGCAGTGCTATACTGCGGCAGAGAACGTCTGTAAAGTTTAGTCTCGATCGATCCACGCCTGGAAAGTTAACGTCGTTCTACATAAAACTTGCAGAGTAATAACAGGCTGTATGAAGCCAATCCAATAAAAAAACTCCATAGAGCTGCAAACTCTGCTAGCCTCAATAATCGCAGAAAAGTTCGCGAATTTATGGAACGGTCCAAGCAGATAATTGACGAACACCACCCTCTCTATGGAGCCCAATGCAAATGCAAAATATTAAAATCTCGTAACGGATTCCTGGATGTTATCACGAACGGCCCACCTGAAAACTACTCACTCGTCGAGGAGAGTGGAGTGAATCCAAGTAATCAGTATGGAGAACACTAACCAATCGAATAAAGTGGGGTATTACACACGAAACAGATAATAAATGCAAATGTGGCTCCACAATGCAGAACATGGAACATATTCTGATCTGCCCAAACGGGTTTAGTACCTGCGATCTAGATAAGCTGTAGTTTAGCACACAAAAAGCGTTGGACATAGCCGAATATTGGGGACAAAAATTTGAAATTCCGGAAACGATAAGGTAACTTCTATAAGCGAAGCACTGTTTCAAAACTCTTGTCCGTTTATTTTCTCGTCTCCTTCTAGTACCATGTCCGATTATCAAATGTTGATGATCATATTGGTTATAATAATTATATTTGCACCAGCTCGAAGTAGATCAGTAGATGTCTTATTTTGCCTTGTATTATAAGAAAGTTATACTTCTCTAAATATCTCATTACATGTGCCAAATATTCCAGCTTTCGAATCTTTATTGTTTTAGTTATTCCCATGTTATAGTTTATTATTATAGTCGAAATATTTTAATTCTGCCAGTAGCAAGCTCCGCCCCTTAGGTTCGCACTGAACAGCTACACAAACGTTTCGAAATAGATAACTTACCGTTTCTGTGCTATTAATTGTGTATTATTATTTACTTGTGATATATTATTTTGTGTTCGAAACGGGGAGTATTTCCATAATATGTTTTTATCGCATCCCATAAGCATCCTACCTTCTTCCACTTCACTTTTATAAAAATGAAGCTGTGTTAAAAATCTATGTACCAATTTGTTTTAGCGATACGACTCACTGGCTTAAATTTTGGTTTAAATCTATTGTCACTGGACTATAAAAGCCGTAAATTCAACCCATACTTTAATTTCAAAGCAACAATCTTGTGAGGCTTTGTCTTGGCTCTTCCCTGTTAGAAAACTTTTGTTCGACGAAGCTGCTACACTCTGACAAAAACTTAATTCAATTCTGTCTCTCACGAGGAAACTTAAACGCAAATAAATAAATACTTTACAGTTTTCTTACAAAAGACCAACAGTTCTTAAGAATTTATGTATGTTAGGAAGTTTGAAGAATATTTTAAAGACAGTATATAATATTTTATTTATATTAAATAAAAATTTATCCTTGGACAGTTCAATTATATTTTTTATGAATGGAATCTAATAATTTGTGTTATAATTCGTTTTTGTTTGCATAAAGCAGTAATATTGACGAATAATAAATACCTTAAAAGTATTTCAGCACAGTTCTTGTAGCAAATTTCAGCGGTATCCCTCCTAGACATTTCTGCTTTTTTGTTTTAAGAGAACCAATTAGCTGAAGTAACATAAAAAGAAGAATTAAGACTTTCTACGTACAACAGGAATTGGTCTTCATTGACTTTAAATTACAGTGATAAGGATTGTTAACCCATTATAGGTCAGCGTCTTATTCTGAAAATTTTATTTATTTTTTCAATCCTTAAAAGTGTTTAAATTTAAAGAAAAATTTTCCGTGAATAGTTAAGGCTGTAGTAAACTATTAGTTTAAATTTACACATTTAATAATAAAGTTTCATATCTGCCCTTTTTATTGTTTACTGGATTATTCTTGTTGATTAATATTTATTATAATAAACTATATTCATGAATAAATTTCGGAAATTTAAATTGTTGAATCGTCATTATAAGTGTTATTTTCCTGTTCTATAAATAGGACACTGGTACTTAGCGTTATCAAAATATGCAGCATTTCAGTATTCAATTAAATGTAAATCTGTGTAAAAGTCGTATTTTTTTTTTAATTTGACTTAATTTAATTTGTAATTGACTTAATTTGTTTATTGCGATTTGCATAAAATGTTTTATATTTTATTATATTTGAAAGAAACTATTTCGCACTAACTAATATTTTAATGGTTATTATTTTGTAAAATAAATATAAAAATAAAGTAAATGATGAAATTATTGTGAAATAATATGGACATGACTCATTCAAGCAATTTATAAGTGGAAAGCGTACTGGATTTGGTTACAAACTTTGGGATCTTTTTGGAAGTAGTGAATACTGTTATGATTTTAACTTTTATACTAACAAAATAATTTCTAAAAATGATCACGAAGATTTGAACTTTGGATCAAAAGTACTACTTGATATGTTATTTTGAATTATTATTAATTTATATTATTATTAATTTGAAGTGATAGTTATTCATATTTCGACGAGCTACCCCAGAATAAAAAAAGAGGCTTCTAGCTGCAATGGAAGCCGAGATAATGTAAATTTTTCCTACATGTTTCAATTTGAAGTTCCGATCTCGAAAAAAACGGAGCTGAAACAGTTATCCCCTCCACTTTCGGTTTCGAAGGGCTGTAAGTTCCGAAAAATTGAATGAATCTTATAGATATAAGTTTCAATATAAAGTTTAGATTTTTATTCAAGATTTGTGCAAATTTTACTTCTTAATGATTATAAACAATGGAGATATGATTTTTTTAAAAATAGTCCCTAACTTCGTTCCTATTGGTCATAGAAGGTTTTTTTTTAATGCGAGTTTTTTTACCAGCTATCCAATGGTTGTACGTAAAAGTCTGAAGCTTGAAAAACATATAAGTTATTACAATTGTTTATAAGTAAAAAACATTCCCCTTTTTCAAACGTTTATTTTGTAAATAATTTCGATGAAAACGCAATATGCATTTAACTTCTGAGATAGTTAAGTCGTAAAGAATCCTATGAAATTTGCTAAATGTGTCTAGCATCATTATAGAGCAAGTTCAATAGTTTAAATATTTAGCCTCAGGGATAAATATATTAAATAACTTTTAAACTATTTGACCGATCGGGGGAAATTTCGCACAAATTTAAAAGACGGTAATTCCTCGATGTTCAAATGTATTAATAACATTTTATTTTGTTAATAAAAAAAATTAATAAAATTTATAAATTAGTGCAAAAAAACTGCTTTTTTGCAAATATCTCCGTAAATTATTTATTAATTTTAATTTTAAAACGGGAAAATCAAGATATTCTTTATATAAAAAAATGATATAAATATTGTTTATGTAAAATATAAGGGAAAAAACTTAGACAAAAAATCAAATTGTGACCATAAATTATTGTTTAAAAAAACGCAAGGTAAATACGAGTACTTTTTCATTTATTCGTCATCTAGTAACCCCCACCTATGTTTTAAAAGCTTCAGATATCTGTGAAAAATTTTGCCGTGAAATCGATGATTTTTGCATAACCAGATTCGGCTATATTAAGATTTATTAAACTTATTTGTGTAGAATCTTGCCCAAAAAATCTAGAGCTTCTCAAAAAAGTGTTGCTAATTATCTGCAGCAGTGTAAATATCTATTAGCGGTGGCCTATTTTACAGATTTATCTAGTTTTTTGTCATTTAAAGAAATTTAAGTGTTAAGAGGTTTCTTATCATCGACTATGTGACACCCCCCTAGCTTACTCCATATATCACAAAGATATCCATACCTAGCTTACTACATATATTATAATCAATGAAAAATACATTTCCTTCTAATAATTTACAAGGTTTTAAAGAAAAGTATAGTTTTATTAAAATTGCAGACATGTTCTAACACTCAATTAAAGTATGCATGAACGGAGTGGATAAATCCACGAAACAAATAACTTTTAATTACATTTTCCTCCTATCTTCTCTCTATTTATTTTTATTTTACGTAACTCCTCCCATGGAGTGCCTTGAAATTGCGAAACAAATTCATACACGTTATGATCGTATAAATTAGTTGTAGAATGCGCATGCTTTGCTCCAGAAGTTCCCATAGAAACGTATTTTCAACCTTTAAAATATCTTTCGTTTCGATACATCGCGATTTTCCATTTGGAATACGTAAATGCGCCATGGTCGGACAAAAACTATTTTCTTGGGAGATAATGTGTTTATTTAGGACGTTTAAATGTGTTTATAGAATAATATATACCTATATATATATATATATATATATATATATATATATATATATATATATATATATATATATATATATATATATATATATATATATATATATTGTTAAGATTGTTTATTTTGACTTTAATCTTAGTTTATTGAGCCAATAAAAAAATATAACTTATTTGTTATCAAAAGTAAAATAAACTCCTTATATTACCTGTGTTCGATAGATTCAAAGATTTTCTAGTTGTCTTTTATCGGGATAGAGAAGAAGGATAAGAATAAAAAATATATTATATCACAAAAATTTACGTTTCTTTATTTTATATGAACGAAGAAAACAATTATCAAATTCTGTCGTTATCTTATCAATCAGCATACAAGAAAATAAATCAACTTTTTATAATAATAAGATTTTAAATCTACATACATTTATATTAATTGAAAACCAATTTTACTTAAATTTTTCTTTACTTGAAACAAGAACCAACAAAACTTTAAACTTTTGATTAGCCTAACAAAACCTCAGTTCTTAAATTTGAATGCTAATGACCATGATGTCAAACCGATCCTTAACAGATATAAAATTCAATTGTACAAAACACTTACAGCTTATTTTCTTATTGAGTTATATGTTGGAACATACCCAGAAAAATCCAGTCTCCTCAACGATGTGATCTCTCCTTTTTGGCACCTAGGCTCCTTCCTAACGTCTCTGCAAACCTGCTGCACTAACCAAAAACACCTGATGCACTTCTCCAAAAATTCAACGACTTATTAATGACACAAGGACCTCCTTTTGTCAACTTGATGCCGTAAAACTACTTTCACAAATCTTCACAAAATGCCAACGGTAGATACAAGGACCTCTTTCAATCTACTTGCTATCTCCTTATGCAAAAAACTATTCAATTCTTTTCACAATGCCGGTATCCAACTCACGAACCACACCCTATCTTGAGACAAACGACTGTTTCCTTCGATGACCAAATTATAACTGACCTCTCCGGTTCTCATGATCGGCTCACAAATTCCCATTTAAAACCGACCGTCCAATCAAAAGCTCAAATTGTGTTTACCATGATTTTGGAAAAGCCTAATTTCGGTTTCAGAGAAAAACTAAATAGCTTATTTTAAAATTGGTTTTGTCAATACACAATTTATACATATTTCAAAAGATTAGAATATGGTCATTTAATACTCGATTATACAAACAATGAAAAGATTAACTTACAGGTAAAATGTCTTCTAATTCTAAACAAAGGTTTTTTGATAATTTTGTTTGAAACGGAAAAAGGTCGTTTTATAGAATCATTCACAAATCATTCACGTTTTATAGAATAGAATCATTCACAAAATGATCGAACAACCAAAATAGTTGTGGCTTTAGACTGAAAAAAAATCCAGACGGTAATAGGAGGAAACAACACGCGACGAAATAACTGATATACTGAACAAATTCAACAAACTGCTTTGCGCGAATGGAAAAAACTAACTCAATACGGGGCAATCACTACAAACCGCTTTGCTAAAAGGGGAGAATACTTAAAATATGGAGGGAATACATGTAAGAATTATTCGAAGACGATCAACAGCCAGAAATCTTTAATGCTTTAAATCAGAAATGCAATAAAACGACTAAAAAAGAGTAAAGCAGCGGGACCAGATAACATATAGGCCGTAATACTAAAAGTATTAAAGATGACTAACTGAAACTCTTAACAATTCTTCTTCTTACGGTGCCTATGCATTCTTGATGTTGGCGATTAACATGGCTTTCCTTAAATTGCTGGCAGCTATTTGGAATAGCCCAGTTGTAGACTTTTTGAACCATTTTCTCAGGTTCTGGAGCCAAGAAATTATTCTCCCCGATCCTCTTTACCATACACTTTGCCCTGAAGAACGAGTTGTAATAAGTTTACTTAATCAAATTCAGTCCTCTTCCTAAAAGACAAGTGCGACTCGAAACATACTTTTAAAAATTCTTCTTGGTGTGATTCAGTCTCGCATATACAGAAAACTTGAGAAACACTACAACAAAAGGCCTTTGTACTCGTATAAGTACACAATGAAACTTCACAAGAATTTCCAATAAAGCGGTGAGTTCGGTAAGGTTACATTTTATCACTGACATTGTTTACGCCTTAGACAAGGAAAGAGAGGGAGCGCGTAATCGTATGGAATTGACTGAAGCCTAAATTGGCATCAACTGGCACCAAAAAAGTTGCCAGGTCATATTTTATTTCTTCAATAGATTGAGAATAATGGATATATATCAATAAATAGATTTTTTTTAAATTTATAATTGAACACTGACATAATGATCACTTTTTGAACATGATTTTATCATTACATATTTTTTAGTAGATCGATATAGTGTTTCAGTAAATTAGTAAATTGAAGTTTAAATGGTAACCCTGCGAGAGGTAGTAATGGGCATTATTAATGGGCTTTATTGGGTTCATTTAAAGGTTTATTAAATGAACGTTACCTGTCCTCTCTCTTTCCTTGTCTAAGGTTTACGCTAATTGTATCTAAAAACGCGATTGCGCGTGTGTGGCTCATACGCGCTGGCAAATGTACAAAAATTTCATTACATGCAATTTTCCTTGAAAGGTGATGCTGCGGAAACAATCAGTTGCTTACAAATATCCGATACAAATTACGAAGTTGCATGGGCACTAATTAAAGAACGGTTTGAAAACAAACAACTTTTAATACATTTTCACATAAAATTTTTAACCTTCCGGCACTACAACGGAAATAATACACGGGACTTACTTTTAAATGGATTACAAAAACACTTATGCTTTGGAACTTTTGAAACGTCAAACCAAACACTGGGATAACATTCTTATTGACTCTCAAAATGGATAACGTTACTAGACGCTCCTGGGAAAACAAAATTAATGCAAACGAAATTTGCACCCTCTCTCACGTAACTGAATTTTTGAAGGATAAATGTAGAATGTTGCAATCTTAAGAGACTTAAACCAAACAGTCTGTAAATAAATCTAGTAACTTAAAAAAAAGGGAAAAATAAAAATTATCTTACCAACACGTTAAAAAAATGCGTTTTATGTAACAAACAATACAATATTTTCTCGTGTGAATCATTATCATGTGATTGTGTATTAATTGTCTGAATAACAAGAATTCTACAAACAATTGTCATTCTTCTGGATGCAGAAAATGTGGTAAAGTACAACACGCAATGTTACATTTTCAAAACAAGCCTTGTGTTAGTTGTTAAACAATCTTCTGTTGATGCTGACATTATTGCTGAAATACCCTAGTAACATGCCATTCTCCTCTCAAATCACAAATTTTACTGTCCACTGCCATGGTTAAAGTAGCTGACAAAAATGGCAATCTACACGATTCCAGAGTTTTACTTAATAGCGCTAGTCAATCAAACTGTTTTAGTCAACGTTTATTCAACATTTTACATTACCCAAAACAAAGACTATCAGGCCCCAGGACGTTATTTTTATATGTATTAAAAACTAAAAGATGTCAGATACAGGAAAGCTCTATAAACTAAGGTACTTCTGAGAATCACTCAGGAATCCCTTAAGGAATACATTCACTCGTACTTCTGAATTTTAAGATAATCTTCATATCAAACTGAATATCAAGATGTTATTATTATTTTTTTATTTATACTGTGTATTTTGTCTTCAGCTGTTGTGCCAAGAGGTATAAATTAAATTAATTCAATAAAAATAAATTTCCTAGAACGCCACAAACATTAAAACACAGACACAATATATTAAAATTTTGCTTTTGCTAAAACAGCCTTTGTAGTCTCATATTAGTGAGGTTATGTTATGTTTCATCATTTGAAAACTATTATTTCTATATTTTGCATTGCCCAAATGAACAAAAATGTCAACTATTATGTGTCTGTTGAGATGAAATCGGCAATGAATGACTTAAATAAAAAACTTACTTGTTTAATACTGCCTTACATTACGGGATGCACACCACACTTTACATTTGACTCTGCTACTCTAAATATACCCAAACACATTACACTTGCAGACAAGACTTTGTAACCAACCTGACAATATTGACCTACTTATTGGAGCAGACACCTTTTGGGACTTATTGTGCATTGGTCAAATTAAATTGGATACCACTATGGTCCCATACATTGACAAAAACCTTACTAAATTCTGGGAGAAGAATGTTCTAAAACTACTTATCTAATTCTATGAGACTTTTAACGAGACAACTTTCCAAAACACTGACGGTAGATTTACTATACCTACTCCTCTTAAACACCCCTTTTCCTGTTTGGTTGACTCAAAACTAATACTATCAAGCAATTTCTTAACTTGTAAGGACAATACATAAAACTTGGATACATGTCAATTGCCCCCCATCCAAGACAATTACGGTTTTTTTACCATATCATAGTGTTATGAAAGTTTCCTCTACGACTACAAAATTAAGAGCGTCACCATACCCAGACTTGAACAATCCGGTGCTCTTTTACTAACTGAACTCATTGACAAAATTAAAATTTCAGTTAGATACAATTTAGAGAAGACCATACGAGTTGGAGGTCATCTAACTAATTCAAATTATGAATTTATCGAAAAATACCCTGCAGTGTTACCTGCTAATAATGACTTAACAAAATTGATTACACAATACGAACACGTCTGAATTTTGCTCGCACGAGCACAGAGCACCTTAGCATCTCTCAGAGAGAGAATATGACCTTTGTTCGGCCGAACTCTTATAAGAAAAACTATACTTGACTGCACACGATACTTCAAATTTAATTTAAGAAACAAATCTCCTCTTATTCGAAATCTTCCCCTTTTCCACTCAACTCTTTCTAGACCTTTCTCTACTTCTGGCATTGACTATGCTGGACCCTTCTTTCTTCGTGACAGGACGAGAACAAACGTCAAAATTACCAAAGCATACATTTCATTATTCGTTTGCTTTGCATCGAAGGCAATCCATTTGGTAGTTGTAAGCGACTTAACTACTGGTGTTTCTTAGCAGCCTTACGTCGCGTCGTTTTATGCCTAGTCGAGGTAAGTGTGCAAAATTATATTCTGATAATGTAAGCATATTTGTTGATGCAAACAATGAGATAAAAAACTTCTTGATATCGAAACTGATTTAGCCCGTGATGGCATATAATAAAATTTCATAATTCCTAGAGCTCCACATCAAGGTGGATTGTGGGAAGCGGGAATAAAGTCCGTGAAACACCACCTTACACATGGGTGGTCGGCGACATCTCTCTTACGAAGATTTTACCCCGTTTGTGTATCAGGTTGAAGCACGTTTAAATTCACGGCCTATTTGTCCACTTTCCTCTGATCCTAGCGATACTACTGCCTTGACACTTGCACATTTCCTTATTGGAGACACCCTTACGTCAATTCCTGACCCAATCAACTACTGGGACATCAAGGAAAACAGACTTTGTCGTTATGAACGAATTCAGCATCTACGCCGACATTTTTGGACCAGGTGGTCCAAACATCTCCACTTTATACCAACGAGTGAAGTGGAAAAGAAAACTTTAAAAAACCCTTAGACATCGGAACTTTGGTACTGATCAAAGCAGATGGTCTATCATCATCGAGACTCATCCTGACTAGGACGGCGTTATCCGTTCAGTGACCATTTAACAGCTCTTAATTTTTGACCTTAATTTGAGTTTGTACAATATTATCGTCTCTTTCTTCACAGTCTTCTTTCTCTTACTCTATGTTTCTCTCTTCTCCGTAGCTTAATCCTTTATTTTCCTTTTTCATCCTATTTTATTCTTTTCTCAATTTTCTCTTCTATCTCTATATTATTAGGGGTGCTCGATATTCATCGATGATTGAAAAACATTAATGTTGAACACTCGATGGTCGATGTTTTACCATCTATATTTAGGTATACGAAACATCGAACACCATTTAAGTATAGATTACTGTTTTCCCTAGCAGGTGATTTGTATAATGACACGCGTAATAAAGTTACCCGGTAAATTCCGGCAAGGAAACAGGAAACAGTAAGACATTGATAAGCATCATTGGAGCTTATAATTTTAATATATTACTTATTTGTTTTTTTTTCTAATAATTTGGTTGTGTTTAAGATATCTATCAAGAAATAATTTTTATTTATTTAATATTAGGTTAAGGTTTCACAGTTACACCACGTTTTTCAGCAATTAATTCACGTTTATATAATACTTATTTAATTTATTTATTTTCGCATTATTCAACATTTGTAAAAACATTGATGTTTCTATAACATCGATGTTTTCTTTGTGATATATTGTTACTATCGATGTTCAGGTTTGTTATCATCGATGCTCAACATCAATAGTTTTTACCGATGTCGCAACCCCGCTCTATATACTTATATCACCTCTCCGATTATGTTATATCAACTACTCTAATAAATCTGACCAGTTTGTAGTAGTAATACCCCGCAGTAAGCTATGAAAAATCTTATTAGATATACAAATATTGACATACAATACTGATGCATTTATAAAATTCATACTACTTGCTTGAATAAATAAATGATTACTATTAATACATTTAACGGCTGATGAAATAGACACGTGATCGATTAAGTTATCGCTTAGTGCCCCATATAGTATTCACCAGTTCATTACCACAAATTATTCTGCATGTTGGAATACCTCTTAAAATAATTTTCCTGCATGCAAACGAAATAGGGTAGATAGTAATTTACAGACTTCTTTTATCTTCTTTGAGATCGCAATGGTTCTTCGATGGTGTTTACATTATATGATTTCTGTATTTTCCAGCAATATTACAACAGTTTTTGATAATTCTGAGGAGTACAAAAAAGGCGAAATATTGTTAGACGAAAAAGAAATACTGAATAGATCTAGTGAATATTTTAAAGATCAGCTAGATACTGATAGTAAAAAAGAAGAGATTAATGAACAAAAAATTAATGGATAACTATAAAGGGACTGTATAGTATACTCTATCCAGCCTATACACAACACCAACTTATTCTTATTTTGTTACACAATAGATTACATTTTAAACATTTCGTTGCCATAGAATATTGTAATGTACCTACCTACTCACATGTAAGATAATTAAAGTATCTATGTATTTCTATATAGTTTTTAGTCACCTGGTATATGTTATTTACAATTATGAAAAGTTCTCATGTATAATCACTAATAATTATTTGCTGTTAGAAATCAGAATCAATACTCTTCATAAATATTTTCCTATTTAGAATAAATAAGTTTCGCTAGTTTATTCACCTAATACTTCGTATCTATGGAATAATAATAATTTATTTCTCTTATTTCTTTGTTCGATAAGCTATCCGTATTTGCTATTTTAATATTAATATTTGAGTCCAATCTCTTGTACTCAAATCCATCCAGAAACATCGTTAAATAATTGTAGATAACAGAACTTATATATTCATAGTTTTAAGAAATAACAAACAGAGTGTAATTTTCATCCTCTAATATAATAAATTTATACATGTCAATATATTCTGTTTAATTCCAAAACAAAGAGTTAGTCCGGAGAAGAAATAAACGCATAGTATTCCATAACAAAATTTGGTGTCAGAACGTGGGATATTAGTAGCAGAGTTCCTCTGATTGCTGATAGAAGGAGAGCTGAGGAATTTTTGAATTGACTTGTTTCCTTCGAGGAATCATTCAAAAAAAAAACTGTCAGTGTGGAAAAATCGCCACTACAACTAATTACATTGGGGTCCAGTACATCCAGTTCGAAATCCAGTTCCAGTCATAACCCAATTGTAGTTCCATCGGAAGTAGAGGTGAACCCGTGGAATAATAGACTATGCGACCAACAACAATATTCTACTTGTAAGTACATTCTATCTTAAATTCTGTCTCATATTTTAAAAATCTTGTAAACGTATGTCTACTTTATATCCTGATATAAGTAACTTATTTGACGAACAAATACCTTCTCCCGACTCAAATTCTCTTTCAAATTCTTCTACTTCTAATTCAAATAAAATGTCAGTATCAATTGAAATAGCTGAAAAACTTCTCATTCGATTTGATGGTACAAAATCAAAATTATACGAATTCATAGACAATTGTGATAAAGCATACAATTTAGTAAATCCGCAATCCAAACCCATCTTATTAGCCATTATAGAAACTAAATTAACCGATAAAGCTAGGGCCATAACTAGAAACAGAACATTTGACGAATGGAAAGATTTAAAAGACTTCTTATTAGATGCTTATTCTGAACGCCGAACTGAAGGTCAGTGGCAATTGGAATTACATTCCTTACGTCAGATGCCCAGTGAAAATGTAATGTCATTTGCAAATAAAGTTGAAAATTGCTATATAAAATTAATAAATACACTTGATCCAGACTTATCTCCAGATGCAAGAAATGCATGTACTAAACTCTTAAAAACTCAAGCACTAAATGTCTTTATTAGAGGATTAAACAAAGACCTCTCTATTTTAATCAAAGCCCGAAATCCAGATTCCTTAGAAAGAGCTGTTGCTATAGCAATTGCCGAAGAACAAGAACAGTTATCAAGACAAGAAATTTTCAGACCATTCTGTAATATTTGCAAACGAAATAACCATTCCTCAAATAACTGTCGATATAAAAACAATTCAGATAGAAATGTTAGACATCTTCAAAATTCTAGTTTTCAAAACCCAAAATATCCTAATTCAAATCTTCAAAGGTCAAATTCTCAAAATCAAAATTATAAACCTTCAAATTCAAATTCCAATTCTGATTTTCCTCCAAACTTAAGAAAAGAAAATACCAACACTTCCCAACGTTTTTGCAGATACTGCAAAAAACCAGGTCACGTTATAGAAGAATGTAGAAAACGCGAATTTAACAATAAAAACAAAAATCCAACAAATTCTTTAAACTTCCAGAATCCTCGACAACCAACGGTCGATTCTCGAGGAGTTCGTTCAGTTCAGGCCGTATCACAACCATCAACTTCTCAGTCACTTCCTATGTAGATTTACCCTTAGTAAATAATTCTAATCCATCCTCTTGCAAGTTTCTAATCGATACAGGCGCAGATATTTCTTTAATTAAATATTCAAAAATACTAAACATTCCAAAAATTTATTCTAAGTCTATTACTCTACGAGGCATTGATAAAAATGTCTTAAATCCAAATAAAACTATATGTAGTTGTAACGTAAATTTCAAGATAAAAGATTTTGTCCAAACTCATGTTTTCTATGTCGTAGAAGACGATTTTCCTCTTCATTTCGACGGTATATTAGGTAGCGATTTTTTTGAAATAAATAAATGCCAAATTGATTATAAAGAAAATAAATTAAACTTTAAAAATTGTTCTATTTCAATCGAATATATAAAATCTCCATTAAACAATGACAATGACGAATTTCTGAGAGATCAAAATATCGAGACAAGTTCTAATATCGATGAAATATTTCCTTATGATGCTAAATCCATAGAGGATCATTCTTATTTAGAAACCAATGATATCCAAATAACCTTAAGTAGTGAAGAACTACTATCCAATCCAATTCAATCTAAATCTAACTCTAAATCCAAAGAAAATTCAAGTCCAAAATGTGTAAAATCCACTGAGATATGCACAAATAAAACTTGTAACTCTTCACGAAATCATAAATCAAAATCCTGTTCAGAAGAAAAATCCTGTTCAGACGATCTTATACTAAATCAAAACTCTAATTCTAACTCAAGAAGTAATAAAACTATTCTATCCGCAAGAACTGAAACAATTGTTCAAATTAAAGTAATAAATAATGAATTAAGCGAAGGATTATGTCCCGAACGCGAAATCTTTAAAGGTGTATTTTTATGTCCTAGTGTTGTTAAAGTAAAAAATGATTTCTTTTTAACCTCAATCGTAAACACTACTGAAACGGATGTTGAATTAAACGATATTCAAGTAGCAATAGAAAAAATTCCAAATTTACAAAACAATGCAAATATACGAAAAATGTCTTCTTATAAAGATAATACGAATTCTAACAGAATTGCTAAATTAAAAAATGCCTTGAGAACAGATCATTTAAATAGTGAAGAAAAATCATCTTTAATTTCTATTTGCAAGGAGTACAATCATATCTTTTATCTGGAAGGAGATCAACTTACCAGTACAAATGCCATAACTTGCAAAATTCCTTTAAATTCTAATGTACCTATTAGCACTAAATCATACAGGTATCCTGAAGTACACAAACATGAAGTCGAAACTCAAATAAAAGGTATGCTAGATCAAGGTATTATCGAAGAATCAACTTCGCCATGGAATTCGCCCCTTTGGGTTGTGCCAAAAAAGGCCGATGCTTCAGCAAAGAAGAAATGGCGAATTGTTATAGACTATCGACGACTAAATGATATTACTATAGGAGATTCATTTCCACTTCCGAATATAGTCGATATATTAGACCAATTGGGTCATTCAAAATATTTTTCAACAATAGATTTAACATCAGGATTTCACCAGATCAAAATGGATCCTGAGGATTCTCCAAAGACTGCTTTCTCAACTCCGTCTGGACATTATCAATATTCACGAATGCCATTTGGATTAAAAAATGCTCCCAGTATTTTTCAAAGGCTAATGAATACTGTCCTCTCAGGAATACAAAATTACAGATGTTTTGTCTATCTCGACGATATAGTCATTCATGCCGATACATTAGAAAATCATAATAAAAGATTAAAAGAAGTATTCGAAAAATTGTCTACATTCAACTTAAAAATACAACCAGATAAGTGCGAATTTTTTCGTCGCGAAGTAATGTATTTAGGACATTTAATAACTGAATTTGGTGTCAAACCGGACGAAAAAAAGGTATGTGCTGTTACAGATTTTCCTATACCCAGAACACAAAAAGATATTAAGAGCTTTTTGGGTCTCACTGGTTATTATAGACGCTTTATAAAAAATTTCAGTGCTTTAACACAACCTTTAACAAAACTGCTGAGGAAAAATGTTGAATTTAATTGGACAAGCATTCAACAACAGTCATTTGAGAACCTGAAATCAATACTTTGTTCAGAACCAATACTTCAGTATCCAGATTTTACCAAACCCTTTGTCTTAACAACGGATGCTAGTAATTATGCAATAGGGTCCATACTTTCTCAAGGTAAAGTACCAGATGATTTACCTATTGCTTATGCTAGTCGTACCTTGAACAAAGCGGAATCAAACTATAGCACAACAGAAAAAGAATTACTTGCAATTGTATGGAGTGTTAAACACTTTAGACCATATTTGTACGGAAATAAATTTTTCATTTATACGGATCATAAACCACTCACATGGCTATTTAATGTAAAAGATCCCGGATCAAGACTCGTTAGGTGGAGATTAGCATTAGAAGAATATAGCTATGAAATTATTTATAAACCAGGTAAATTAAATCAAAATGCTGATTGTTTAAGTCGTCCTCCTTTAACCATATCTGAAACAAATATTTGCGAAGAAAACAAAAACCCGGCAACAATCACCTTACAAATAAACAAAATAAGTAAAGAAAATAATGACACTTATTCACAGTTCTTATCTAAATCCGAAACTATATTAATAACAAATGATAATATAAAAGAAACAAATGAAAAGATTACATCATTTTCACAAAATTTAGCATTGTTTGTTTCCGTAGATTTAAATTTTAATGAGATCGTTCAGAAACAAATAAATAAACAATTCAGTCATATAGAAAAATTGAAAGCCAAAAATCCAAGACTAAATGACATTATATATATTTCTGATCAAAATAAAAACTTTTATTACATATTTATAAAAAATAATTATTGGGACAATACCTCTTATGAAGATATATTTAATTCCCTAATAAAATTAAGAGACTGGTTATTAAACGATAAAATATTAAAAATTTGCCTACCCAGAATAACTTTTAGCTACGATAAATTAAGTTGGGGAAAAATTAGATCTATGATTAGATTTATTTTTAGAAAAACTGATATATCTATTATCATTTATCATGATATACTAACAAATCCTGAACCTGAGGAAATAACTACAATATTACAAGAGAATCACACTAGTCCTACGGCTGGACACTCTGGTTTTCATCGGACATACAATCGTATAAAAAAACATTTCAAATGGAATAATATGAAAAATGATATTAAAAACTTTATAAAAACCTGTGAATCTTGTCAGAAAAATAAACTCGTTAGAAAAAAATTCGTAAAGCCCATGGAGATAACAACAACAAGCTCAAATCCATTAGAAAAAATATTTTTAGATATAGTAGGTCCTTTACCTTTAACCGAGTCAGGTAATAAGTTCATATTAACATTACAAGATGACTTAACAAAATTTTCTCAAGCTTATGCAATTCCGAATCATGAAACCAAGACTATCGCTGAAAATCTGGTTCGTGGATTTATTTGCAAGTTTGGAAAACCCGATATAATAGTTACTGATCAAGGCCGAGATTTTACTTCCAAATTATTTTCTCAAATCGCCAAGCTTTTTAAAATCAGACATATAAATTGTACTGCTTATCATCCAGAATCAAATGCTGCATTAGAAAGGAGTCACGCTACTTTAGCAGACTACCTTAAACATTATATTAAAGCTGATCAATCCGATTGGGACGAATGGCTAGATTTTGCTATGTTTTCATATAATACAACTAATCATACTTCAACCAAATTCACACCATATGAACTAATATTTGGATATACACCTAATCTACCTAGCAGTATAATACGACCAGTAGAACTCAAATATACATATGAAGATTATTTAGATAATTTAACACTTAAGCTTAGAAAATCTCATGAGTTAGCAAAAACGAATCTATTAGAATCTAAAGTAGTCAGTAAAAAATATTATGACCAAAAGATTAATGACACCGTTTTCTTAGAAGGACAATTAGTATATCTCCAAAATGAGCAAACAAAGAAGGGTCAAACCAAAAAACTTACACAAAATTATAATGGACCTTATAAAATTCTAGAGATAAATTCTCCTGTCAATTGCACAATTTTAGTAAATAAAAAACCAATAAAAGTTCACATGAATAGATTGAAACATGCTTTTGTTTCAGGTATGCAATAATATGGCTGACAAATAGTGAACAAATTCACAAGAAATATACCAATACTCCTATCAACAAATCACCTGGAATCTATTACGAACACATAAAAAATGTTCAATTTATTGAAACTCATTGGAACATATTAAGTCATATTCCTTTACAACCTTTTACAGACAAATTAAATTTTGTAGATCTCACCTATCAAAAAACATTAAGACTGTGTCAAAACAAACCAGTTCTTATTGAATTACGATTATGCGATACTTCACTAAAACTCTTAGGACAAATCATACCTAGACTCTTTCAAGATGAACAAACTTTAAAAAACATAATTCTGCATGAACATTTTAGACCAAAACGCGCTCTATTTAATGCAATTGGATCTGTTTTCAGGACCTTATTCGGTACCTTAGACAGTGATGATGCTGAAAATTTCAATAATGCTATTAACAAAGCTGAAAGTAACGAAAATCATCTTCTTGATTTACTAAAACAACAAATTCATGTAGTAAAAGCCACGATTGCAAATTTTAATAACTCTATTACAAATCTAGACCGAAACAAAGTGATTTTTGATAAAAATTTTGAATCAATTACCAATTACACAGATAAAATGAATAATAAATATTTTAATTTAGATTTAAAACAAAAAATTGAAGAACATTTTACCTTACTAACTTTCTTTATAACAGAATTACAACAAGAATATTCTACTTTAATAAACGTTATTCTATTTGCAAGAAATAATAACCTTCATCCTTCTGTTATAACACCTGAGCAACTAATTCAAGAATTATCTAAAACGGTAACGCATTTACCTAGTACATCGACTTATCCATTTCCATTGACTATCGATTATGCTCATAAATATTTCGATATCATTTTACTTAAATATATATATTTTGATAACAAGATTTTAATTACGGTTAGTATACCTTTGGTTAGTAATACTCCTTATTCTCTTTTTAAACTAATATCTCTTCCTATAATTCATCCAACATTAAAGAGACTTACCTTTATTCTTCCATCTGTCAAATATCTTGTTCTTTCAGAAAATAGAAACATTTATGTTACTATTGATACATTAGAAGACTGTTATTCATTAGATAAAGAAAAACTTATTTGCAAAAATCCTGATACTTTCCGATTTACACACACTAATCCAATTTGTGAAACTGAATTGTTAACTTCAATAACAA
Source organism: Diabrotica undecimpunctata (assembly GCF_040954645.1). Lineage (NCBI taxonomy): Eukaryota > Metazoa > Arthropoda > Insecta > Coleoptera > Chrysomelidae > Diabrotica > Diabrotica undecimpunctata. The sequence continues at coordinate 140,044,143 of NC_092803.1, read as the reverse complement.
ACATACCATCTAGTTGCGATACTCGTATAATTCAAACAGAATATGAAATTTGGCATAAATTAAACAAACCAAATTCTTGGATATATGTTTTACCCAAACCAACAGATTTAACTTTAAGCTGTCAGACTAGTACGCCAATATCTATTGTTCTTTCAAACACAGGTATTTTTTCTACTTCGAATAATTGCAAAACTTACACCGGATCAACTATTTTGATATCTGTCTCAAATCCAAAAGAAAGTAATTTTCAGTCTATCATTCCAGATTTATCCCTTCCAGAAGTCTGTTGTGATGATATTAAGATAAATAATGAATCCAAATTACACCTTGTTCCCTTACAATTAAATAATCTCGATCGAGATGCATTAAATTTAGCAAGCCATAAACTAGATAATTTAGAGAAAATGACCTCAGAAACAAATATTAATTTTTCAGACACAATAAAAAATAGTTCTTATTTCACTTATGCAATCTTATTTTTGATAAAATGTATGTTACTTTATATTTTATACAGGATAATTAAATATTTTTACCGACGATTTCGTAGAAATCCGTCACATAGTTGTCAACAAATTACAAATTGTTTAACACTAAATATATGTCAAAGTAAACGAAAACATGTACATGAGACAGATTTAAGTATAGATTGTAAACATAATAAAGACAATAATTATAGTGAATCCAAAAAGTGTGAAGAGACTAGTTTCACAGAGACTACACCGATAAGACGAAGTGAAAGACTATCGAGACTAAAAGAAACTATTTAAATGTGTTAAAATAAAATAATAATGTATACAAATGTTTTATACCATTTAAATGAAAATTCATTTTACAATTATTTTCATTCTTACAAAAGGAGGTGTAATGTACCTACCTACTCACATGTAAGATAATTAAAGTATCTATGTATTTCTATATAGTTTTTAGTCACCTGGTATATGTTATTTACAATTATGAAAAGTTCTCATGTATAATCACTAATAATTATTTGCTGTTAGAAATCAGAATCAATACTCTTCATAAATATTTTCCTATTTAGAATAAATAAGTTTCGCTAGTTTATTCACCTAATACTTCGTATCTATGGAATAATAATAATTTATTTCTCTTATTTCTTTGTTCGATAAGCTATCCGTATTTGCTATTTTAATATTAATATTTGAGTCCAATCTCTTGTACTCAAATCCATCCAGAAACATCGTTAAATAATTGTAGATAACAGAACTTATATATTCATAGTTTTAAGAAATAACAAACAGAGTGTAATTTTCATCCTCTAATATAATAAATTTATACATGTCAATATATTCTGTTTAATTCCAAAACAAAGAGTTAGTCCGGAGAAGAAATAAACGCATAGTATTCCATAACAATATTAACAAATATTATGAAAAAAATATACCAAATGGCAAAGATTAAATACGATTTATAAACTTGAAAAGACATGTGGCTTGGAGGCTCTGAATATTGGTGAAATATTATATATATAAAGAAATTATCAACTACAAATATGAAATGATATCAATATGCACTTACACCAGAAGAGATTTAAATAATACAAATGAATTTTGGGACTGAAACATCACTTTAAATAGATAAAAGATATGCATAAAAACAAACATGACAAAAGTTCAGAATTGCCAACAGACAAATAAATTGTATAGACTTGGAGTAGATCATAGACATTTTATATATGTCTATGGAATAGATACGGGGTAGAAATTAAAACTGAAGAATAAATTTTATACAAAATAATTAGTAGGCAGGAGTTTGAGCGCCAACTAGTTTTAGAAGAAAAATATTAAAACAACAGAAAATTAACAAATGAATAAAATTAAAAGAAATTGGAATTAAATAATTATATAAATTAGTTCAGTTTGAAGAAAAGATTAAAATCTCATCTAGCCCCAACAATGGCCGTATCACGTACACTTGTACAGGTAGGTGCTTGTTCACGCCACCATCTATTTTAAGTTTATTTCATGCATTTTTTCCCATGCGGCAACGCAGCAGTCTATGCAGATATAATATGTCATATGTGAAGATACGAGAAGAGTCAATAAAACATCTCAAGACGACAGCACTCAAATACGAGAAACGAGATCGGTGATACTGCATGGCGATCGGGACATAATACCAAAGAAGATAGACGCTTATAGCGTCTATATTCTTTGATAATACTTATTAGCGGTCATATATTAATGTATTGTGTTAATTAATAAAGTCAGTTTTTCACACGGCGTTTGATTATTTACCAGCGGCACATTCAAAGTGCAAATCAAGTTACATTCAGTGCTACTAAACGTGAATATGTTGGCAAAAAGTAGAATCGGTATAGAAAGCGGTTACAGACAGATTACACACACAAAAACCAACAAGAAACTGGAAAAATCAAAGAATTCAGCGCCTTTATCATCTGCGTCAGCGGTCCCGACTATCGTTGAGATTGAAGTTATAAGACCAACTAAAGCGAAGAAATATATCTTTAATTACGGCCTAAACTTCAATATATGTATAAAGAAATAAAGGACATCCAAGCCAAATACTGCCAAATCTGCCGCATGTTCATTGAAAGCTGTAATGGCTGTTGTCCAATACGAAGTACTTTGATTTTGATAATACCTTCTCTCCTATATCTACGAAAAAAATTTTAATGGTTTGAGTATGTTTTAAACGAATTTTCAAATGTTTTAAAAACGCCCAAAAAGTATCATATCACCTACTCAAGACTCACACAACAGATTTTTCTAACTGAAATAGGCACGTCTAACACAATAAACCTACTCCTACAATCATGGACAGATTATAATTACGAATATACTATTACAGATTTTATTGTATAGATATTTTATAGATCGTGATTAATCTGAAGTTGTTTTTATCAAAATGAAAATTAATTTAATATTATTAATGATATCAGTCTACTACCAAATGCATATTATTCAAGAGTTAATTGATATTCATTATTAATATTGACACAAATTATATTTATGCACGTTTAAATATATTGCTTATAATTTATTTTTCTTTTTACAGGATGAAGTTCTGGCAATTTCTGAAAAAGTTGTGATAAGACTCGAAGATTTAATAACGTTAATCACTGTAGAAGCAGAATGGACGTGGGGCCGTCTGGCGAAGTGTGAACAAGATCTTAAACGAGTAGAACAAGATCTTAAACGAGTAGATGAAAACATAGACGAAAACAATATTCCTGCCAAAAAACCAGCTGGATTAAGTTTTACAATACATAATAATGGACTGGATTACTCTGACGTGGAAGCAGAAAGAAAAAATATAGGTAAAATCCTGAAAAATGTCTCGTAAAATCCTGAAAAATGTCGCAATATTAGTTTTTAAGTACAGCAAATTTTTTATTTCTTTTATGTGCGTATTTCAAAATTCGTGAAAAAATTTAAAGTTTATTTTATATTCAATGTACTCGTATTACGTTTCCTTGACGGTATTTTAGTTGCTTACATCTATTTATGTACATAAAATGTTCATAGGTCAGTAAATTTTTTTTAATAGTTATCTTTTGGAATTCCTTATTCGAAGAGATGTAATTATTATAAATAAATATTTCTTTTAAAAACGTAACTCCAACATCAACCTGATTTCTGAACAGATCTTTTATATATAGTATATTTTGTGATGGGTAGCTCTTTTAGACAGCAGACTTAGAATTTAAATAAAAGTATATTCGAAATGAATAAATAACAAAATAAAATTAGATCCTAGGTAATATGTGCAATAAACAATTAAAATGTCATACCTGGCTACGACGGTATCGACGGCGCTTGTCGCATCTTTTATACCTGCGAAAAATAAATACAGTTGTGGTAATATACACACGGTAAAGAGAAGGAATATCCTGGGTTAGAGGTGGACGGATCGATCAACATTCGATCCGGCAACGAGCGGGAAGGGACTAATCAACACTTAGTCGCTGAAAGATTATATCTCGGATCCACACTCTAAGACTTCTTCGGAGCTGCCACTAGATTAACACTCTAGCAGAATCGGTCGGCCTTCTCTAGGACCAGTGGAATTGTTCACAGATCAACACTCTGATAGAACTCCGAAGGCCCGGTGAAGTTCCCACCAGATCAACACTCTGGCGGAACTCGATTCTTTCTCGTGGAGTATTTATACCCTTGTTGGCCTTCCATCGTTTAAAAATCGATCTCTCTAGTGATATGTATAATAGTCTGTTTCCGTACATGGTCCATCTAAAACCTCTTCACGTGAGGAGGCCATCCTGCATAGCTTTTCAAGCGTATAATCTTAATGTAAACACATTTCTTCCGAATAGCTTAACTTTCTATTTTGATAACGGAAATTTATTCCTTCTTTTATATCCTTTATCCTTGATTACATCATTCGGTTGTCTATTGATCTCCATTCTTTATTTTTATGTTGATGTTGTTTTGCTTCTGACCATTCTCTAAGATTTCTCGTCCAGGACATTCTTCTGCAGCCCGGATTTAGACAGTCCTCCCTTACCAGCTACCACTGTCCGTCACATATTGTTTACACCTTTGTTAGTTACCTATCTTCCGTGACCTAAGTCTAGTATGTTATAAAAATGTCTTGGCGGGTCTCTGAACGAGAAGTTTGTAACCGTCTGTTTTCTTTTTTGTTGTTCATCTACTTATATATCTTTTATTTTATTTTTTGGTTAACTTAAAATAGGAATTGAAGGGAATAAATGTAATATTTTCTTTATATACAGTAGATTCGTATATATCTTTTATTTTATTTTTTGGTTAAATTAAAATAGGAATTTAACAGAATAAATGGAATATTTTCTTTATATATGTAATTTATATGTGAGTGGTTGTATGACCAATGGACCAAGCCAACAAAAAAATATTAGAATATTATATGTAATATTATTTCTGCTCGTACCATGTTACTCCAGTCGTCAGAGGCGAAAATGCCACTGAACCTTTAAAAATGATACGAACAAGCTAAATTTTGCCGAGAATATTAATTTTGGGACTCCAAAAAGATGCAAAAAAGTTTACCACCTTTACCCCCGGGCTTCCTCCTAAAACCCCCCTATTAGGGGGGTAAAAACGCAAAAAAATCGATTTACCAAGAATCTGTACGCCGTAGAAAAAAATGTTTCAAATAAAAAATGTAGCTGAGATAATTTTAAACAAAAATGATAATTAACACTTTTTGTGTAGAATTAACTGTTCTCTCAGAAAGAACGCTTGAAGCAACCGTAGATTTTGAATGTCAGTTGCGTGCGCGAAATCAATGTTCAATAAAATTTGTATCAGCTCGACAGTAAAAATTCGATATCTTTTGCTCCAAGTATCCTATCGACAAAAATTTAGATGCCTTTTGAAGGTAGAGAGGTCAACTTTAATTTGCAATTTTTGTATTTTGCCGCAAGTAAACTTAAATTTTATAAAGGTGTTAAATCAATAAACGTGGCGCGATTTTTGCCATTTTTTATGATTCTCATAATCAATACAATCTATCCCTTTTATTGACTGGCCACTATAAAGTTTCGATTACTAGAGCCTAAACTTCATAACCCATAGCATGAAATTTTAGTTTTTAGTTTTGGCAACAAATGTGACGCATTTGAAATATGCTTAAAAAACGCTGGATTTAAACTTTTACATAACAAACAATCTAAAACGTTTAAACTTTTTTTTTCAATAAAACTAGTACGTTTTTTAAAAGAACCAAAATTCTGTTATAAACTACATCCAAATTCGTCTTCTTAGAGGCACTTTCCGTGACCGTTTCTGCGTTTTTTATTCATATTTCAAATGCCTCGTATTTGTTGCCACAACTCAAAGTTGAAATTTCATGTCAAAGATTTTAAAGATTGATCTCTAAAAATCGAAATTTTACTACGACTGGTCCGTGAAAGTGATCAATTTTATTGATCTCACAAAAAATGACAAAAATCGTGCCACGTTTATATATTTAACACCTTTATAAAACTGAGTTTATTCATGGCAAAATACAAAAACTGCGTACAAAAACTATTTTCTTTGCCTTTAAAACGCATCTTGATTTTTCTCGATAGGACACTTGGATCAAAAGATATCGATTTTTTACCGTTGAGCTGATACAAATTTTATTGAACATTGATTTCGCCCACGTAACTGACATTCAAAATCGACGGTCGCTTCAAGCGTTATTTCTGAGAGAACGGTTCACTATGCACAAAAAGTGCTACTAAACATTTTTGTTTAAAATTATCTCAGCTACATTCTTTTTTTGAAAGTTTTTTTTTTACGGCTTACAGATTCTTGATAAATCGATTTTTTTGTGTTTTGACCCTCCTGCGAGGGGGGTTTTAGGGGGAAGCCCGAGGGTAAAAGTAGTAAACTTATTTGCATCTTTTTTAGGGTCCCAAAATTAATATTCTCGGCAAAATTCAGCTTGTTCCTATGATTTTTAGGGGACAACTCTCTGACGACTGGAAAATGTATATAAATATCACTACATTGTGTTCTGTTATGACTGACAAAAATTAGTATTTATATTTTAATTCTTTTATTTACAAGAATTTATATAACGGATTGAAAAAAAAATAATTAGGATTGTTTATTGATATTTAAAATAGAGTTATACACATGGGGTGATATCTTCCAATCCTTCAATTTCTAGTTTGTTTTCATCTGGGTCACAGATTTTCACAGGAGGAGGTACTAATGTTACTACTTCCGGTTTGTTACAACAGACTTTAGTATAACTTCCAGGGCAGATTTTGCTAAAATTAAAAAAACATTAAAAATAAAAAAGTTATACACTAATGTAAGCAAATTGTATGAAACATTATTTACATCCCAATATGTGTACATCCCTCTATGTGGACGGCCGTAGCTCAGCGGCAAGATACTGGCTTTGTAAGCCAGAGCGCACGAGTTCGAATCTCGTCACCAACAACGACATTTTCATTTCTAAAAATGATACGAGCCGTTCACCGTGCTTCGAAGGACACGTAAAGCCGTCGGTTCCCCTGGGCTAGTGTGCATCGACACTAGCTACTTGAAACAGGGTTAAAGATGCAATTGGCGCCGGAACAATCTGAAAGGATCTCTCCGGCAAAAAAGCCATACGATATTATTATTATTACATCCCAATATAATTATTACTCCATTTCTCCATTTTCTTCTCTTTTTTCGCATCCATGAAGAGATTTGGTTTTTGAGTAACAGGAAAATTAACAATACTGGTACTGAGCATTCATTATACTATAAATGACTAAAATAAAATAGCTCGAGGTAACTTTTTCGAGGTAAAATGCCATATTTTTTAATTTTTTTTGCGCATTCCGCGGAATTATTCATTTCATTCATTCATTAGTCAGTAATTGGTATTAATTTGATACAATGTACGAATAATTCGCTCGTATGGGGAACTCAGGTCGCTTTCGTATTTTAAAGAGATGAGCAGAAAATCGTTTAATTTAGGAAGGCCTCTCTAGGAAGATTGATTTGTTTAAAGTCTGTGGTTTTAACCAATTCTGTTAGCCAGAAGAATTCTCGGTTTGTATGACGGATATTTTATTTTGTATGAGGAATAGAAAAAAGAAAATAGTTGCTTTCTGGATCTCTAGGCTATCACTCGAGGTAAGGTTGTTAAAATACTGTTCGTTATTGAAAGTAGTATTTTTTAAGAGTTAATAGCAATTATTATTAATCTGTATCGAACTTGTCAATTTTTATAATTTTTTTAAAATGAGTGAATGGCATTATTTGCCAAATTGATTTTATCATCTAATTACAATGCCTTAAAATCCTGTCAAGTTTTGTTACTTTAACATAATATGTAAGCGAGATTGAATTTTATTTGTTTATTTCTATTTTGCATCACTAAGATTTGTAAAACAGACTCTTGATAGACAAATTATTGTACGAACCTTTGTTTTAATTTGGATTAAAATCTATTAATATGCAAATTAATATACACACATTAAAATAATCTAGGGGACTCCTATATTAATAGCTTTAAATCAGTGTTAGTTGCAAATACAAAAATAAATTTATGTTTTTAATCTTTTTTGTTGTTTTTTAGATGATTGTACCAATTTGGACGGTAATGCTGATAAGAATGGCTATAAAAAAATTTAACAAAACTTCAATATGCGTTTTTGGCTATAAGATAAAAAGTAATACTTATTTCTTTATGTGTACTTAGTGTTCGTTTAAATTCAATAAAAACAAAAAAATTGGAATATCTCGGACATATTACACGTGGAGAGAAATACACCTTGCTCCAACTGATCATGCAGGGAAAGATCCAAGGAAAGAGAAGCATAGGGAGGCGTAGAATGTCATGGCTGCGCAACCTGAGAGAGTGGTACGGATGTACAGCAAATGAACTTTTCAGAGCAGCCGTCTCAAAAGTTCGAATAGCTATGATGATTGCCGACCTCCGCCGCGGAGATGGCACTTGAAGAAGAAGAGTGTTCGATGTGTATGTGGATTTTTTTTGCAATTGACAATAATGGACTGACATTCTTTCATTCGCGAAACGCAGTGGCGTGCTATCGGGATGCTTCGTGCTGGCAGAAGTCAAAGAGACCTTGCTGAGGTCCTCCACACAGAATCAGAATCACACGAACAGAAGTGTCACTAATCGTTTGTGGTTAAGGCGTCAAGAAACTGTTAATGTTGTTGAACGTCATACAGGCCGTACAAGGGTAACCAACCAGAATGAAGACCGTTTTATTAGGTTGCAGCCTTTGCGAGATCGCACTGTAACTGCATCAGAATAACAAATAAGACTAGAAGAGACCCATCAGGTTTATAAGTGGCCAAACCATTAAAAATAGACTGCATGAAGTAGGGTTAAATGCTCGAAGTGTGAGAGTGCCTGTGTTATCCAGGCACGGACAATAATTTGGAGAATATCTGGCAATGCTAAACGATTGACCACCATGTAGGAGATTTATAGACAGCAAGGCGGCTGTATAATGGTATAGGGTAGCATCACTCTTGGTGGAACAACCAATCTCATTTGTCTGGAACGGTTTCTTATTCTTGAACCTATTGTACCCCTTGCACAACAAACTTGTCCCCAATTTCAATTAATTCACGAGATTCAGGATCGTACGAAAATTCCTCGAAGATAATGAAATTGTGGTTTTGTCATGTCCTGCACAATCGCCAGATTTAAACTCAATTGAGCATGTACGGGACATATTGAGCAGACACATTTTACAACAAAATATTGCGTTCGATACAAGACGGCAACTGTTTGAGGGACTTTCAATGGAGTGGAACAGAATATCGTAGCAAGACATTGACCATCTGATCATGAGGTTGTCTTAGAGATATAGAACAGTAATCAACAACCGTGGAGGTCATACGCTATACTAACTTAACCTAAACACTACTGTGTTGGAAGTTGAGGAGCAACAAATTAGTTTTTTATTTTTTTGCCATTTTTTGCCGCAGAGTTCTCTTTTAATTTTCTTAAGAGCTTTTGCGATAATTCTAAAAAAAAATGTTCATTTTATATTCGACACTTGTTTATTATACCTTTTTATTAAAAATATTTGAAATAAATTATTTGAAATTTGAAAAAAAGTCCCCTAGATTGTTTTGATGTGTGTATATTATTAAAGAAATCTTGGCAAGTTGCATAAATTTTCTTTCTCACTGTTTCAATAGTTGAGAGTAACTCTTTTTTACATACCGGCTCAGTATATAAAAGTTTGTAGAGACAAAGTGTAGAGTTCTGTATTGTAAAGGGTACCCCCCGTTGAGATAGGTAAAATACCGTCACTCCCAGAATTAACCTTTTTCATTTTTTTACATTCTATGTGATTAAAAAATAAAAAAAACCGTTATTTTCTTTAGGTGGGATACAATCAATTTCAAAATTTTAAAAAACTCCCACATATAGTTGAGGCTTTTACAAAACTTGTCTATTTTTTATAGACCCGTTTAATAAAAAACTATATCTCTGATTTTTTTCAAATTTTTCCGTATCATGGTGCGCCATCTTCAAAAATCCGAAAAAGTGTTTTTTATGGGTGTTGGGGGATTGTCTCTATTTTATAGACTTCAAGATAGATCAAATCAAGTTTTTTAGGTTATATATATTCTCAATTAAATTAGGTCTTTAGAACATCCCAAAAATTAAGCGAAACATCTTTATATCCCCAAAAAACCATGTTTTTCACCGTTTTTAATGGTTTGTACAGGTTTACTTGCTTTTGAGATCGACACAACCTAAATTAATTTTCTCATATCAGTTTTTATTTGTTTAATGTAAACCTGTAGGTTGAGTGTACATAACCTAAAAATGCATTTGTTTTCAAAAAAAGCTTATAGCTCTTTTTTGGTGGCGGCTGCAGGTGTAGTTTTTTTTTATTTTGTGTATTTGATCAAAAACTTTATCTCCTTTTTTTCAGAATTTTTTTGTATTATCCGCCATCTTTAAAAGTCTGAAAAACTGTTTTTAGGGATTTTCTTTATTTTATAGACTTTAAAATAGATCAAATGAAGGTTTCTTTTATAGCTTATATTATATATTTTAAATTAAATGAAGCCTTTTAGGGTATTCAAAAATTGGGCGAAACACGTTTAAACCTTCAAAAAACCATGATTTCTTTTACAAGATTTTTCAGGGTTTTTGCTGGGTTAATCATATTTTTTTAGATCGATACAACCTAAATCAATTTTTTTATATTTTACGTTTTATGTAATTAAAAAATAACACAGCGCAATTTGTAGCCCGCCACACTCGTTAAAAACTATCTCTCTGATTTTTTTTAGATTTTTTCATAAGGTGCGTCATCTCCAAAAACACGAAAAACTGTTTTTTGGGTTTTTTTTTTTGTATTTTGAAGATGGCGCACTATACGAAAAATCTGAAAAAAATCAGAGATATAGTTTTTTTATGAAATACACTACATAAAATACTACAGTAGTGAAGTGACTAGTGAGTGTAGTAGTGTCTGGGGGGCTCGGGAGACTGAGAGCTCGGAAGCCCCGAAGAAGACATCAGAGGGGATGTCGAAAGCTCGGCCCAATGGATATCGACGAAGTTCGAGATATATATATATATATATATATATATATATATATATATATATATATATATATATATATATATATATATATATATATATACTCGGTGAAACGACATAAAAACACGGATAATATCCCAATCGGTTACCTTACCTTATCGCCTAAACTGTTTACTGCAGTACTAGAATATGCTTTTAAAAAAACTTAACTGGGAAGAGAAAGGCCTAAACATTGACGGTAAAAGATTAACAAATTTGAAATTCGCAGACGACATAGTTTTGTTCTCGGACAACCTCAAGGATGTGCCAGTGTGGGTCTTAATAAACATCTCCAAAACAAAATTCATGACAAACCTGGTAGCTAGCGGAAATATCAATATTGGAGACAACGAAGTAGAGCTGGTGGAAAAATACATATACCTTGGACAAGAAATAAAGATCACAAGAGACAATCAAACATGCGAACTACGAAGAAGAATAAACCTAGCATGGGCAGCCTATGATAAACAGCAGGAAAAGCCTGTTTTTATATAAAGCCTATTGAAAAAGAATTATTGCAAGCAAAACTAAAAGAGAGAATCTCAGAAAAACGACGGCACAAGGCACAATGAGGGCATCAAGATGTACTAAGATGGGCAAGACAGACGTCGTTAATAATATAGTTACGCGAGAAGAATATTGTTCAACCTAATCATGCATGAAATAATAACAAAAGTAAGAACTAAAAAAGGGTACCAAATAAGAGAAAAACAACTTAAAATATTGCTGAAACGCAATATAATCTCTCAAAGTTAGATGATTTACAACGTATGCTGCACCAATTTAATATAATTGCCAGAAAATTTAACCCGTTGATTTCCCCAAAAAAGACAAAATGCGTGGTTATTTTGGACAAAACAGAAAATTTACTAAGATATAAATTGGGGCTGGAAGGTCTGATAATAGAACAAGTGATGGGGCTTAAACATCAAGGACTGGGAAAGAAATAGAAAATTAGAATTGAACGATCACAAGACGGCGAGAGACTGTTCCCAATAGGAAGACGATGTCATATCTACATGAAAAGAAGAAGAATAATGTAGGGAATGTCCATTATCAAGAATTGCGCTAGAGGAAAAGAACCAGAATAAATACCGCAGAACATTTAGTACTCGTATGTGGTTAGCTATAAACTTATTAGTAGATTTGAAAGTTTAACCCGGTATCAACACACAAGTTAAAAAAACGACTTAAAAATATTTTTGAATGATATTATTCTGCAACATTGATCGATATTTACACATCGACAGCATTATTTTGTATTTTTAAATTATTGACTTGTACTCACTCAGAATTGATCGTTCCCTCGCAGTATCTCCAATTCATGCAAACACATTCTTTTTCTACTTGAACAGCATATAGTGGATTAACTGCGTATAAAGGATCTCGCTTTGCAAGTTCTGACAAATATCTGGATACTCCTATCATGTACATACCTTCAGTGCACTGAAGTTGCAGTATTGGTAGTAAAACGCAGACCGCAATTATTTTGTAATACATGGTTAAGTATATCTATTCTGCAATGAATAGAAATGGCTCTAACGGTTTTTATTTATAGTTTGACATTACTGATATCTGTTTCGTTTTTTAACGTATTATCAGATTTGGTTTTACCGGTGTAATAATAACTCTTTTATATATTTCCTTATCACGTTTATGATAAGTTGCAATGAAATTAAAAAATTGTTAGAAGCCTAAGTCATTTGTTTTATGTTGATTCATAAAACATAAATCATTTGTTTTTTGCGAACTAAGTCATTTACTGATTTCAATAGAATTAAGTACATACTAAAATGATTAACCTGAAGTCATGTGTTTACATAACAAAACAATATGTTATAATAATATAGTAAGTCCTGGATAATATGTTAATACCTAAGTAAACAAGTTTGGCTGAAACTAGAGGACCCAGTAGAAGAAGAAACTCTTGTATGCAAAACCTACGCGACTTGTTCGGCCTTAAATATATCCTGACTATTAAGACAAGTCGCCAACTTAATTAAATGAAAGGCAGATATCGAGCACAGTTTATTTATTAAATCTTATCCAAGTACTTTCGCCCCTAGAGCATCTTCAGGGCCATCTGAAGTAAGCCAAGAAACGTTTTTTCAACCGAAGAAAATTAATTAAGTTCGATAAAAAACTCGAAGTTGATGGTTGATAAAAGTCTTTTATGTAATATAACGTTTTAGACTTACTTCGTCAAATTTGGCCTATCCAGCAATCTACTGAGAATGTCATAAACATAATAATTATACAAGTAACACTACACGACACAAGGACAAACAGTTTAAAATTTTTAAAAACGGCGAAGCTACATATTGGTTGGCATCAGGATAGAGAATGGCTCCTGATCTTAACGGAAATGTTAGGGTGACATGTGACATATGACAACTTGGATGGGCAATCACAATCATGGTGATGTGATCTGCACATTTTAAAATTCTATAAAACTGAGCATTGACCAAAGGTCCAACTGACACTACTATAGGATATCAACTGATGAAATATGAAATTATATAGATTACTTTAAGTAGATCAACGTAAAAGTTTCTTTCATCCATAGTGTGCTAACAAAAACATTCTCATACAAGGAACATCATAGCGAAACAAGACCAACTAGGACAACTTTACAATGTAAATGCTACATGCTCCTACTTCTTCATCTTCTAAAAAGTGTTGTATAGATTTATACCGTTTTTTATTAGATACGTCCACTATTCATTTCTTCCTTTCTTTTGCCTATTTCTATTAAAAAACTTATGTACTTGTTGAGAAAATATTGTTCAATATCTATGTAGATAGTGTTTTATGTTTATTTTACTTAAGATTAGTGTATTTTTCTTGTTATTTTAATATAAATACCAGTTCACTGCGTGGTATTATTATACCTAAAATGAATATTTAATTGTTTTAATTTTAAAAGATAAACAAATTTTAATTCTTTTATTTTTTATTAAAGACTATTATTAGACTTATTATGTTTAGAAAAATATTAAAAATTATACATCTTTGTTAATATTTTGGCGGTAATACACATGGTTTGGTGATTTCTTCCATTCCATCAACTTTTACTCCAATTTCATCATACACTGACAGATGTTACCGGTTTATTACAGCAGACTTGAAAATAACTGCTTTGACATTGTTTACTAAAATTGACAAAAAAAAATTAGTAAATGATATTATGCTGTAATGTATGTAATAAAAATGATATTATGCTAGAGCAGATAGTGTAAGGGTTAATGATATCTTAACACTCTATTGCATGAATTTATTTTATTTTATTTTTTGACAAAATAAAATAAAATTATATTAAATTACTCTTAATAGATATATTTAGAGTTCACCGTTACATATTTTTTTTAAACGAACTGGTTTCTTAGAAAAAAAAAATTGTGCCCATTTGGCAACATTATGTATAAAAACCTTTATTAAAACCAATTGTCATACACATTAGATCGATGTATTGTCAGTATCAAATTATTCCAAATTGTGAAACTTCTTAAAACAGTTACTACTTTTAGAATGAATGCATAAATGCACCCTACAGTTCTCGCACTGGACCCTTGATTTTCCCTTACAGTTTATCATCTTACATCTTTCCCTGTTTACAGTCCAGTTTGGCCAGTGTGAAAACTAATCTGTTTGTACATACAGTGTGGATATTTAGTCTTACCCCCCCTAGTGAACTCCGTTATTTAAGACAAAGATGAAAAACGCTCGGACCCGTCAATTTTTATTTTAATAGAGGTATTTTATAACATAAAAAAAAATTGTCACCCCTTTCATCCCCTTCACTTGATAGCTACCCCCTCAGATTTTTTAAATAGCAATGGGGGTCGTGCGATAGTTTGTTGGAAAGGGTTTGAAAAGAAGAATTCAAAAATGTATAATTTTGAAATTTTATATTGCATAATGGTTTTATTTAAAATAAAATATACAAAAAATAATGTATTAAATTACATCTTTAAAATTAAAGGAACTGGCAAATTACCCTAAAGAAAACTTAAATTACTGCAGGAGATGCTCGAAATGTTCTTCATTTACTTCCTGGCAGAAGTAGATTCTTTGTTTCGTTGCCTCCCTAACCCTTTGTAGGGTCTGCATATCAATCCTATCACATTCTTCGATTATTATTCTTTGACGGAGTTCATCAACTGTCGTCAACTGGCTCCCATACAGTTTGGATTTAAGGTAACCCCATAGGTAAAAATCTAGAGGAGTAAGATCTGGTGATCTTGGTGGCCATTCAATGAATCAACGACGTCCAATCCATCTTCTCGGATACAAATTATTTAAAAAATTTCAAGCGCCAACATCGTAATGAGGCGGAGCTCCATCTTGCTGGAAAATAATATCTTGGGTGAATTCGCCTGGATTGTTTCTAAGCACATCATGAATTGCAGGAATTATTTGTGTTTCCAATAGATTAAGGTAGCTATCCCCCGTTAAATTGCCTTCGATAAAAAAAGGGCCTATAATGTGATCCCCTAGTATACCTGCCCAAACATTTAATTTAGTGGGAAATTGAGTATGACACTCTCGAAACAATCGAGGGTTTTCGTCAGACCAATATCTTACATTTTGTCGATGGACATGACCATTTAAATAGAATGTAGCTTCATCGGAAAAACAAATATGTCTTAAATAACTTGGATCTTGTGAAATATTATTATCCATAGTTTCACAATATTGCAGTCGTCGATCTGGATCATCCTCTGTCAATTCGTGTACCATTTTCATCTTATAGGGATGAAATTTTTGCTTTTTTAAATTGTTTAAGACAGTCCTGTGGCTTACTTCGCATTCGCGAGCAACATTTCTAGTTGAACTGGATGGATTTACTACAAATTGAGACAAAATATCCACTTGCTTTTCCTCAGAAGTCTTTTTTCTACCATCCCGTTTCTTGTTTTCGACAGAACCAGTTTCACAAAATTTGGTGACAAGTAGTCGATAGTAATGTCGATCAATTGGACGATTCGGAAAACGTTCATTAAATATTCTCACAGCTTCATGGTAGTTACGGCCTGCTTCGCTAAATATTAAAATTGCTTCACATTTGTCTACTAATCTACGAGGTGGTGCCATTTTGATTGTTTTGAATTTTGAATACTAAAAATTTACAGTTTACCACTAAAGCTCACCAAATCTCAAGTTCTTGTCAATATTCTTTACAATCAACAGTGCTAATTGCTTGGTTTTTATGACAGTTGTCAAAAACTATACACGCCAACTAGATTATTTAAAAAATTGTTCTAACCATATGTTTTGACGACACAAAAGTATTTATTCTGCAAAAAAATAATTCGGTATAAACGTTCAAGTATAAAAATTAAATAAATTTGGTTATACCGAATGTCCCATATTAAAGCAAAACCAGTGTACCTACTTTTGTATTGTTGTATCGCAAAGTGTATATCCAAACAATAAATCGTTATTAATAAACATATCCTTAAAGTTAAAGTAAAGTGTGATAGATTTTACAATTCTTCTTTTCAAACCCTTTCCAACGAACTATCGCACGACCCCCATTGTCATTTAAAAAATCTGAGGTGGTAGCTGTCAAGTGAAGGGGATGAAAGGGGTGACAATTTTTGTCACCTGTTATAAAATACCTCTATTAAAATAAAAATTGACGGGTCCGAGCGTTTTTCATCTTTGTCTTCAATAACGGAGTTCACTAGGGGGGATAAGACTTAATATCCACACTGTATATATTATGTCTAAGTTCAATGCATCTGCTTTTGGATGGTTGTTCGGGTGTGGAACTTCTAGGCTGACCTATTTCTCTTTTTTGTAAAACACCACTGTTAGTTAGTTGTTCAGCTAAAATTGTTTTGAAATTCAGCAGTGGTATAATCTCTTCAGTTTTTCCAGTTTGTTTTTTGATTCGCCTGTCTAATAGCCAAGCATTGACTACTGCTACATCCAGCATATGATAGAAAATACGGTGATACCATTTTTTGCTTTTGATTTTGATTGAATATAATCCCAATAAGAAAATAAGAAATCTTGCAGATCCACACCGCCCATGTGCCTGTTATATTGTCGTACAATGTCTGGGCAATCAATTTATTTCCTAGTTCTTTCGGTGCGAAACAATCTTTCCACTTTGGCTGTTGGTTGAATTCCACAATAATCTGACAGTAAAGACACAATTTTGTTGTCACACCACTAGACTGTATGTATTCGCCTCTGTAATTTTTTTATTTCTTTCTTTTGTCAACCTTTATAATTCAGAATTCGATTTGTACGGATTGTTGCGATAGAATGTATGCATCGTTTTGACAAATGACACCAGTGGTATATTTAAAAAATAATTATCGTAAAAGAGTTTGTGGTGTTTATTGGACGGTATTTTTCTGCTCAATAGAACTACAATATTACTAGCAGTTTTACATCTTGTTCAGCCAAAATTTCAAAATTATATGAAAATGCTGAGATTCCTGAGAGAATCCTCATCTTGTATCCCCATTTATGAGGCTTTTTGGGATTGTATGTTCTTCTAATTTTTTTTATCAAGCCTCGGCTTAAGGCGAGATTTTATCAAGCCTCCGTGTATTTTCTAAATTATTACTAAAATAAAGAAACCTTTTGATCGTTTCAAAACGATTGATAGGCATTACGTCTTACGTCTGCAACTTGTCTTAATAGCGTCTTGTAGTAGGTTGTCTTATTAGAGACATCCACAGCGATATCCCCATAAAATTTTCAATTTCTACAGGACATGTGGTAATTGGCTTTTGTGGATTTGTTTGAGCGCTGTATATACAAGTTTGTCGAAGTACCTCAATTATAATATCTGGTGTCAAACAAAAACTAAACAATTTGTAAGGGGAATTGAGCTGCAATATGTTGGTTGGAAGTAATTCATTATCTTTAAAAGTCATATGACTTTTTTTGATAGATTTTTTTTTAGTAGGTAGTTCAGTATTCGATTCATCGGTTTATAAATTATCATCTTCATTATCAGAATCTTCTTGACTGCCAATGATAACTTTAGCCCTGGTGGTTTGTGCAGCTAACGGCCTAACGTTATCTTCATCAGATAGTTCCGAATCATCTCTTTCAGAAGGAATCTGTCGTAACTTATAGGGCTGAATAGTTTTTGCTTTATTGTTGTAAAACGATGTTTTTTTTCTGAAAAGAAAGTTTACTTCAGGTTTATTTAAACTAATAAAGCATTAAAGAAGTCTACCAACTTGCAAAAAACAAACTAAAATATTTCCTTTTTTCAGTGTCAAAAGTTACTTTTAGCACACAATGTTTCTGTACGGGAACAGTAACAATTTGGGTCAAATACTAACAACAAAGTAAATTTATGATTTCAATATATCAGTAGATGCTTATGACACTTATAAACGCATATATAATTTTTATTTCTCAAACTTACCTTTTTTTAGCTAATATTCGAAAATAAAATACACGTGCTACACTAACAACCTACTCCAAGGTCGCTTCAAACAAAACTGCTATTTTTTATTCAAACAACCGATGGGTATATCAGCAACACACAATACACATCTAAAAACGAATTTTCTGAAGAGGGAATAAGATGTGTACGCGGTTAAAATTGTCGATAGCAAATACTCATGGAAATTTTATATTTTGAGTTCCCATTTGGGTCCTTTATGTAGTAGAGGGTTAATACACTTTTTAAAATATCAAGTTCTCTCTTCACTCTATATGGTCTATTTCGCTAGTTTTAATCGGTGCCAGATATTCCACAACTTGCAATATCGAATATAGCCAGCAGAAGAAAAAACATGACCAGACCAAAAGAATACTGAATTATTAATATAAACGTTATAGTATATATAGTAAGTACAACAAATACGCGAAGAAAAAATATGGATAAACGTTTTAAAAAATTGGAAGGAGACGCCGAAGAAAGAAATATTGCCATCCGAAAAATTTATATATTTATAAAGAGATAATGGCGTGGTGTAAGTGATATTAGTTTTAAAACTTAGTCGTTAATAGCAATGAAGACATAGTCATCTTGTTCGTGTTTTTTTTCTGTATTGGCTTTCTCCCATTTAGATTATATAGAGTGGTTTTTTTAGAGGTATAGAATTGTAAGTTGGCAACACTTTTTTAACTGGAGTCTATTTTAAAAGCTGTTAAGGGATTAATGTTTAGTTTGGTTTGGCATTTCAACATGAATAGACTGGTGCCTGAATAACGCTTCCAAATTTTGCAAATTTAATTTGAAAATAATGGTTCTCTATGAAATACGTATCGCACACTGCGTCCATTTTATGGTCAACATAATCGTTCATCAGAGCAATAAATTCGATTAACCATGGAATGTTTTCGCACCATGTTTACTCTAAATGATAATACGCATTCACAGAGACTTTGTACATTACGTAAAGAAGAAGTTGTTGCTGATGTAGAGCGTAGCACAGAGGAAGACCCGAATCAGTCTATCCGCCATCGTGCACAGCAGTTGGATATGTGTCCATCCACTTCATGGAAGATTTTGCGGAAAGATCTGGGTTTGCGTACTTATAAAATCCAACAATCCGTGCAAGAATTAAAGCTAAATAATTAAGCTATATAACCTAAAAAGGCGTAGATTCTGTGAATGGGTCCAAAACGAACAACAAACAAAACTACCGTAGTTAGAGTGAAAATAATCCTCAAGTGTATGTTGAGACACCATTACATCCAGAAATCTGACTGGTTTGTTTGGTGGGCTGGTCCGTACTTCTTTAAAAACGATGCTGACCAGAACGTTAGTCAGTGTTGACTGCCATAGAGCCATGATTACTGACTTCTATTCCTTATTTCTCAGAGCAGCCGTCTTAAAAGTCCGAATAGCTATGATGATTGTCGATCTCCGCCGCGGAGATGGCAATTGAAGAAGATTCCTCATTTGAACAACCATGATGTGCAAGAGCTGTGGTTTCACAGTCTGCGCCGATAAGCCTGAAACAATTGACCACTTGGAGAACAACATTTGCCGCGTTATTGCCGATATACGGTCGCAAATGTTGGAAAATGTCATCGAAAATTGAACGTCTAGATTAGACTACATCAGAGCCAGCGGTGGCGGTCATATGCCAGAAATCATATTTAAATTATAACGCCAAAAGATTATCTTTCGAATAAAGTCAATTTCATGTCAATTTAAAAAATCATATTTGTTTTATTCCATTTCAAAGTTTTATACCTCTAAAAAACACCCTTTATATGAACCGACCTAATCTGGTACAACCTTTATTTTACCATCACAGCACGAACAAAATGTTGAAAATAACTTAAAAAAATTAACGCACCTAATAGATTAATAATTTTACAAGCTATAAAACCTAATATTTCAACTTAAATCTTAGTTACCATGAAAATGGTATTACTTTTTAACCTTTGTGACAAATTTCAATGTCACTGCAACCATATTTCTTTCCAAGTCTTTTGATAATATTTTATGTCATTGGCTGCAAGATGGATTTGGAGAACAAATTAAAATTGTAAGTCTTTTAAGAGATAATGTTAGAAGTGAACATTCAATGAATATGTTGCAATATCAAATACGAATTTTAAAAAGTAACCAGTTACAATGAAGAAGAGAGAATGATCAAGTGAACTGGAATATTTATACAATATCAATTTTATAAAATATCTGTTGTTTACCGATGAAGCCACTTTCACTACAAATGGATTAGCGCTGTCACAAAATTGTCGTTATTGGTCAGCACGTAACCACCATTGGTAATAAAATGTAAAAGCTATGATTCTTAAAAAATCAATGCCTGGTGTGTTATACTGAAGGAGCGAATTATTGGTCCTGAAGAATTTTTAAACACCGACTTGTGAGATGCTAGTCATGAGCTTCCAATTAATAAACAATTAAATTTGTGTATTCAGTAAGATGGGTGTTTTGTTTATTACTCCAGAACTGTGAAGCAATGGCTAAATAAAAATTTTCCAACCCGTTTTGTAGGCCGTTGATAGACTGACTACCCATAAATCCAGATCTCACAATTTTAGACTTCTTCTTCTAGGGAGTTAGCAAACAAAAAATTTACCAAACCTGTCTAGGCACGTAGACGCATTTCTTGCAGAAAATGCAACAACTAAGAAATGTAATTGGAAATAGTTGTAAGCGCTACGACAAATGTATCCAATTAAATGATGGATTGGCAGAGACAACTATAATTCAAATTAAAATTATGTTTCAATGACAGTCATAACGTCAAAATTATATGTTTCAATGAAATTTTGTGATAGCTATTTGAAGCCACTCATTGACATTTCTAGTACACAAAAAGGTATAAGGGATAAAATCGTGGTCGAACTTGGTCGGTATTGAAATCTGACAGTCTATTTGGTATGGAGTATCTTAGCTAGCTCCATTTTTACTCTACATACTATTTCTATGTCTACATGTGATTCTTGGCGCTTGGGTGAGACTGAACGAAAAGCTTTATATGATCAATTACGAGACATACTTGGTGATATTCCATCAGGGGAGAGTGTCATATAACGAGGTGATTTTAAAACACATGTTGGTCAATCCGGGAGGAGATGTGTAGCAATAGCATTATATATGGCGACTCTTAAGAAGAAAGGAGGAAAATCAACTTAACACATAAAAATTGGACAAAATCATTCTCAAGTGTTAACGAGACTGTGAGCCAACAACTTAAATTGTTTATGCTGAATATTGAAGGATGAAAATATCAGAGAGTACCACAAAAAATCAAATAGCGGATGTTAATGCTCAGAAAGAAGGTATATTCAGGGAATAAATAGTAGAAAAATAAGGTGAAACATCAAAGAAAGTCCTAATATGATCTGGAAAAATATAGCTAGGATTTTTCGAGGTACGGCTATTTATATACTTTTATATTTATATACTACGGAAAAATCTCAGAAAAGAAGTTTTGTAATTAAGAGACCTGGTGATGGCTAAACGAAGATCAAGAAAAATAAAGGAGAAGGGAAAATTATATAAAGCTTGTAAAGAAAATAGGTCGAGCAAAGGCTAAAGCATTTATAAATACGCATATAAGTCATAAGCATATACAAATCTATAAGAACAACTTGATAAAATGTAGGGTAAAATAAAGGTATATAAAATAGCGCATTAGATGGTTAGGATATGTTCAACATTGGCGTGCTAATCACGCAATGCGAAGAATTGCTGATTTGTAAGTTCCTGAAACGAGTAGGAGGAGAGATTGATAGTGATATCACCCAAAATAGAAACGTATATAGATATCTACCCCGCATATGGATAAAGACAAAGAAAATGATAAATATAAATATTTAATCGATCTGTCCTTTCGGAAACCCATCTGTACTTTTCTCTCTGTGGTTTTCGTAATTGGTTTTGACACATTTCTTAAATATTATTATTTTAACCTCTGATCTTTCCACATCATATTTCTACATCTCAGCATTCATGCCATGTAATCTTGTTGCTTTTTCATTCTTTGTTGTCTGCAGAGCTTGTTTTCGCTCTCCCTACTTTTACAATTTCGACTGTTACATGCGTGTCCACTGTGTCCTTAATTTTTAACCCAGTGTTTTTCATCAATGCTATTTTTTTGGTCTTTTCTCGTTGTTTTATGTTGAAATATTTTCATTTCTTTGTATGCAATGTAGGATTAAATTGACAAATATTTATCGGTGTTTTTATATAGATTTAATTATTGTGTTAATAATTATTTATATTAAGTACTCACTCAGAATTGATCGTTCCCTCGCAGTACCTCCAGTTCATACAAACGCATTCTTCCTCTTCCGGTAAATCATAACTGTATAATGGATTCTGCTTCACAATCTCGGAAGAATATCTTCTTCCACCTTTCGCATATAAACCATGAGTGCAATGAAATATGAGTATTGGTAGTAAAACGCACATACATAATACTCTATAAGGCATGGTCATGTTTATATTCTACAATAAATGAAAACGGCTGTAATGTTTTTTATTTATAGTTTGACATTGTTAATAATTGTTTTGTTAACATGTTATCATATTTGGCATTCGTAATAATATGTGTGCTTTATTGCCTTGTGTAATAAATTGTAATAGAAATGAAGTGCATTTATATTACCTATTCATTTATTTTTATGCTGATTCATAAAATTCCGTTTTTTAACGGAAATTTTAGTTTCAATCGAAGCAGAAACCGAAATTAAGAAAAGGGTATATTTTTACTTAAAAATGAAGTACTACAATAATAAATAAAAACTTAATAAAAGAGAAAAGTACAAATCTCTAAAAAATAATATGTGACGTAATAGCGACTCTGTTGTTAACTCTATCTTATGTCTTTTTAGAATTCGGTGATCCCCAGATTAAATTTTTTCAAATTTTCTTCCCCGTAAAATTTTCAAGTATTCTTCTGTTTTTTCTTTATGTATTTTGCTTATGCCGGGGATACACGTACCTGTAAAATGGAAAAGTAACTTGCAAGTATGCACAAAACACATTTGCGAGTAACTAGTATGCCAGCAGCTTGCATGTGTGTACTGGTACGGCAAAAAAGCAGGGTTAGATATTACACATACCAGTAATCAGACTGGTTGACATGTGAAAAGTACTAAAAAGCCATTTTTTAAGTTTTTGACTTTCTTGACAAAAATGAAAAGTATTCATAGTGAATTAAACACGTATTACTCATGGCCACGGATATTGTTAGAAATTTAATAGTGAAACCCAAACGGAACTCAAAAAAAAAACATTTGGGAGAGATTGGATTAGTAGACGGGAAAGTTATGGAGCAAGTGCTTGTTTGCTTAGAGATATGAGGATTGAAGATGTAGAAGGTTATAGAAACAATTTAAGAAAGCTTCCTGAAAAATTTGATGAACTCCTTCGAAAAATTGAGAACAAAATACAAAAATACCCATATGCGAGATGCGATAGAGAGCAGCCAGAACTAAATTGGAAATAACTAAGAGATTTTTGGCTACTGGCGATTCATATATATCTCTGGAGACATTGTATAAAATAGGAAATTTTACGATTTATACTTTATAGTAATACATTCACCCATTTCCTCTTGAATTTTGGGGTACTACTACCATCGGTTCACACCGTTCTCCAACGCCGTCAGACTCCTAACCGCCATTCTTCTCTATTTAACCATAGGCCTGGAGGGATTTCTCTTTCCTCTAGTTCTTTTTCAATTCCCTCTCTCCAGCTTCTTCTAGGCCTTCCTCTTTTTCTTCTTCCTTGTGGTGTCCACATAATCTGTTTTGGAATCCTGTCATCTGACATTCTCTGTACATGGCCGTACATTAACTGTTTTGTTTTTATGTCATCAACTATTGTATGCTTGACTTCCATCATTTCTCGTATTCTCTTATTTGGTATCCGATCTTTTCTTGATTTGCCTGCTGCTCTTCTCCAGAAGTTCATTTCTGTTGCTGGTGTACCTATTCATTATCATCACAAGCAATATTGTTTTTATACAGCATTGATTTGGAGGAATTCCATAGGCACTCCTATTCTCTGTATACACTAATAAACGTTATAGTCTTTTCATCCCCTCAACGAGACATGATAAGAAATCACTTGATTATTTTGTAAACAGTATTTTTTGAATAGAAAGATTAAAAAATATACTCGTATAAAAAAATAAAACACAACAGATAGATTTCACCACTCACAAAGCATGGCACAACTACTGGCATACCAGTAGCTTTGAGTGTGTTCACATAATATGCCTGTGCAAATACCTCTACAAATTAATACAGTAAGCCGGGTACACACAAGTCAGTAAATTTTGAGTTGGGAAGCTTACCAGTTGCTGGCATAGGCCAGTAACTGGCAAGCACAAAACACATTTGCTAGTAATTGGCATGCCAGTAGCTCGCTTGCCTATACTGGCAAGGCGAAAAAGCAGGGTTGATTTTTACACATGCCAGTGCCAGTAAACAATCGAGTGGTTTTCGTCTGAAACTAAAGTACTTGTTTTGTAATTAAAAGTTTTTAAGTTTCCAACAAAAAAAAGGATCCATGGAAGGTATTCGGAATAAATTCAACAAGCAAATATTGCTGATGACCACAGATATTGTTAGAAATTTAATAATGAATCCGAAGCGGAACTCAAAAAAGAGAAACATTTAGGTGAGAAATTGGATTGCTGGCGGGGAAATCCTTGAGCAATTTTTTATTTTGGCCTTTATCTCCTTCTTAGTAATACTTTCACCCATTTCCTATTGAATTTTTGTGTAGGCATTGTCACAACTATTTTATTTTTATATAGAGATGATTTAGAATTCAAAAGACACTCCAATTCTCTATATATAGCAATAACTTTGATGGTTTTTTCATCACCCCAACGAAACATTTTGTAAATTAACAAGTTTAACAATAAAACGGTTAATTTTTATCAGGAACACAACAACTCTGACAATTCTCTGCTAGCTACTGGCATCCCCGTAGCGGTACCGCGCTGCCACACATGCCAGTGACACTTCCCACGCATGCGCCTTGCATCTCACAGCATGCTACTAGCAAGAAAAATCAAATTCTTTGCGATTAGCTAGCATGCCAGTTAACGTACACACTTGCCAGTTTGAGGACAGTAGCTGGTGCTTGCTAGGTACTGGTATGCCATTGTGCTAGTAACAGGCATATGTATCTCTGTCTTTAAATTCCGTAACATTATAATCAAAAGTATTATTTATAATCTATATCACAATTAGCATTCAAAACAAATTTCCATAGATGGTTCATCTTATCTGTATATACAAGCAAAATTGGCATTTCTAAAAATGGCTAAGCTATTCAAAATTAGGTTACTACGATGTTGTATCTTTCCTATATGTTGTACGGAGTTAAGTCGTGGACTCTCACATACGCTACCTGCAAGAAAATTGAAGCTTTCGAAATGTGGCTTTATCGTCGAATCTTGAAAATATCTTATACCGACCACGTTACAAATCAGGAAGTCTTATTAAGAATAGAAACGAACCGACGTTCGTGGTTCAACACAACAACCACAAATCTTTTCAGAGCAGTAGAGATCGCCATTATGGTCGCCAACATCCGAAACGGATAGGCACTACAAGATGAAGGTTCATCTTATCATTTGATACAAAATTATGTGAACACTTCTTAGTGTCCTGGTCTACATAACTCAAAGCCTCTTCACGGGAATAAGAATTATAAAATATCACAGAACCGTTTCATATCTAAATCTAACAAACTAAATGCAACAAAATCCTCCTCCTTCTTCTTCCTCAGCTTTTCCCAATTTCTTGGTCGCTATTCTTTTCTTTTCTTCACCACTCACTTTTATCCATCGTGTCTTCTTCATTTAATTAAACCTTTTTTCTCGAGTTCTCACAGATACTTGTTGATAGCTATCAATAAGTTGCCACAGACACTTCGTCTAAGGACTAGCAACCCCAGTGGAGTCGTACATGTGATTAATTCTTTTTGTAACTTAAACATCATAGTTTTAAATTATCAAAGATGTAACAAACTACATTTAAAGGGTTTTTTTCCCATATATTTAGTGGCTTCAAACGTGAACATCCAGTTCTGAAAAGAAAACGTGGTGTGATATAGCCCGATAGGGTTTTTATTATTATACCTTTTATAAAGAAATTTTTTAAAAAACAATTTTTAAAAAATTATTAATTTATGTTATTCACGTAACTTTTTTATAACTAACTTTCGATTTTTTATTTAAAAAAAAGAATTTTTAATACATGCTAGTTCCCTATTTGTAATAAAATATATATGTTACAATAAATTACTTCGCATTTATTAAATTTATTATATTTACATACCGAGACGGCATTGAACGTTGCGCTTGGTTGACTCTAACGTTGTTACAAAAACACTTATACTAGTATCTATTGTTCCCTTAATATATTTAATATAATGAAAATAATTTTAATCAGCTGCACTGAATAAAATATAAATGCTCAAAAGGATTCCCAGAAAGAACTCAAAATTAAGTATTTAATTGCATTTTCTTTTTTAATTTAATATAATCCTGTCATATTTATAAGGATATTGAAAAAGGAGAATTTAAATAATATAAAAATATAGAAATATTTTTTCAATTAATATATACATAATGGGAATTGTAGACTTATAGAAAGCGATTTTCGATTCCATCGATTTCTTAACCGAGATCTAGTCAAAATCCTGGGAATTTAATTGCCTAAGCAGGAAAGTATGATGGAAGTAATGTAAAGGTTATTAGAAATTTTCAAACGAGAAAAAGAAACGAAAAGGGGCACACTGTCTTTTAGATTTCTGCACAATGCAATCTAAAAATTACCAACATTCTCTTCTAACACTATATACGAAGAACATGCACACGACGAAGCCCAGACGGACGAGTTACAAACTAAATTTATTTTATTTTAATTAGGTCAGGGTAAAAATCATCATCCATCAATTACAAAACTGACCTTTGTGCAGAATATGGTCCCATGTGTGGAAAGTCCTACACGAGATACATATGAACGCGTGGAAAGTCCTACACGAAAAATACTCACAAATAATCAACATCCTAGAACCTCCAAAGGTAGAAGATTTTTAAAGAGACCTGCAAGACCAACTTTTACAAGATCATTTACTGAACCGCGATCCTGAGAAAACTTAGATATATTATAAGATAGAACTGCAAAAGATTATACCATACCGACTACCACACAACAAACATATTTTGTAAAAGAAAAAAGTACTTGAGAACAAATACTGAACTTACTACAACTTATAGAAGAGTCTAAGCGTGCGTTCATAACGAGGCACCGACCCTCGCTCGTGCCGTGGGATAGTATCATTTAATCGATTTTCGGTAAAATAAATGTATTACTTTAAATGCGAGCGTTCGCCGTCAGTTCTACGCTCTAGGCGAGGAGACGGTGCGATGGTCTCCGATATGAACGCACTCTAAAGGATTTCAGGTAAGGTACATTCACAAGTATAGTACCTTGACTTGTGCATAATTTTGGTAATTAGATTTAAGAAGGAAAGGTTCTAGCTTTAACCTTTTAAAAGAGCCGTGCTAAGTCCAAGGACTGTACGAATTTTATACGAGATATCTCGATTTACAGAGAAAATTAGAGTTATAAGATCATTATTAATTAAAAAAAAAAAACGTAAGGCACATAAGCATACAAAAAATATTTATCTACAAAATTATAATATTATACAAAAATATTAATATGTAAGGCCAGTGCCTCCCCATCATCTGCTGCATTAATTACAACACTTTATAAATTATGGAATTTTCAACTTTTTCTACTGCATTTCTAGCTGCATTTTGCCAGCTACTTATATATGTTGTACTTCACTATTAATAAGTTGAATTACAGAAGCGCTTAGAGTAGGTGAACCATTTTTTCTCGTAAAGCCAGATGTTAATTGATGCCACATGTGTTCTATAGGATTAAAAATACAATAATTATGGTAACAGTCTTAAAATTATATGACCCAAACTTTCTGCATATTTATCACAAACATATCCTTTTTTTATGGATAAGATCTTTAAAATTTTTGCAATAAATATTTTTTCATATATATGTTCCTTCAAAATAAATATCATTATCGAACATGTAATTTTGAATAGTAACTTTAGTATCATTGCCACAAGGAGCTTTATTTAATTGTCTTCTATGATAAGAAGGATTGTCCATAACAATTACACTCTCTAGTGGTATATTTGGTATTAATTTATTTTTAAACCAATCTTCAAAACCGTTGCTCCCTCAGTTGTGTCTTGGTGATAATCGACGCAAGATTCATGTTTTTGGCAGATAAACACAGAGCTTTTGGAACCCATCCGTCTACTGCTCCGGCGTGGAATATCGGTACGCGTTTTCGTTTATTGAAATATACTTTTGTTGCACAGTGTTCGTGTTATCAAACCAACCTTTTGATGAGGTGTCGTGTATGTCGAACCACGTCTCATCTATATAAATTGATTTATTTTCTCTCCGGACTGTTTTATTTTCGATGAGAATCCATAATTATCTGCCTTTTGTTTATTTTTTTAAACATAAATCCTATGCGCTACAAACTTGTTCCATCGCACTTAATAAAGTGTCATCTGCATTGAGTTTATTCAGAACATTGTCTAATGTTGGCACCAATTGTTCTTTATACGAAACGTAGACTTTACAACAAATAATGACAGATGGGCCCTTTGACGTCTTTCTGATTCTTGCCTTGAATGGGAGCAGCCTCCTCTAAATGAAAATTTTCAAAAGGAGCTTCTTCTGTGTTATCGTTATGAAAATTCCACGGACGCCACATTGTAATCATATTTTGCTAAATATCACAACTTCTAACAGCGTGTTGTTCACTCGAAGACTATTGTTCAAGTTGTTATTTTTCATGTACGACGGACATTGTATTTTACAATATACAACAGATTAAACTTTAAACAAAGTTAACCCTAATAACAAGGTAGTGAAGTTTAAGGTCGTGTACGTATCTCCGACGTACTGGTATGTTTCACAGGAACTAACAGGCAACTCGACCAATTTTTATCGTGTATTAATTCTCTTCATAGTCATATTGAATTTACAATAGAAACAGAACAAAATCAATCCATAAATTTTTTAGATTTAAAAATTATCAGACTTAAAAACAAACATGACTTCTTCATATTTTATAAACCTACCCATACTGACACGACTATTCACAATTCATCATCCTATCACACACAACATAAACTGGCAGCCTATCATAGTATGTTACATAGATTAACAGAAATTCCAATGTCAAAATACAATTTTGAGACAGAATTAAATATCATTAAGCAAATAGCAGTAAACAATGGATACAACGAACAAACAATCAATAAAATGTTAAATCAAAAACTACACAAGAAAGCCCTGAACTTAGTATTTCCACCACCAGAGAAAAAACCCAGTACCTTCTGCTCGATTACATATACAGGCAAAATATCAAGAAAAATAGCCAAACACATAAAAAAAGAAAGGAATAACACTAGCTTTCAGAACAAATAACAACCTAGGCAAATATATTAAAAACAACAAGAGACAACATAAAAAAACACAGTGGTGTGTACAAGCTTAAATGTGGCGACTGCCCAAAAACTTACATTGGTCAAACGGGTAGAAATTTTAATAAACGAATAGCAGAACATAAAAGGACTTTCAATAATAGAAAAACAGATTCTACATACGCACTTCATCTTCTAGATCATAATCATTCTTTTAATGACGAATTTAAAATTCTCCACATTCAAAATAAAGGCCTTAAGCTATCTTTGTTAGAATCTATGGAAATCAATAAACTAAAAAACACAGATATAAGTCTGAATGACCAGCTTGAGACAAACAGTTCTCCCCTCCTCAACCTATTTCATTAGAGACTATAAAGTGTAAACCCATACCAAAAACAGATCATTTGAGAAAGGCAATCAGCCGAAACAGCTGTAGTGATAAGAATTTAAAATAAATTTTGTGGAAGTTTGAAAACAAAGTTTTCAGTGTTTTATTGTTACATTTTACCGTTAAGCTGTATAAATAAATTTTATTGAACATTGATTTCGCGCACGTAACTGACATTCAAAATCGACGGTCGCTTCAAGCGTTATTTCTGAGAGACTGATTTATTCTACACAAAAGGTGATAATAAACATTTTCATTTAATATTATCTCAGCTACATTTTTTATTTAAAAAATTTTTTGCTACGGCGTACAGATTCTTGGTAACTCGATTTTTTTGCGTTTTTATCCCCCTACTAGGGGGCTTTTAGGGAGAAGCCCGGGGGTAAAAGTGGTAAACTTTTTGCATCTCTTTTGGGGTCCCAAAATTAATATTCTCGGCAACATTCAGCTTGTTATTATGATTTTTAGAGGTTGAGTGGCATTTTCGTCTCTGACGACTGAACTGATAAATTTTCAACAATAGAAGATTTATTTAGAAGAGGGAATTATTTTTATTACTTTACCATCATTTTTAAGAGACCGTTGGTATTAATGTTTCGTGGTTATCAAAAACTATTTGATTGCTTATTAAAAAACACTAAAAATTACTTAATAGAGATATGGAAAGATAGGTTTATCTCCCAGGAAATCAAAACGCGACTAGTAAAAACATTAGTCTTAGCAATATTTCTGTATAGTGCCAAAACTTAAACTATTCACAAGAGTTCTGGCCCTCTAATCGATATATTTGAGATGGGGTGTTAAAGAAGGATGCTTCGAATACCCCATAACTGCTCATAGAACAAACGCTTCTTTTATATTCGGCGGGATCTCTATAGTATACAAGAGATGTACATATTACATTTTTAAGTCTTACTCTGTCAAATGCCTTCTCTAAGTCGATCAAACATTGGAATGAGGGTCTATTGCATTCTAACGCTTTTTCTGTAATCTATTTTATGACGAATATTGCACCTGTACACGACCTTCTCGACCGGAAAAATTGTTGCTTGTCTAGTAAGTTTGAGCTGATTTATTCGTTCTTGGAACATTTTAGTTGTAAGTTTCAGGGTAGTATTTAGCAAATTAATTTCTCTGTAGCTTTCTGGTTGTTTCTTATCGTCCTTTTTGAATAATAAGCTTAGCTTATTATTTATATCTTAACTTATTAATAATAAGCTTAGTTTGCTTGTCCTCCATTCTTCTGGTATTTTATTTTGTCTTATGATCGTGTTAATTAATGTTGTCAATTTATCAGTCATTATCGCTCCCCAATATTTCAACAATTAATTTGGTATCCCATTTTTACCTGCAGCTTTTCTGTTTTTTAGTTTTTTAATTGTTTTTATACTTGATACTTGCTTACATAAACTCCTTCATTTATGATAATTTCTGGTGTTTGTGGTTCCATCGTCATTTGTTGTTCCTCTGTAAATATTTAGTATGGTACATGAAATTATAAAAAAAGTACTAGGATTGTTTAAATATTTTAAGTTAAATCAGATTTCTTTGTTGTCCAGTCCATGGGCTTAGATAGAAATATCTTTCAATGCCAATGGTAAATAGTTTGACTCAGATTATAGTAGCCTTATATTGGTATATAATATTGTTAATTAGCATTCTATATATTGAATCGATTGGATCATTTCCAAGTGCCTCTTCGTCTGCCCGGAGTTCTATGTTATCGAAGACTTTTTTATAAACAAAAATAAGAAGAGTAATTAGGAGAATAAATAGTTATCTACAAAAAGGCATACAACACAAGAAAATTTAAGTAGATGAATAAATTTTAAAAAAGTCATAAATCAATACAAATTATCCTATTAAGAGAAAAGTTATTTTAAATTAAATTTAAAATAAAAATTGCCATTCAGCACTACTTAATCATTTTTAAATATCACGTGAAATTTATCTGTTTTCCCAATGAAAAATGCATTGTGTTGATTATTTTTGTTTGGCACAACCGCTTCATCACCTTTGGCAATTGTCCAAGATGCTACATTTTTGTGTGGCACTTAATTTATAGAGTGCTTTTTAGTAGTTCGCGGATATAAATAATTTTGACGAAAAGAGAATTTAATTTACTTCCTGGTAATAACCAAGGACGTAGTTTTAGTTACCCAAAACTCGCTTAATGATGTATTTTTAATTGAGATATTTAGATCTATAAAGACTCCAGACGTACTGGGAATACACACATATCGAAAAGGGTAATTGCTTAAAAAATATTAATATTTTAAAAAGTCTAGCACATTTCCAATGGGGAGCTGACGAAGAGGTAGTAAAAGGTAGACATTTTTTAAGAATGTTTGGTAAAATCAAAATCTAAAATAAAAATGGGGGTTCCTATTAAAGATTTCAAAGTTGTGCCCTCCCCAATCTCGGTGTAGGGTGGGGGTCATGTTTGTTATCATTGGGTAGATTTTTGAAAAATATTGAAAACCAGTTTTTCGATCCGATATTCATTTCGCCAAATTTTCGACCGACCCACTTCTTTTCACGCAATCTATATAATTTATTACACACAATAAAATTTATTTTATTAATGACATTTTAAATATAGTAATCATTCAGTTTACTATACTGTACTATGCTAAATACTAATTACTAAGTAAGATTAATAAATAAACTAAAAACTTAATAAATTAAATACTAAATAAACTTTATTTATGTTCTAATAATAACATAATTTAATCAGTTTTATTTATTAATATTTCAGGTGATATTTGCATTTGCATGTTGTATTATGATGACAAAGTACGAATTTGATGGTAATATGATCTTCACAGATAACACCGCCGCAATATATTTGCTTAATTAGTCGATAACAGTTATTAGATAATATGAATCATTTTTCATTGATATATGTGGATGGAATCTTATTTTTCTGATAATAATATTATGTTCTTGTAATGACATAACTTTGTTTATTTGGTAAACCTACATTATACATCACAAAAAAATTAAGCAAAAATCATTAAATCGTGTTTGTTAATAAATTCAGTGTATAAGTACGATAATATATTATTTCGTACCATTCCGAAAACTTGTTGATAGTTTGTTTTGATAAAAGATGTTGTAATAGATATCTTCGCTTACTTGGTCCGCTAGTAATAAAGTTATCAGAATTAAATGGCAAACAGGTCTTCATAAATGATTTCGACTTTAGTCATATTCTTCTATTGTACTATACTATCATCGGGTCAATGACCTCGTCATCGAGACACATTAATTCGAATTAGAAAAATTCTATAAAGAAAATTGTTTTGTAGATGCGTTAAAATACTGTGTTTGAACGATGGAACAAGTTCATTCATCTTTGGACAAATGAATAGGGCTGTAGGCCTTCTTCAACCTGGCATGCGGCCAACTGACGTAACTGAATAAATCGGAGTCTCCTAAAGTTTCACCTGTAACTGCAACTCAATACCGCTTTTTTTAGGTTTAGATTAGATTTAGGTAGATAGGTTTAGGTAGATTTAACCTACAATTACTGCATTATGAGACCTATGCCTGAACAAAGACAGTTGTTATGACAGTTAAAAATTTTTTTTGGTATTTAGCATTTATAAACAGAAATGATTATTATGATGGGGGAACTAGCAGCCAGCTCCCAATACGTCAGTCTAAAAATCAATATGAAAAAAACAAAAATAATGACAAACACAGATGACCCCAGACGTATAACTATAAATGGCAGTGAGATAGAACAAATCCAGGAATATATCTACCTAGGCCAAATCCTAAGACTGGACAAAGAGAACCAAAGTGCGGAAATTACTAGAAGAGCAAGACTGGCATGGGCAGGATTTGGAAAACTTAGTTGGATACTTAGGAACCGCAAAAGACCCCAATACTTGAGGAGCAAAGTGTTCAACTAATGCATCTTTCCTATCATGACATATGGATGTCAAACGTGGACCCTAACCAAGGCAAACATGAATAAACTAGCCACAACAGAAAGAACAATGGAAAGAGCAATGTTAGGTATACGACTGTCAGATAAAAAGAGGAGCGACTGGGTAAGATCCAAAACAAAAGTAGAGGACATAGCAACAAAAATTGCCAAACTTAAATGGAGCTTCGCGGGCAACACTGCTAGACAAAAAGACCAACGTTGGAATACTACAATGCAACATTGGATGGAAGGAGTTGGGAGAGGCCTATGTCCAAATATGGACGACAGAAGGCTAAGAAGAAGAAGAAGAAACAAATGAATGAAAAATCACTCTCAATATAGCACATCAAATCATGAAGTCAATTAAAAACAGATTTTTTTGGAAATATTAAAAGAATTTGATTTTAAAATTGCTATTTACCAACAAGAATCGCCATTTTAGTTTATTGTCATCATTTAACGGCATTTCGTTCATAGTATAAAAATTAATTTTTAAAATCAACTGAAAACTGAAATTTATCTTAAAAAGTTTCGTACCATAGTTTCGTTAAAATTTATTGACGATCCAATACGCGCTGTGTTTATATTTCTAGAAGTTATATTCATTGAATTTGGTCCAATTAGTCGCTCATCCGGCTCCTACAGCCGTAAAGGGGAAATTTTTCTCAACTGCCCGCCTATAAAAGGAAAGGTAAACAAAGCAAAATAAAGAAAAATGTTTACCTGAAATTGTAGTTTGATCGGCACCAATCTTGCAATACTGTATCAGTTAACTTTTGTCCGTAACTTATAAAGTTTTTCTGCTTTTTGTTCGAATCAATTGTTTACTTCTTACTTGACTTACATTTTTTTAAGTGCTATTTGCCTTATATAAATAAAGATAAGTCAACACCGCTCTCTGAAACAACAGGAGATATGCTTTAAGAGGGAGGTGATTATATCCGCAGATTGTCCAGCTAATAAAATGAGTATGTAATAGGACCAAAACTATTAAACGAGTGGACAAAACCAAGAATATGCCATCTACATCTAAGTATGAAAATTATGGGGGATGTATACTGGCCCAATGTATAAAAAAATGAGCGGATTATGCAGAAAACTTGTTTGGTGAAAACCAAACTGATTTCAGACAGAACAAATTAGTAATATCCACAAGGAAACTAAATTCCTGTAGCCATGTAGTATACCATGTATCACAAAAAATTTGTGGCAAAAAAAATTGACCAAGGTTAATGCAAAAATGTGGTTAATACTTACTGGATCTACATGTTTTAAGCCACCAAATACTTGGTTAAAAACCCTTTAAATGTTGGTTAATTAACTTTAAGTTACAATATTTAACTTATAAACTAGGATGTTTAAGTTACAACAGTAATAAATAGCATGCCAACGTAAGACTCCACTGGAAGTTGGTACTCCTGAGACGAAGTGTCTACGAGGACTTGTGAATAGCAACTGATTGAAATGGCATATTAGGACGGAAGTCAGAACAAAGCAGTCAGTGTAACTTGAGGTATTTGTCTGAATATGACAGTAGCCAGCAATATTTAAAATTGAATATGTTAAATTTAAATTAATAATACCAATAGAAACTATCAATATGTTGTATCAATAGTTTGAAGTATGATTTATCCTAAAATTACGTTGGGAAATTTGAAAAAAAAGAATAGTCTAGGTGAACTGAAGTTTGCTGAAAATCTTTTTTAAAACAGTTTTATCTGTTGTAGTTGGTTGATTACCGGTACCCACAAATTTGTTACCAGGCCTTAAGCTATCCTTGTTAGAATCTATGGAAATTAACAAATTAAAAACCACAGACATAATTCTGAATGACCAACTTGAGACAAACAGTTCTCCCCTCCCCAACCTATTTCATTAAAGACTATAAAGTGTAAACGCATGCCAAAAATAGATCCCTCTTTCGTCCGTTCGCCGTAGTGAGTACGTAGTGTACAGTGTTAGTGCTTTTTAGGTTTTTAGGTTTTCATAGCAGAGGGTCAGACGGCTGTCATAGACAAAGCCAAGCTCTGACCGCTGGAAGCCGGCCAAGAAGTACAAAGCCGCGAATACGAAGAGATAACCTGGTGAAACCAACCACGTGGTCGCCACGTGGCCGTACTTGGAGTTCTGTGTAAGGTAAGTGCTGTGTTTTTTGCTGGTCTACCGGCGATTTGTACTCTCTGACGGAGATTCTGCTGGTCACGGTGTAGGCTTAGTGGGTGGTCCGTAAGAAGCCATCCACGCAGGCCGTTGCCGGGGCTTACAGCTTCCGTCGGAGTCTGTGAACGGTCGTGCCGGCACAAATCTGCACTTAACCAATTACATTTATAATATCTACGGGGGACCGCTAGCTCAAAATAGTTAAGTATAGTCCGGCTTACCAGCCATCTTGCACATTGCACAAGGTGCTTGAAAAAAGGTGTCATCTGGGTGTAATCTACCTAGCCATCCACTTCGAAAATGCCAAGGTCGACCCGCTCCAACAGGTCGAACAGAGTTATTCCTGCTGAACCACCCGACCCTGGGCAACACTCCAAAGACATGCCCTCCATCGACAATTACGACTTCCCTCCGCTACCCTCACAAAGGACACCCGCAACACAGACCTTAACCACACCAACCAAC
Organism: Diabrotica undecimpunctata; assembly: GCF_040954645.1. Taxonomy (NCBI): domain Eukaryota; kingdom Metazoa; phylum Arthropoda; class Insecta; order Coleoptera; family Chrysomelidae; genus Diabrotica; species Diabrotica undecimpunctata. Next base: position 140,007,169 of record NC_092803.1, on the reverse strand, counting down.
ACTACCATTCCACCGATCACTTCTTCCTTTCCACCTACACTACACATCCCAGATACCACTCAATCCAATATCACCAATAACCTATCTGACACTTTTATGTCAGATATAATCTCCACCCTACCCGTAGAACAGATCGATCGGTTGATAGCTCAACTGCAGCTGACCCGGTCATCTGCTATCCTTAATACACCCACACCTCCTATCACCACTTTAGCCACTCAACCACAACAAAACTTCACCATACATACCAATACCACCCAACCTATATCCACCCATGCCGCTCTAGCGACAAACACCCAATCTCCACAACTAATTAATACAGTCAACACACAACCAACAAATACCCGAAACTCACAACAAACACACGCACCTATCATCCCGCCTTCCACACAAAACACTACCGCATCATACGCTAATGCCACCACCACTCCCAGACCTTCCGTCCCTGCATCCCAGGCCACTACCTCCACTCAACCCAAATCCTTCAATTATACCATCACCAATATTCCTCTAGAGAAATCGACCCAAAGAGATTTCTTCCGCATCATAAACACTCGTGAGATCCTTCTCAACCAAATCTCGACTGTCAAGGTCCTTCCCACCCAAATTGCATACTTAACTACCTTCCACCCGGTAAATCATGTCGAGTTACAACGTAAGCTCCGTGATGCGCTGGGCGATCCTAAAGTCCTCGTCTCACCCAAACATATTCCAACACCCAGAAATCCCACCCGCTCTTCCAAACCTACATACATGGTCGTCGTCAAGGGAGTCGAAAGAGTCTACTCTGACGCCGACCTCACCCGAGCCTTCACCGACATGGATATCCCCGTAGTTCGTCTATGGAGGATCATATCTAAGTCAAATCTTCCCACTACGTTCGTAAAGCTGGTCACGTCGAGTGAACTTAAGTACACCGGGGCCTGACAAGATTGCCAGGAACTGTGTGCGTCACCTCCCGCTGAGCGTCACTCTATACTTGACGAACATAGTCAATGCCACTCTTAAACTCTGCTACTTCCCAAAACCTTGGAAAGTAGCACATACAATTATGCTCTTGAAAAAGGGCAAACCGCGTACCAACCCACACTCTTACAGGCCGATATCTCTCCTGAACTCCCTGGCGAAAGTCTTCGAGAGGATCCTTAAAGAAAGACTCGTAGACTTCACCACAGAACACAACATCATCCCACCTTACCAATTCGGCTTTAGAGAAGGGTACTCTACCAAAACGGCATTGACTGAAATCGTCACACACCTTACACAAAGTCTGAACGACGGCAATTTGTCACTAGGCATCTTCCTCGATGTTCAAAAAGCCTTTGACCAAGTCTGGCATGTGGGACTGGTCAAGAAACTCGTGAGCATCGGGCTACCTACTCCATTCGTCAGACTCATCCACTCCTATGTCTCTCAACGGTGGATTACAGTCAAGGAGCGTGATCGATACTCTACATCCTTCACTCCCACTGCTGGAGTCCCTCAGGGTTTCGTGTTGGCACCAATACTTTATACAATATACAACAGCGACTTCCCCAATCCCAGATATACACATACAACTACCTTACTATACGCAGACGATACTGCACTCCTTACTACCACACCACACGTCGACTCTGTACTTAGGTTCGCTCGAGATCATCTGCTCCTTGTTGAACAATGGTGCCAGAGATGGAGAGTGACACCTAACCCTAACAAAACACAGATGATCCTTTTCAGACACCCATATCGCAGCCAATACATTACACCTATCATCACCGAAAGGCACAATTTGAGTCTATGGGGAGAACGACTCCATCTCCGAAACCAGGTCGATTACCTCGGCGTGTTGTTTACACAAACACTAAGCTGGATGGACGACACTGAAAAAACCTGTAGTAAGGTTAGGAGCCGACTCGGACTTCTCAACGCTCTTACTGGCAGATTCGGCCGCACTCAAGCACGTACACTTATCCATACTTACAAAACATTTATCAGACCGGTCATCGAGTACAGATCTTGCATCTGTGCTGTGATGCCAAAGCACCTCAACAATAGACTAATCTCACTGGAAAGGAGAATCTTACGTACACTTAACAGAAAACGACGCGACTATCCCTCTGCACTCATTCATCGCCTGTCGAACATCCAGCCCATCAATGAGAGGCTTTCCTCTCTGAGCAGGAGTTATACAATTCGCACCATCCGGGGCCAAAACCTCAGAGCCCAAAGCATTCTAAAAACTACCTGCTCGTCCCTCGGCAATGTATTCAGAAGACGACCTAAACCCAAACTCCCATTCCTACCCACTATTCTGCTGGAACTCGCCAGCAACGAGCTCCCTGACGAATACATTGATATACAGGAGGCAACTCCCCTCTTTTACCGTCGCATATTATAACACCGAAAGTTCACTTCGAACTGACACCGACGGGGGGGGGGGATCGGTTTTCTGTGGTTTTCCGATCCCATTGCACAATGATACCCCGTCGTTTTTCGAGGTACCAGTCCACAGCTGACCTCACGCGCCGCCATATTCACTCAAAAATTAAATTGATTTTTTAAATTAATAAACATATAAATTTCATATATTTACTAATTCTGTTTTAGACCAAAAAATATTCTGAAAGGAACCGTTCACTTCTATCCCTTTCGCCCCCGATTGTCCAGGACTAGCAAAGCAGCACAACCACCAACAACACCGCAACACCAGTGGACACTGCCAAAATCCCAGTGCCACACCCACCAAAAAAGGTAACACGTCCTGAAGAGGCACAAGCCTAAAGCAGGACAGCAGACACATCCAATACAGAAGATAAACACACACTCACAAAAACCAACGCTACAATGAATGAAAAATAGATCACTTGAGAAAGACAATCAGCCGAAACAGCTGTAGTGTTAAGATTTTATAATAAATGTTGTGGAAGTTTTGAAAACAAAGTTTTCAGTGTTTTTTCCTTTTATTTTTTTAATTATTTTTTTTTATTACATTTTATGGTTTAATAAACTTGGAGTATTTTTGAAGTAGGTATAGTTTTTTTTGCGGGACATGGGTCATTTATTGGTGTCACTAGAGATTTTTCGCTATGATATTGTTAATAATAGCTATTGCTACCTAAAAAAAGGTTACATGTGTTTATAAACTCGCCTGATACTCTGAGATTGTAGTAACTTGACTTGTCCTAATCTATCTATAAGAAGCATATAAATACTTGCTAAATTTAAGAGATGAATACAAACCCTGCACAAGTTTGTATAGAAACCAAGAATGATATATTACCACCATCCTTCTTACTTCCATCCTGTTAATGTATTTATATCTTATGTTTTCCCTTCTTTTTGTATTTTCCAGTAGTTTTTTAGTTGTTTATGTCTGTGGTCTACTTTCGGCATTATATTATGATAGATGAGAAATTGTTGATAATCTAAGATACTTCAGTAGTCGTATTTCAGCTGTTTGTGAATTGTTGATTTGAAGTTTTGTTTGTGTAATGTGAAGCTGTTGCGATTTTCAACCATTAGGTAGAAAAAAGATGCTGTTTCCATGACTGGGGCTTTGCGGAGTGATATGTCCTCCGACATTTTATGATTGAATCCTAATCTGTCGGATAACAAAGAAATGTTAATACAATCTGCCGAAGAAAACATGCTATGAAGATGCCTGTTTACAACAAGTATAGAAATCACAATGACTCGAGTACTGAGTACAAAAATCTATTTAATTGGCGACACATAAAGCATGTACTTCATAAGTTACATCCTATTGGAGCCAAAGCACCTGCCTGATACTGATAGATGATCTTGTGTAGAGTAATTTGAAAATGAGTATGGTACGGAATCTAAGCTAGAGATGATTGTCCTTAACAATGAAGTAACAGAAATATTACGTCAGTTACATGACAGTGTATGAGGTGGACACTTTGGCATTACGAAGACTTTACAAAAGATTCAGAAAAAGTTCTATTGGGTGAGCTACAAAGAAGATCTCAGAATATTGTATCGAAAATGCGAATTGTATCCAACGGACAATGGCTCAGTTAGTAAAAAGATGAAACAGTACGATGTTGGTTAGTTCTACAAGAGATAAAGAAATTTAAAGAAGGGAGCGTGTGCAAGTGTGTGTATATTGAGAAGATTTTGCACTGTGATAATATTACTATAAAAATAAAATAAAGCTTAATTAGTTCCCAAAATGAACTGTCTTAGTTTTAGTTGTGCTGAGCTTTCGATTATCTTCATGAAATCACATGCAGTACTTGAACTTAACGTTAGTTAATTGCAGTAATGTTTTTAACAATAAATAGTAATTTAGATTTGAGTTACTTAAGAAATAGGCAGAAAATTTTACATCGTCTTATGTGTGTGTACTTTCTATTGTTTTTATACGTTTATATGTAAAGAATTTATTTTCTTTAATTCTTATAAATTTTTTTCAGAAAATAGCAAGACTTTAAGAGATCCGCACGTAGTGATCCTCAGTTTTCCCAAATACTGCCGTTTCAGAGCGATGATGAAACGCCTAGAGGGCGTAGAGGATATTTACCTAAAATACAAAATAGTTAATGCCTTGGGCGGCTTCTATGTAGTCCATCCTAACACCAGGGTACTGTTCTGTAGGGACACATTCGATTATCCAGAATTAGAAGGCCACGAATTACTGTGTAATCACCTGGCACCAAAGTTAAAGGGCCGACCTAGAGGACGGCGGAAAAAGAGAAGTGTTTCACCTGGATCTGAGAGCAATGAGTCTGAATCTTCACTTACTACTAGTACAAAGGTAAAAATAAAACACAATATTAAAGTAGACAAATTATATAGTTCTTTTTGTATTTCTAATATTTGGTTAGCAATTATATGTAAAGGAAGAGTACATATATTTATCATATTGTCCATAATTTCGTGCTGCTTCTTGCAGTTCTTTGTCCATCTATTTTCGTTAACTCATGTTATTCCGATTTAATTTTTTATATCATGTTCCTATTATCGATCGCTCCTTCCATTTTTCTCTGGAATATACTGATCCTTTCATCAGCGCCATATTTTTGGCTGGTAGAACACTTTGTATAGTACACATTATGTAAAGGAATTATATACATTGCGGGATTTATTATCATTAATCAAATTATTTTCCTTCACTCTGAACGTTATTGTACCCAAAACTTTCTTTAGGTACTATTACATCTAGTTTGTTATGATTTAATATTATATCGCCTGTTCAATTACTTAATGAGCATCCTCTGCTTCAATAACCTCTTGTATTGGCCCATATTTCGAATTTTATTCCATTTATCATCTTTGAAGTTAACCTTATAATTTCGTACATTATATTGGTCTTTGCTTGTAGTTTCACTGTTTCTGCTCTATGTTAGCTGATTATAAACTATATAGGCGAAGAAATTAAGCACTAAAAAGAAGAATCGATGTGCAACTTTTTGCAGGAAAGTTTGTGAACAAAATTCATGGTGCTAAAATGAAAATTACATTTTGTTCATAAGGAAAATGCATTTCCAGTGTAAACTTCCAAAGGAAGTTTACTTTGGAAAGCACTACCAAAGAAAACGAAAAATTTGCAACTCAGAAAATATCGACAGGAATGAATTCAAATTTTGTTACTCGGGGGGATATCGAGGTCGCTGAACATGAATATGATAGTGGCGATGATCCTCGAGCTACCTGGTGCTCAGGGATAGACCTCATCTCCTGGAGTATATTAATTTCATTTCTAAATCAGTTAACAGTCATTACTCGAGGATTCTAGAGGTCACTGAACACGAATATGATAACGACGATTGTCCATCATTATCACCCTTGCCATTAATCTGTGTTACATTCGATAAATTGATGTTTCGCTAATTTTTCCTAATTTCGAAGCTGTTGTTACAGAATCTCCTACTGTGACATTGTTTTCTCCTTCATATAAACTGCTCGCCATAAGTTAGTATTAGTAAAAAGTGTTTAAACGAAATTAAATTTTTATTCTTCCTGAATTTAGAGTTTTTAGAGAAGTTTCGTAGAACCTGCCAAACAAGACAGTGGCAAAATTCCTTGTGGTGATTCATTTTAAAAACCAAATCATTTTTTAATGTAGTGTGCATGCCACAACCTTCAATTACTTTTTCCTGATATTCCTGAATATTTCCTGAGATAATTGACATTAAATTTTTAATTATATCCTGCTGTTTTGCATCAAAATTGCGGCCAACTTGTACCATAACTAGTGATTTAGATTGTGGTGAATTCTGTGATGAATGTTATGAACAAATATATTTTCAGAGCCAGTACCATAGCCCCTTAGCCCTTTAGGACTAGGCGCCATTGATGTGAAGCACTTTTTGTTTTAAATTTTTATTTTCTTAGATCAAAAATAAGCCCAACCTCCATATATACAAATTTTATTAAAATTAAGTATTAAAAGTATCGCCGTGTTTTATTAATTCTTTAATATCTCATATATAATTGACAATATAGACTTACTTACGAATCATATCTAAGTATTGATCTGTTTTATATCATATTTTAATATATTTTTCACGAGTAGTAACTATGTATCTAAGTCAGAAAATTGGAATTACTAAATAAATAACAACTTTCTCTTACGTAATCTAATACAAATAACAATTCATATCAAGAATGCATTTGAAATGAATCGACTGTTTTATACACTGACATAGTATGTACAGTGCGTCACTTCTCGAATTATTTCATAAAAACAAATATTATTTTTTCCTCCAAAGCTCTCGGTGATTTTGATTGGTATTCGGACGTTTTTGCATAATAGCTGATACACTTTTGTACTGTGTATAGAATATGATATCATCAAAATATAAATTAAATGTGTATTGCACATATGGTTAAATAGCGGAGAGATTCTTTCAAATTCTCCATTGGAACAGTAAAAGAAAGATAAAGATAAATAAATTTAGACTGGCATTGTATGCAATTATTAGTTTTTTAAGTCAAATCGGTATCTTCATTTTTTGTGTAGAACTATTGTTTTTTCTCTTAATACCCTTGTCATTAATCTGTGTTACATTCGATAAATTGATGTTTCGCTAATTTTTCCTAATTTCGAAGATGTTGTCACAGAATCTCCTACTGTGACATTGTTTTCTCCTTCATATAAACTGCTCGCCGTAAGTTAACGATATTCTTAGTATTAAAAGTATTAGTATTAGTAATAGTATTTTAGTAAAGGGTGTTTAAACGAAATTAAATTTTTATTCTTCCTGAATTTGGAGTTTTTAGAGAAGTTTCGTAGAACATGCCAAACAAGACAGTGGCAAAATTCCTTGTACTGATTCATTTTAAAAACCAAATCATTTTTTTAATGTAGTGTGCCTGCCACAATCAACCTTCAATTACTTTTTCGTGATATTCCTGAATATTTCCTGAGATAATTGACACTAAATTTTTATCCTGCTGTTTTGCATAAAAATTGCGGCAGCAGTTACGTTAACTTGTACCATAACTAGTGATTTAGATTGTGGTGAATTCTGTGATAAATGTTATGAACAAATATATTTTTAGAGTCAGTACCATGACCCCTTAGCCCTTTAGGACTAGCCGCCATTGATGTGAAGCACTTTTTGTTTCAAATTTTTATTTTCTTAGATCAAAAATAAGCCCAACCTCCATAAATAGAACATGTCAGATTCAAAGCAATGACAATGAGACTTGAATTTTATTTAAGTGTACGACCAAACCCACGTACAAGTTTCTAGTGCTTTGTCACGTCGGTGTTTGTAGCACTCGCTTCTCTTTCATATGGTCAATAACAACCTTAAAGTATACCCTAGGCCGTATAGCCTACATAAAAATCATAAATTATTAATATGTAACTTTAATTATTTTTAGGTTGAAAGTAAAAATACCGTTCCACCCGAGAGTACGGCGAATCCTATTCGAAGAAGTACGCGTTGTCATGAAAATAACGAAAACAGGGAGTTTGTTAGAAAGTTGGGAGCCTTCATGAAGTCAAATCGCACCCCAATAGGAAGAATACCATCTTTAGGTTACAAGGAATGTAAGTTTATTCGTTAATATTCGATATTTTCTTTCCCTGTTGCCCTGTTTTTTACTGTTAAAATTTTTTGTTGATATGCGAAAACGGAGAATTTATTCATTGAACACGACGGAACAGTAAGCTGATTCGTTTTGCTAAAAACAGATTATAATAATAGTATGTTCATTAAATACGAAGAATATAATTTGGCCAATAGAAACAAATGGGGTTTGGCACTCCGGTGGTGACAGAGGAGGGGAAGCATAGCTTTCTTATCGTTTACGCACGGTTCGATGGTTTTTAATTTAATTTTATTTATTTGTTTTATTTTATTTTAATTTAGGTTAATTTATTTTAATTTATATTTAATTTATTTAAATTTATTTAATTTTATTTTAATTTTATTTATTTTATTTTATATTATTTTATTTTATTAAAAACACACATGGGACTACGTTTACCACTCCACGTATTGTGTGGTCGCGCGATCTGTCGTTTCATTGCATTTCACCGCGTTTCTGTTGTTTTTATTTTTTCATACCTCTGCGCGATCGACCGCATCGATCACTGCATTTCATCCGTAGCTTGGGATAAGAAAGCTCTACTTCCAAAAAAGCTGTGACTACAATATGGCAGAGATTGTAGTCAGGGCTACAGCAAAAAAATACCGTGACTCGGCAGGTTCAGCATAGCACTAGCTTAAATTAGATACTTTTTTCATTGGTTATTCACCCACCTGTAAGTGTGTATCTTGATATGGCGAGAAAACAGTAAGGTTTTGAGATGTACAGGAGAATTGATTAGTTGGAGATAGGAGTTTAAACTGTGAATTTAATAAGACCCGTTATAACGACTAAATACGATATATTTTGTTTTAGAGCAGTTAATGTTCCGTCTCATGTGTGTCTCACCGTGTCTAGAGCATTTAAGCAACCTTGCACCCCATTTAAATTAGAATATGGATTAAACAACAGTGGGGCGAATATACAACCTTGTCTTTGTCCTTTAAGGGTCATACACTCCTCTGTCAACTTTCTATTATTGCGAATGGATGCTAGTATCATTTTTCTATTATTCTCACGTCACGACTATTAATTCCTTTATCTCTTAGTATTTTAGTTAACTTGTGTAGAACTCTATTGGAAGCGTTTTCATAATCAATAAAAACGGCAAATACATATTTGCGTTGATCTCGACATTTCTGTAATTCGACATTCAGTGCAAATAGTGCTTTTCGAGTTGCTAACCCGTTTCTTAAACGAAACTGTTTCGTCTTGATATTTGTCAAACTTATTGCTTATTCTACTGTAGATGACTTTATCCAATCTTCTGGGATTTCGCCAGTTGGATAAACATGATTGAAAAGCTAAATATATATCGTAAAACGTCTAAAAAATACACTTTTTTCATTACGTAAAATTCCTTTTATTGTTTTAGTAAATTTGCATGAATTCTTCACAAGAGTACAAAAACTTGGAGGCTATGATTGCGTCACAACAAATCGTCTCTGGAAGTCCATATTCGACGAAATGAGTGGCCATCAAAACAGTACCAGCGCAGCTACAGTGATACGACGTCACTACGAAAGGTAAATAAACTTTATTACTAATCAACAGGTATCTCAGAGATCGTTATGACGTATAGTCATCTCGACGTCACATACGTGTGCCAATCACAAAGATAATCAAAAAGTCCGAAACGTCAAGCAGTTAAACTGATATTTTTGAAGCGAAGCTTCTTTACTGCCGTTGTATTACTTTTTTTTCTCTACAGTAAAATGCTGAGGTGAGCGTCACCTAACTAGCGCCACAAATCGACGTTTTCGCGGGTAGCGTCATAGAATAGCGGTTCATAACATCGATTCACTACTCTTGATCAATTCGTTTTTAGTCATCATATATTTGCTCGAAACAGATTTAAATTAAAAACTGCATGTAAAATAACTAACAAAATATAGACTTTAAATAAAAAACTTGTTATTTTTAAACATCTTATTTAGTTTATGTAATAATTAAAGTTACTATCAAAGAATATTTATTTATATTTTCATAATTTCATATAAATATAAATACAATGTTGGATTTTTGCAATTATCAGTTCGACTATTGTATTAAAGTGCGATAAAAAGAGTTATTAGTAAAACACTTTTATATTTTATACAGTCACAGCGGAACAGTCCATTTGTGTACCTAACGAGGGGCTGTCCGTCAGGTATACAAAATGTCAAAACTGGCCATAATTTGCTATTTTGCTTTTTGAAGTATTTCATAATTCTTTGTACAGCCAACGTAAAAAAGATCTTGCTAACGAATGCAATAAAGCATGATAAAAGATTAAAAAAGATATACCTACAAAAACTGTTGCTGAATAGATATTGGATTGAAAATATTGTGAAATTGTAAAGAGAATAGTAAAAATATCAATTTTGTTGATTATGTAATATAAAGCTTCGAGCTAGTCTACAGTCCCACATTCAGTTAATTTTAAATTACTTTCAGATTCTTATTGCCGTATGAACGCCATATTCACGGTGAAGAATATAAACCATTGCCTGTATCGGAACGAAGAAGATTGAAATATAAACGAGGAAGCGGCAGTTTGAGCGATGCAGATTCTAGTAGTGATAGTTCTTCAGTACCTTCAACATCCAGAAAACCATCTGTGTCGGAACAAGTTACCGAAAACAAGGTAAATTAAACTCATAAATAATATTAATATTATTGTAAAAATTAGAATCAAATAGTTACTTGTCTTCACCAAGACCCGTTCAGGGCTTCGGTTTCCTGAATCCAAAGTGCATAGTGTACTTAGTGGCACCAGACTGCTGTTTCTCTACCGGGATAGTGACATAATGGTTGGGTATTGAATTCTATGTTAAAAATACCTGTGCTGTCATTTCTTTTTTTAATAAAAGGGACATTTTTCAATCTGAATAGCTTCTTGGATAATGAAAACGGAAGTCACATAAATCTCAGAATACCCATTTGGTAGGCGGGCTTATCTTGGTAAAACAATAAATGATGAGAATTTCATCCATATTAGTTTAGATTTTCGTTTTTTATTAATTTTTTTTTAACTTTGCACCGATCAAAATTTAGTAGTGTGCGGTTCTTGGTTTTTTTAAAGTGGTTAACAATACTTAGAATACGAAGACGGGCAAATTTTTATGAACTGAGCGAGTTTGATAGGGAATACTTGGCCTAAGAGAAGCCGGACTTTCTTTTCTGATAATTGCGAATAGGGTTCACAGAAGTTTAGATTCTGTGTTAAGATGTTATTCGCTTCAAGAAATCTGAACACGAATATCTAGGAGCACATTGCGGCGCCGATAACCAACAGGGCATTAAGATCGTCGTCTAAGTTTGATGGCTCAAGAGACCGCTTCTCTACTACTAGGTCTTTTTCAAGTTAATGCTTTGCAGAACATGAAAGACCAATTTTAATGCGACAATTTATTGTTGAATTCTCAGTGTTCTTTTTCTCAGACTTTTTTTATTTCGGTCACACTAAATGATACTACTTCTTATCCCCGAACATCATCATAATCGGTTTGAATGGTGGAGATAACGATTGACTTGGGACCAGGAATAGGTCATCTCTAATCTTCGTCAAGGGAACATAGCAGCTCAGCGATACGTAAAAGAAATTCTGGAAACTCATCTAATACCCTAGTTTCAGGCATTATAACATCCAATTTTTCAGCAAAATAACGCAAGGCCCTACTTTTCGAGAGTCATCATGGGCTTCTTTGATCCCTAGATTTATCCCCAGTTGAACACGTGTAGGATGTGATATGTCGGAGACTTATCAATTCATAGTATCCTCCTAAAACTTTGGGAGCACTTCGGGAGGAGTTAGTTAAGGTATTAAACGAGATAGCCACTGGAAGGAGGAATTGACCACTTAATCAGAAGCGAGCATAAAATACATAATACAACACATTATTATTAATTGATTTACCTCTGTTGTTTCCATCATATTAAAATTTTTATCGTTTTTTTTTTATTTTGTTACCCTGTATAAGTGTACAAAATATTTTTAACATATAATAATTTATGAGTGTTCGGATTTCTATATCACTTAGTATATTTTAAGAAGCCTTTGGAGATTATGCTGGGTTAGGGCAGAAATGAAGTGTGAACTGCATACTCAAATGAAGTAGATTCTATTTGAAATTCTTTATTTGGTTTGACAAGTGTCAGGTCTTGGGCAGCCGTTACAAAAAATTTTAAAAACTCGATGTTGTTCGTTTGAAATATTATCTTGGATCAGACAAGAGAAAGTGTTTGGTAAGGAGTAAAGATTGTTTTTAATCCTTTTGATTTGAGAATTTTACTTATTTTATCGGTGAAAAGCCTTTATTATAACGAAGAAAAGCTTTGTATGGTCAGTATCTAGTTCTTTAGGTGGAGATATTGAGTTTTAAGAAGTAAGTTCTGTGAATCTAAATAGCGGTTGATATGGGTGTTTTCGGTAGATAGAGTAAAAAAATCCTTGGGATCGATTTTTTGAATCAGGATGTTTACCAACAGTAATAATAACCCGTCTGCAGCTCTATTGTAAACTTAAGACTATAATATATACCATTAATATTGTTTAAAAAGAAATTATTTGTTAAGCATTTGTGTCCTAGAGCCAAATAACAAATGTATCGTACAGCATATTGTAGCCAACATGTCGGTTTCGATCATTTTAAAACCCTTTACATACGTCCCGACAAGACCACCCAACTGTCATGACCGACAACGTTGGGAACGACGGTTAGTGTGTGTAAACTTGTTGACCGACAAAAATAGTTGTACCCGACGGTCGGGCCGACCGATTTCGAGAAAAAAATCCCGACCGACAACTTGCCGAGTCGGGAAGTAAAAACTATTTTTGTCGGTCAACAAGCCTACACACATACACACACACCAACCATCGGGCCCAACTTTGTCGGTCACGATAGTTAGCTGAAAGCTTCTTTTTCTTTTTATATAGACATGACTCTCTGTTTTTCAATGTGCCTCCAGTAGGTTGTTCCATCGTTTTCGTGGTTTTCCTACTGATCGTCTTCCTATTTGGGAACCGTTTCTTGCCGTCTTTACTACTATATTTGTTGTTATTCGGCTTATATAATCGTTCCATTCTACTCTTCCATTTCTTACCCAGTTTGTGATGTTCTCCACCTTAATTCTACGTCGTATAACGGTACTTCTAGCTCTGTCCCATAGTGTCTTACCATCAATTTTTCTAAGTGTTTTCATCTCTGCTATTTCTAACATCCTTTTTGTCCTCTCTGCTGTTTCTGACATCCTTTTTGTCCTCTCTCTGTCAGGTTTTTCAGATATTTTTATTTCTCCATATTGTTTCATTTAGGCAACCTGCGGCTCTGTTTGCTGTATTCACTTGATCTTCCACTTCAGTTTCGAGCTTTCCGTAGCTAGATAATGTGAAGCCTAGATATTTAAACTCTATCACTTGTTCTATTATCTGACCTTCCGGCTCCAATTTACATCTTAGTAAATTTTCTGGCGATTATATTAAATTGGTGCAGCATACGTTGTAAATCATCTTCACTTTGAGAGAGTAGTATTGCGTCGTCTGCATAACAGATTATTTTAAGTTGTTTTTCTCCCATTTGGTATCATTTTTTAGTTCTTACTTTTTTATTATTTTATCCATAATCAGGTTGAACAACAGAGGACTCAGGGAATCTCCCTGGCTTACATCTGTACATCAGAAATTTATTCAATGCTTCTGGTCCGCAAATTTAAATGGAGCATTTAAATGAACATATCATCTACATTTATCAACCGTACCTCCTTGAAAATATCTGGTAATAATGGATATAAGGATGAGGATGGCTAACCCAAAATCTTGTTTGTAAAAATCATTATTAAGTTTAAAATAAGTATTGTGCAACTACTAACAATCAGAATTTGATATCATCCTAAGGGTACAAACATCACTCTCTGAATTATTAACTACAAGCATTGTTATATGCCTACAAGATCGAAGCCAATTAAGTCAACCGTCCATTCTAATCGCCTAACAACTCGGTTATAATACAATATCACTATCAAATACCAACTATAAAATGTAATTTTCATTGCAATCAGTTGTCGCGTAGTCCCATATAAACCTAATATTTAATTTTAGAATAATGTTAACGAGAAAACGAATAGAGTGATTGTAATACTAGTGAGGCGTGTTATATGCAATATGCAGCACATTTTTTCTTGAAATTTTTGTAATACTTTTTTATAATAATAAACAATATTCTAATATTTTACTATTTTTTTTTTAGGATAATATTAAAACGGAAGGAAAGACATCTTCGTTGCGAAGCATTCGAGTGAAACCTGATAGACAAAAAGATAAACAACTGCAAAGTGAAAAAGATAACACCAATAACAATAACAACAACAATGAAAAATGGCAGGCACCGATAAAGACGGAAGAGACAAATGACAGCAAAGCAAAAATAGAAAAACTTGTTATTAAAACAGAAAGTATGACAGTAAAAACTGAGCTGTCAACAGTGATAACTCAATCCCATCCAGTAAAAATAGAGTATGCTACAGTTAAAAGTGAAACACAAAATGAAAACGCCGAAATTAAAATTGAAAACAAAAATATACCGGTTACAATTTCAGTAAAAATAGAGACCAACTTGCAAGCCGAATCCAGTCCTGTGAAATTAGAAGAATGTCCTGTAGTGAAGCTTGAAAATGATCCAGTTCCACAAGAACCAGATAATAATAACGTAAAAGTTGAGGTAATACCTATTAAAACGGAACCACTTACCTCAGCTGCCACACCAGTAGCTATAAAAGTACCAGTCAACGAGATCATGTCTCCCGTAGAAGGCAAAGAGAATATTCCAATTATAAAATCTACAGAAAACAATGTGGAGATTATAGAAGTCCCGTGTAGACCTAGAGTTTCGGAAAGTAGTCGAGCCGAAAGTGAAAGTTACAGAAACAACTTTATTCATGAAATCAAGAAGCGAAAACTAGATATTCTAAAGGAAGGCGGTTTAGAGGTCACGCCAGTTAGACCTGCTGTACAAAAAGATGGAAGACCATCTGTCATACAACCACCTCCTATCCAGCTTATACCCAAATCGATTAAATCTGAAACTATGCCCCCTCCGACCAGTGTTCCTTTAAAAAGAACTCATATTTCAGTTCCTCCAACATTAAATATAAGCCAGATACCAACTACTCCGACGAAAAAGCCTACCGGATCTAGTTTTAGTTTTGTTAACGGTGCTTCACCTCCAAAAGTAGTCCAATCAAGATCCATTTATTCCTATTCTGAGAAAACTGTTTATGGAAATCCTAAAGATATTTTAAGTCCCATTGTTCACGCTCCGAAATTCGTAGATACCGTTTCTAGACACACGGGTGGAGATCCAGTTGATTTGTCCGTAAATAGTCCACAAAAGCCCATAGTTGAAATAATGCGAGTTCCTCAGACGTCATCCAGTTCTCCATACAATAGAGAAAGCGTAACTAAAAACTTATACAAAACGAATTCCATTATGGACGGAAGAAGGTTAGGTCCCAACTTGGAAATCACTTTAGTTGGTCCTAATAATAAAACACATCCGAATAACTTACAGAAAATGTACAACTATCCACCCTTTTCCACGTCCCAAGCTTCACCTCAAAAACGAGTATCCACCAATTATTACTCTTCTTCAAAACTGACAAAAGGCGATGAAAATGGTAAGTTCAAATCAAACGGTTCTCATCTGCATCAGAGGTCACATATGGACTTGAATTTACTAATGAAACAGGAATCGGCTAAACCCGCGACAAGTCGACAGTCTCAACAGAATTTAAAACAGTTTTCAAATCCTACAGTGCCAACATTTCCACCGTATTTAACGCAACTGTACGAGCAAGCTAGTAAAGGTCTACCCCCTTATTTACCGTTCATGGATCCCACGATGTACTACACTGCCGCTATGCAGAATTTATATTCGAGTAACAACTTAAACTCTGCACCGATTTTGCCCATGCCCACCCCCGAGCAGCTCAAATTGTATGCCGAATTAATGGCCCATGGCCGGATACCGTATCCTTTCCAAATGCCTCACGATAATAACAAGTTGAAAAAACAGTAAAGTTTTGAGTTGTACATGAGAATCGATATGGTGGAGAGATGAGTTTAAACTGTGAATTTGATAAAACCCGTTATAACGTTTAATAGGTAAAAAAGGTCAATGTGTATCATTAAATGGTATCCAACACGGTAACCTTTATTCCAAGAAATTTCTATCTATCTATATCTAAATGACTATCTTCCTCTTAATCAGATACCATTACCAAAAGTTACTATTTTGCAAGAGATGGTCAGGAACTCTCGAACTTCTCGGATAGTACGCTCTTTACGAAGAGCATTCTAAAAGGTAAAGATAAAACCTAATTGTTTGGCACGGTTTTCGTGTCTCGCCTCTAAACCAGCAGCCTCTGGAATCTAGTTAGGCCAATTATTTCAATTTCAACATTCACTAGTGTCCTGCGTCTTCTTCTAATCTAGAGTTATACTATTCTTCAATGTCGATCATACCTTAGGTTTTTCTGGATTACATTGTCTATGCGCCTTGCGCTGGATCGCTGTGTTCTCTTTACCTGAGTGTGCGGAGTACTTTGATACCACATTTTACTTTTGTGTGACATTCACAATCCAGCTTTCTAGACATTTTTTTTAGACGATTTTTGTCAAACAGAATGCGGCATTAAGTAATAGTTATCCAACTTAACATGGATACAGTCACTTTCTACCAGATCAGGTCTTTGGTCATAGAGATATGGTCTGGATCGCTCAGTTATTTCTGTAGGGAAACCAGGATTTATCCATTCAGCTGGTATTCTATTTTTAATTATGGTTAGCTCTTCGTTAAAGTTTGTTGGTTCTTGTGGTACCTTCTTTATCGATCTGACTCCTTTAAGATCATTTGAAGGTAAAGCCACTGCAGCACTCGAATTTTGCTTCAACGGAGTTAAACAGAAAGTTGTGAAGACCTCTTGGTATTAGTGATTTTGTTTTCGTCCTTTATACCCTCTTTGATGGGGGTATTCTTCTTAACTGATGGGACCTGGTAACTAGAGTGAATTTTCAACCCGTGAGGAAAGGATTTGGTTTGATATTGTCCCTCTCATTCCCATTTTACAAAAATGTAAGACACTCTACGTAGCGTCATCGACTTCGGATGCCAGAAAATAGACACCATGTGACTCAGAAACTATATAGCAACCGCTAAAATAGTTAAAAATAACTCGTATCTTCCAGAAAGAAAGAGAAAGGATAGGCACGCATACCTTCTAAAGCATAAGACACGGCTCTCTATAAAATGAAGTAGAGAAATTAGTTTCTGGATGATAAGAGATATTTTTAGATGATTATTTGTTCATAGGGTTATTAAATATTTTGTGTCCTCTGTACATGTTAATTCCTAGATATTTGAACAGTAAAATATGTTCGACAGTTGTTAAACTAAAATCTGTTCAGTTCGCTACTTATTTGAAGAAATATAAGTTGCTAAATTTTTTCACAGACCTTAAATTAGTTGATGATTCTCTAAAAATTACCTATCACTAAACAATGAATGATACAAAATTGAACTTTTTTCCATTCTTTATCGTTTTTAATGGTATAATGGTTTTTATCAAATTTACTGTATGTGGTTCTAACATCGCGCAGATATGTTGGCGTAATATTGAAGGTGACAAAAAGCGGGAGCACTATTTATATTTTTTATTTTATTTTGTAAATTACTGTTCTATCAGCTAATTAAAAACGCTTGATAATAACACCATCAAATACTAATTTTCGGTTGAAGGAATTTTGAACACTTAAAACATTTGGCGTTATTCTAAATATTTGAAATTTCATATGTTTAGGATTTTCAAAGTCTCAAAATTAAGATTAAAAACATTATTAAGTTTTTATTTTCTACATTATTTTTGAAATTTTTAAGATATTATTTACTAATATCATAAAATATTATAAAATGATGTTTGGTCATGGTAGTTCTACTATAATGATATTCTGTCTTTGCAACTCTTTTAACGAACAGAATTCAGTTAAGTGACGATGTTTCTTGAACTCAAAAATGCTGTCATTTATCACAACCCGATTTACAAACATTTCAACTTGATGACAACTCCTTTTGTCTACAGAGAAATGAGCTTTATTTCTGTGGGTTTCTTGAGGATTTGGCTCTCAGCATCGCGTTAAGGTATTCAAAAATCCAACAATTTTCCAACATTCTTTGTGTATGAATAATACATCCTACCGAGATACCGCTTTCATTCAAAGGATAGAGGTGTATTGTGCTGGCGATTGGCGCGAGGTAGGTGAAGATTTTTGTATTGGAGGGTTGCAGAGGAGACAGAATTTCAAGAAGGATATGGATATTCTAAGTAATTTAGTAGTGTCATCTTCTTTGTTGAAACAATCGGACGAGTTTTGATTTTGATGTTCTTTTTTTACGCCTATAACCGATAGAGCAGAAATATATTTACATTTGAACATAATTGTTTGAATTTTAAGAACGCTGCCCTTGCCATTTCTATTCGTACCCGGATCTCTTGGTCTGGATCTAATTCTGTGTTGATGTAAGCTCCCAGATATTTATATTTTGTCACTCTCTCTATTTGCTGTCCACCAAGAGTTAGTTGTTCATTATTTATTGGACTCCTTGATACTATCATAAATTTGGTCTTATCTGTGTTGATGTCCAGTCCCATTTGAATGCATTCACTATTTATTGCAATTTTATCTTACAGTTATTAATTGCAGTGTTGCCTGAGTTTCAAAATGTCTTTCTCACTGAATAAAAATTAAATACTGCAATTTTACGAAAGATGTAAGAATCACTTATAAAATGGGAAAATGTGTAAACCAGATGTGGCAACTGTATTTTTCAAAATAGCCCTTAATAAATAAATAAATAAATAGTTATTAAAATATTAAAATTACATTACCTTGCATATATACCCAATCCTTAATAAATAAATAAATGAATAATAATTATTAAAATATTAAAATTACATTACCTTGCATACATACGCAATGAAAATATATTAAAAACTAGAAGTATATTGCTTCCTATGATAATAACCTACAGTACGGTTCTAGGTGACATCATTTTTATTGAAAATCGCGCAACATTTTACTCTTCATTGTGATATTCTTACTCTTTCGGATAAACTTTACTTTAACTTAACTTTAAGTCGATGATATCAAATGTAAAGCCATTATTAATTTTTTAACATATATGTACAACCTTTTTTCAGTTAAAGAAAAAACAAACCAGCTAAGTTACGTAATGAGACAAGCAACGATGTGAACTTTAAATTACAAACATTTTGCACAACTTAATCACAACTTAGAAGTCAATCGCATTGTTATCACAAAATTGGTATTTGATGGGCGTTTATGCAACTGGCTATTTGTCTTGTGTTTCTATTGCTGTCGTCTTTGGCGATTTTGGTTTTTTGCATCAGTTTGTTTTCTTGTGTTTTCATATTATATAGATCCACTTTTGAGTCATCTTGCATATAACTAAAAAAATAGTTTTGTTTTAATTTGTAGGTTAGAAGAACAGTTTCTCGTAAACACATGTCAAAACTGTCACCTGTCAAAACTGTCACCTGTCAAAATCATCGCGTGTCATAACGGTCTTGCTTGTTGTATTGTTTGGAAACATTCTCGTCTAATTTGCTTAGGATTATTGTAAATGTTATTTACGTGTTTTTTCATGTATCAAAGGATAGGTGTTAATGATAAGATTGTAAATATAAAGGCCAGATTTAAAATTAGTGTCTGTGATTTTATTATAGATAATACCAAACTAGATTTTGTATATATAATTGACTTTTTTCTACAATTTTCAATTTCGGATTTAATTTTTAACAGTAATTTTAGTTCGATTATAATTTTAATTATAATTTTTTTGATTTTAGTTTATAATGACCAAAAATTACTAAATCGTAGTCGGCATATTTACGCAACTACGAGCTTTGTTTTATTTTTTAGTTTTAACCACCATTAGCATATCAAAATTGAATCGACTTGATAATTTATATTTTTGTATAACATTTGAATCTAACATTCAATTTTGTAGAAAAATAGTCAATTTTCTATTTTCTCGAGTTAGTCAATTAATTAAGGATTTTTTTAAATGTATAAAGTGTTAACTTTTATAATTAAGCATTGGTTTACTTTGTTGATATACCTCGAAAGCAAATATATACAATTATTATATTCTATTTTTTTCTTAATCCTTTTGTCTACCCATGTGTCATTTTCCCAAATAAATCACAAAGCTACTACGACCGACTAAATATGGAGAATAATAATTTTATTTATAACTTTACTGCGCCCATATAATACTTCGCCCACAACGTTTTACCCTCGGAGGATTCTCATAAGAAAGAAAGCAGCGAAATTTTGACCGCTTTTTCAAATTAAACGTTTATTCATTATTTTTTATTAAGTTTTTTACTGGAACTTCATTTGATTTGCACCTAAGAAACCCAATTGGGAAATAAAAAATGTTCATTTCACGGGAAACTTTATTACAGATATCTGATAATTTCAGGGAAGACTTAATGAAAAATATGATATGAGATACTGTCAAATTGGTTAATTTTCCTTTATAAACAAAGACTAAAGTCCACACATACGAAAGTAGTCCAGTCATCAGAGATTCGACCCCTAAAAATAATACGAGCAAGCTGAATTTCGCTGAGAATTTCAATTTTGGGACTCCACAAAAAAGATGCAAAAAAGTTTACCACCGCTACACCCGGCTTCCCTCTAAAACCATTGTATTGATTGATTTACCCAGAATCTGTACCCAGTAGAAAAAATGTTTTAAATAAAAAATATAGCTAAGATAATTTTGAACAAAAATGTTTATTAGAATTTTTTGTGCAGAATGAATCAAATTTGTATCAACTCGACGGTAAAAATTTGATATCTTTTGATCAGAGTGTCCTATCGACAAAAATCAAAGTGCGTTTTAAAGGTGAAGAGTGCAGCTTTCATTCACAAATGAAGTGAGCTTTTATAAAAGTGTTAAATAAATAAGAAATTCCTCACCAATGATTGGAATATTGGAATACTTTGCATCATACACAAAAAGGGAGATATTTTTGAATGCTCCAACCACAGAGGAATTACGCTTCTAAATGCACCGTATACAATATTTTCCAGAGTACTATGTCACCGTATGGCACCATATGCAAAACGGGTAATAGGAAAATACCAGGCTGATTGCAAAGGTGATAAATCGACGATTCATTAGATTGCAACCCTGAAACAAATTATACAAAAAACACTGGAATATGGCATTGATACTCATAATACATAGGGCTATACAAGATACAGGGATACAAGAGAACACCTATCCTATAGGGCTGTTAAATAAACTTATTTTCGGTTCTCCTTTTCCTTCGCATTTTTCTGACAACCAAAATTTTCATAACAATGAGGTCCGACAATTGACATTGACACACAACACATCAGTGATACCATCTAAAATAACTTATGGTTGCCTACCCTACATTCTAGTTCTGACACCGAAGCTAATGAACATCTTCAAAAATGTTAGTGGTTTAAAAATTACAACCAAAAATGTGAAAACGGTATCGAAGTTATACACAAAAACAAAAGATCCTTTCACAATACAGGAGTCATCGAATGTTGTATATTCTATACCGTGTACCAATTGTAACAAAAAATATATAGGAGAATCATCTCTTAATTTTCACAGTAGGGTGGTCTCACATCGTAGCGATATAAAACCAAAAAAATAAATGCATGTGCATTGACAGAACATGCAATAACGTTGAAACATGAATGTAATTTTGAGGATTTCTGTATTTTGGCAAAGGAAGAGAACCATTCAAAACGTGTTTTCTTGGAAATGTGTTCCATAAAATCTAGTACATCTTGCATCAATAAAAAATAAGACATAGATAAACTGAGCAACATTTATTGTTACTTACTGGAAAAACATCCAAAATAAAATTAATATCTACCTGTACCTACACATATTACACTTATATGTATAACATGTTTGCATACCATTAAGACAGTTTTAAAAATTAAAATCACCTAAGATGGGCCTCTAGTATTTCTTAAAAAGAAATATAATATTAAGTACACTTACTTCTTAATCATAGGGTTTTTTTCTTTTTGTTCTCTATGTGTCAGAGTTAAAACACACCAGTAAAAGATGACAAACTAAGTTTTACTATCTGTACCTAAATTGTAAAGAATTTTAGAATGTATTTTGTCCATTATTTTATATTTTATATGTGTGGTATTAATGTTGGGTGTCTATGCTTTTACCAACGACTAGTAAGTTACACTGAAGAATGTGTTTATAAATATTTACATATTTTTCTTATTACAGTGTCTTGAAAAAGGAATAAAACCAATTCGAAAGCTAGACAAAAAGTCAAAATAGTGTTTCATTAACATCCCGGCCAATTTTCTGACTGCAACCCTAATAAACTGTGTGGTTTGTATATATCGACAGTCACTAATATAATCTTCAGTAATTCTTGTATATATATATATATATATATATATATATATATATATATATATATATATATATATATCTATATACAATGCAAAAGTCTAGGGAGATTTTTATAAATAGACGTATTTTGTTTATCTTAAAAAAAGTAAAACAAAATTTGTAGTTTCATTTGTTGTTTAATATGTCAAAAACCATAAATTGCAAAAAAAAACAGAAAATTGGAGCAAAAAAAAATATATTGCAAATCACCCATGTTTCATATACCACCATAAAATGTCAAAAATACGAAATATATTTTAAAATAAAGTATGGCCACCACGTTGGTTTGTCACAGTTTACCTACAGTATAGTCGCCTCGTATTTCGGTGAGACTGTGTAAAAATATATTTATCTGTAATAAAAGCAGACAATAAAAAATAAAATAAAAGTACTCTACCAGGAGTAGTTATTAACTGCAAAATTATCAATGACTAAGATGTATAATAATACAAAGTTTTAATATTCTCATCGATATTTACATTTAGATGAGCCTGGTAAAATATGTACAGTCGCTCAGATAAAGTTATCATCGATGCATTCTTTGCGTAAGATAACAATTTTTGCCTGAGCAACCGAAACCATAAAGTAGTTTATCCCAATAAATTTCGTTTCGACCGTCCAGTGGTTTACAATTGGGTAGGCAGGTATAATATTTTATATTATTTTAAACTTTATTTTTAAACGAAATATTGTTTATTTGGATGAAACCTGGTATGGTATTCATGACACCGTGAAAAAAGTTGGACGAATAATCACAAAAAGTGTTCTAATTCATTACCGCCCAATAAAGGACAGAATTATAATTTTACACTGCGGTGTAGAAAATGGATGCATCGACGATTTATTATTAATATCTGTAAAAAAAATAAAGACGTGAATCTAGATTATCATGAGGATAGGAGGGTTCAATTTGTGAATCATGGTTTGAAAAATCTATATATATATATATATATATATATATATATATATATATATATATATATATATATATATATATATATATATATACATATATATCGCACAAGAAGTTCGAGCGTCAATTATAATGCTTTCAGCCATCAATATGATGGAAATGAAGTTTTAAAAAAGTTCAACTCAGGAACCATAGATGTAAACGTTTAATGTTTTTTTTGAAGAAAAAAACAGAAGTTAGTTTTTATAAAACTAACTTCTGCAGCTGAAGAGCCAGCGGAACCCTCTAATCAATTGGAATATCTTTACAAAGCCGTGTAGTAAAATGTAAGCGACATTTTCAATACCTCTCTGATGATACCATCCAAACATATGCTGAAACATGTTTATGAAGAATTGTGTTCTAAATTGTCTAAATCAGAAGCAATTGTAGAAACATGTTTATCAGAGTGTCCAAAGCAATCTGCTACAAGACTATAGGAGAAACATCTTACCTACATGACAGGACAGATAATTATAATTTTACACTGCGGTGGAGAAAATAGATGGATCGATGATGTATTATTAATACCTACAAAAAAATATTAAAGGAACCTCTTCTTCCGAGATTACCTAAATATAGTGTGATTATCATGGACAACGTATCATATTATTCAAGATGAATGAGAAAATTCCAAATATTACTTGAAACAAATTACAAATTCAAGAATTTGTTTGAGAAAGATTTGTACTTTGAAGCATCATATAGTAAAAAGGAATTGTTGGAGGTTGTTGACAGTAGACAGTACCAGAAGGAATATGTTGTTGATAACTGTACTCGCAGTAATGGGCATACCGTGCTTGGTATGCCCAGTATTACAATTACTTCCTCCTTACTATTGTAAATTGAACCCAATAGAGTTAATATGGACACAACTTAAAGGTAATAGAAGAAGAAGAAACGTGGCTCCTAAATTTTTGTCTACTGCTCTCCAGTTAATTAGAAGAGAAGTCACAAAGATCACAGCAACCAACTGGAAAAGTGTAATCAAACATGTAATCGCAGTGGAAAATGACTATGTTAAATATTTACCAGCATTAACCAAATGAACTATAAATATAGAAGATACAACTGATACTAGTGATAACAGTGATTATGAGTAGATTATTAAGTTCTTATTTCCAACTAGGTGTTCGTTGAAACCTTTATTTTTATTGTAATTGTACAAATTCTCGTTTTGCTTATATATCTTTGAAAATAGAGTACAAATACACTTCATGATAGAACAAAAACATACAACATAATTTAATTTAAAATAATCAAAGTACAGGTTAGGTTATTATAAAATACCTGCTAGATATATAAAAAAGATGTTCATAAAAGTTTTAGACCTATTACCCATTTTTAAATTATTGAGATACTAAGTCTTCTCTCACACGGTGTCAAACCAAAGTTGTTAATAGAATACGCTGTATATAATTTAAAAAATTAATTCTTTATTTTTTTTATTACAATAACTAAGTTATCAGGAATCAAATGTGATCATAAGTTTTAAAACTTATGAGCAGTTGTGTTATTAAAACGTTTGTATACTAAAATACTTGTACATAAAAAATTTATTTAATTGTATGTGATAATTACTTTTATTAACAATTTTTTATAGGTATTGTTATTTTACAATAAGTTCTATTTAGCCGAGTCGATTAGTGTTATCACTTCCTAGATATATCACAGAAGTTAACAACACCAATATTTTTTATTTAAACTTTATAGAAAATGAAACTTTTTCTTAAATAAAAATAAAAACTTTTATTTAATTAAAAATTAGATATCTACGCTACTGTTCAATAAAGTAGTGGTAACTCTAACAGTGTTGCCATTTTAGTAGTATTTTACTCCTCTGGTTCCTATAAATTTTCTCACGAAATTACGTGTCGACTATATATCTACTGTTCATGCTCCGAATCACACTGTTAATGTCTGCTTGAGGTAGTTGTGTCCATTGTTCTGTCAGAAGCTCTTTTAATTGAAGCTCATTGTAGATATTGCCCATATGTGGAGCAATTCTTAGTTGGAGCATATCCCATACATGCTCAATGGGATTCAAGTCTGGTGGGTGTGCTGGCTACGGCAATACATCAATACCCTTGTTATCCAACCAGTTTTGTTTGTTACAAAGTTTGTTACAATATGCGCAACATGTGTTAGAGCGTTATCATGCATAAAGTTAAAATTTTTAAAAACAGCAGCAGCAAACGGGCGCACAACAGTTTCAAGAATAGTGTCCAAATATTGCTGATTTGTGAGAAAGCCACGTCAGAAAATGACGTCAGTTCTTCCGTCAATCATGATTCCGCCCCATACCATTAATGTATCACCTCTGTATGCATACACTTCTTGAAGATGTCGTAATCGTTCTCCATTTCCGGGTCGTCTCCAAACTCTTGTCCGGCGAGAATCTGGATGAAATCCATATCTAGATTCGTCACTAAACAAAACTGTGGCCCAGTCATTGTCAGTTCAATTCTGAAACTCTTGACACCAGCTGTAATCTTGCAGCGCGATTGCCTCTAGATAGAGATGGACATCTCAGTGGTCGCCGACTACGAAGATGGCTTCATGGAGACGATTACTCACAGTACTGCTGCTAATTGTTACATTATGTGCAAGCTGTAATTCATTAACCAGCTCGGGTGCTGTGATTAAAATGAAATATCGGTCTTGAGCGACAGTTGTAGAGCGACCACGTCCTGGATGTTGCTCGGCTGGACTCCCAGTGTCTCTAAACCGACGCCACAAACGACTTACGATGCTTTAGGAGACACCCAGCTGGTCAGCAACTTGAGTTTGTCGCATATCAGCTTAAAGGAGGCCCACGGCTCTATTCATCTCGTCCAACGTTAAATGTTGTCGTTGCATGATAAAAAGACAATATCTTCAACTCACCTATTAAGCAAGAATGGTATAAAGTGACTAAAATTAAAAATAAACAAAACATAAAAATGTCGATTTTTTTGTCCCTTATAAAAACATTCTAAAACACGTATTGCTATCAGTTTTACAATTTTTTTTTGATAAGAAGTGAGTGCCTGTATCAACAATTATAGTACAAGCAAATTTATATGGTCATGAAATTTCTGTCATTGGTATTGTCAAATTATTAAAATATCCTTAGACTTTTGCGTTGTATATATATATATATATATATATATATATATATATATATATATATATATATATATATATATATATATATATATACATACAGGGTGAGTCATGAGGAACTTTACATACTTCTACCATATGTAGAGTCCCTCAGGGAGCATATCATGTGGCCACTAAAAAATGTCAACTCCTCTTCTTTATTAATTAACAGGGTGATTTGTGTAATTGACCATTTATTTCATTTTACTGTAGTGTTTATACGGCTCATTTGATTTTTTTTATTTTTGCATGATACAGTACACTACTATCAAGCATTCGACTGGTATTAGCTAAACTAAAAAAATCCAGGACTGGCTTTGGAAAAATTAATTTAGGGATTCGTATTAAATATTACACCCTGTATAAATTTTTTTTAAAATGCAATAAGTGATTTTTAAACTACATAAATAGCTAATGAAAACGACATATGCGACAATGTTGTCGCACTTTTATTAAATTTTTAGTGAACGATCAAATCTTACCAAAAATAGAACAACCATAATGAAGTATCAAATTATAAGGTATTAATTTAAACAAATGTTATAAATTTCAAACATTTTAATTAAAATGAGTTCCTACAACATAATCTAATACGTAGAAAATTAACATCTTTACTGTCACTTTGTATTATCTCTACGATAGAATCAATTGGTTTTCAATTTTAAATTTTTACTCATAGATCGTATTGGGGCATTATTTTCGATAAATAATAAATTAAATTGATTAAAAAGTCAAACCTCTTGTATGTGTTAGTTTTTGAAGATTGTAAGTGATTAAAATTTTATGTCAAATAATAATACATTGCATCAACTGTACTAAATAAAAATAAATCTAAAAAAGTTTAAAATGAAGGTTGGCGTTGACCGTTTGACGTTTCTTGATATTTTATACCCATTGTCATTATTGTCATTATCAATTGTTATTTATGTGTACAAGAATACATATTTCTTCCGTCATATCTACGTTAAGTACATTGTGTTAGTTTTGGTAGAGCTTTTGTTACTTTCGTTCAAAATGCCACATCAGTTTTCGACCACAGAATATGCAGACATAATATTTGTTTATGGATTCTGTAATGGGAATGGTAGGACTGCTAGTAGAGAATATCGCAGGAGATTTCCTAATCGTCGAACTCCCAGTCATTCAACATTTGGGTCAGTTTTTAATTATTTGCGAGAAAATGGCACTTTTCCTAGTGGAACAACAGAGCGACATGTAGATGAAGCGCAGGAAGATGACATTATGGACGCCGTTACTATGAACCCTACAATAAGCACTAGACAAGTAAGTCGAGAACTCAATGTTACTCAATTAAAAGTAAGTAGAGTCTTACAAAAAAATAATCTATACCCATATCACATTCAAATGGTTCAGCGACTACATGCTAGAGACGAGATCGATAGGTTGGAATTTTGTACATGGATTAACAATAATCGACCAACGCTATACACGACACTATTTACAGATGAAGCCCAATTTACCAGAGACGGGATAAATCATCATCATATAACGGGGGTCCTACGGCGATTGCCGCTTCCCGCATTTCAGCCTCCATCTTTTCCTATCTCTCCAATCTCCCTCTTCTAAGCCTCTAGATTGCATTGTTTTTGTAATTTCTCTTCTCCAGGAATTTGGTGGTCTTCCCCTTTTCCTTCTTTCTGGCGGAACATACATTAAGGCTTTCTTTGGCCACCGCTCCTCCTCCATTCTCATCACGTGACCATACCATTGTAATTGCCTTCCTTGTATTCTATCTGAAAGAGTATCTCTAATTTCTGTACGGTTTCGTATTTCCTCATTCCTGATTCTTTCCATTCTCGATACTCGACATGACCTTATATAGACGGGATAAATAATTCACGAAATTCACATGTGTGGGCAGAAGAAAATCCCCATGCTAATCGAGAACGTCGTTCTCAGTTAAGGTTTTCGGTTAACGTGTGGATTGGTGTCATAAATAACCAATTAGTAGGTCCTCACTTTTTTGTTGGTCCTTTAACAGGGCAGGTCTATTTGAACTTTCTACAAAATATTTTGCCGAATTTGCTTGCCAACGCGAACGTTGCTATCCGAGGGATGTATTTTCAGCATGATGGGGCACCCCCACACTTTTTACTGGCAGTGAGACAACATCTCAATAATGTTTATAGCAACAGGTGGATAGGACGTGCAGGTCCTATTTCGTGGCCTTCAAGATCTCCTGATTTCAATCCCGTTGATTACCATATTTGGGGACGATTGAAGCAACTAGTTTACGCAGTGAATATTAATAACCGACAACAATTAATTGATAGAATTATACATTGTTGTAATACTATTAGAAACGATCCCCAGAGTATCCGTAATTCAATACGTCAATTAACAATTCGGCAACAAAAATGTGTGCAGGGTTCCATTTCGAAAATCTATTTTGAATTCTTTTTATTTTGTTACCATTAGTGTATCTTTTCCAGTTCTAATTTATGGGTTTATCATATCTATGTACATATTTTTAGTTTTTTTTTAAATTGTTCTTCGTTATTGTTAGTAGTTACTGTTTCTTGTTGTGCAGTGACTCAGTTTATCATTTCAATTAAAATGTTTGAAATTTATAACATTTGTTTAAATTAATTACCTTATAATTTGATACTTCATTATGGTTGTTCTATTTTTGGTAAGATTTGATCGTTCACTAAAAATTTAATAAAAGTGCGACAACATTGTCGCATATGTCGTTTTCATTGGCTATTTATGTAGTTTGAAAATCACTTATTGCATTTTAAAAAAAATATATACAGGGTGTAATATTTATTACGAATCCCTAAATTAATTCTTCCAAAGCCAGTCCTGGAATTTTTTAGTTTAGCTAATATCAGTCGACCATATGTAGCTCCCTGAGGGACTCTACATATGGTAGAATTATGTAAAGTTCCTCATGACTCACCCTGTATATATATATATATATATATATATATATATATATATATATATATATATATATATATATATATATATATATATATATACCGCCACAGCGACTGTGTGAGACTAAGTGAGAGTTTTAAAGCTTCTTCTGTAACCTTTTCAATAATTTACTGATCATCATATATATCTCATGGCCATCATCATCAGCTAGCACCCATTCTTCTACATCATTGTTATTCGCATCTTCACAGCCAGAAATATTTTGCACAAGGTCCCTTAACAAATTGGTTTCTTCAGCCTCTAGATCTGACATTTCTTCGTAAGTAAGGCTTGACCAGATTTTTTCAAGGAGGTTCTTATAACTTTCTCATTCACAAATTCTTAAGCCTCTGCTACCCAGTAAATGTTGTCTTTTATATTTATGTTCTTGAGTTTTTCTAATAGTGGCAGTAATTTATCTTTATCACTGATTAGTCGCCTCAAGAGCTGCTTTTCTGTATAACAATTTCGCAAGCTGCAAACGTGCTGGTGCATTGGTTGTAACAGCTGTTAAATCTTCACAAACTAAATTATCATTTGACGGATGAGATGCTGCATAGTCGATGAGAAGCAGAGCATGGATTGGCAAGCCTGATGTTTCACAAAAATGCTTAACCTCTGGAGCGAATTGGTTTTCAAACCATTCCATAGATGTGCGTTCATCCACGCTTTTTTGGAATTCCTGTAGTACACAGGTAGAGAATTGACATTTTATATATTTGCTGAGGTGAGTAGTTTTCTGCATTAATGATGTCAGAAAATTTACCAATGAATAAAATTTGAGAAGCGCTGAGCCCGGGATAAATTTGATAAAAATGATGTTTGATAGTACGTCTCAGATTAATGTATTCTTCAATTAAAGGGTTCATTACTTCCTTCTTATTATCACAGGCTCTTATTGCATTCAAAACGAAAGTACTGTACTTAATGCTAGGCATATCATTTATGTTGTTCTGAAGCTATTTTCTTGTGGCATCTTATAGTAGGGCAAACCGGGGCTGGTTGGTACACTTTTCAAATTAAGGTGCCCATATTTTGTTTATTGACAGATGGTAAGAAAATATGTTTAATTTCCTGATTAGTATTGTCTTATTTACATAAATTTCAAATTACGTAATGTTTGGACTTATCCTATCTCCAGAATTAAATTTTTCCTTAAGGATGCAAGTGTACCAAGCAACTCCGTATTCGGGGTTAGTTGGTACACACCTTGGGGTTGGTTGGTCAAGACAGAAACTAGGAGATTGATTAATAGTTTTATTATTTTCATATACAAATCAGCCTACAAAAAGTTAATATTATAAAAAAATCCGTGTCTATTCTTAAAAAAAACGAATAATCTAATCAGATTCATCCGAATCGCAATTGTGACACTCGTAGAACAAGCCCTCATCTGCGCATTTTTCATATGCCCACAATTTGCATTGATTGCACTGAATCCATTTCTCCTTAGGCAAACTATTTGACCAGGGTTCAACGCAAATCAGGCAGAAGGTGTCCTCATCACTACTTGAATCATCTTTAATTTTTGCTTGTTTTTTCGTGTTCTTTTTATTTTTGCCAAACACCTGTTTTTTAATTGATTTCGTTTTTATTTTCTTTTTCTCTTCTTCTAAGACATCTTTAATAGGAGTATCTGTCAAAATTTCAGATTTTCTTTTTTTGCGATCATGTTGCCTTTTTCTTTCTGCGGCTTCTGGAAACGGTTTCAAATTTTCGAGATCTGTAAAATTACATGTTGCTTCTTTATTAGGGGACTTGGGGCACTGAGAATTTTTAGGTAAGAAAATATTTGGACCTTTTTTGGTAGGCGTCTGACTTTCTTTAATTCTGCTTCGTCCAGCTTGCTGCGTGTCTTCGTTAGAATTAGTTTGTTGGTCTGGCAATCGGTTGTCGACACGGATTAAAGTCACTTCAATGGGTGTAATTTGATCAAGATCCGGTTAATTGGTTTCAACCTCTAATACTGGATTCGGGGTTTGTCTATCTGTGACATAAGCAGCCATAAATTCACTATCCGGAAAAATATCTCTATTAAATGGATAAATTCCGGAAACCTGAAATCCAGCTGTAATATTGTTTGGAGTTGTTGCTAATGGTAGTGCAGTACGAACTATTGTTACGATAAATATTATGACGCATAAAACTGTAAATATATTATTTCTAATTTTTTTTTCTATTCTAGTAATTTCGCCGCTCAGCTAAAAGACCTGTTTGTCAACCTGAAGTTTCCAGAAGCAGGTCGATTAAAACCAGTCCGAGTAACCTCCTCGTCTATTCGAAGGGAATCGCCGGAACTCTAGATTAACGGCATTTTATATTTAAAGAGGGAATTTTGTTGAGGACAGTTAGTCTGAAAAATAACATAGCGTCGAGTTTTTTTTAATGTAAACGACTCCAAGAATACGATTTTAAGATTGAGCACCGGGACGGAGTTAGCCGCAGAAACGCTGATTCTCTTTCCAGAAGGCCATGCCCAGCAGAGTGTTCCCACTACAACAAAACGGAATCCAAGGAAGTAGCAGTGCTAAGAACAACGATGGTCAACGACGACTGGACGCCTACTAACATCAGGGAAGAACAAGAAAGAGATCCAGTTGTACAGAAAATTCGAAAATGGAAAGAGGAGAACCGTCGACCACCTTGGCAAGAAATATCAAACCTATGCTCAGTAGTTAAGACGTATTGGGCCCAGTGCGACTCATTTATCACGGAAGATGGCTTTCTCAAACTAGTACTGGAAAATGATGACGGTTCAGAAAAGAGAAGACAGTTGGTGATCCCAAAGAGCAGAATAGCCGAAGTACTTCGTCAGTTACACGACAGTCCATCAGGAGGGCATTTCGGTGTAAAGAAAACCATTCAGCGAATTCGGGAACGGTTTTATTGGATGAACAGTTCCGACGACGTAAAGGACTTATTTGTACTACGCGTAATGGGACTCACCGAAAAAGGAGAGCTCCTATGAGACAATATAATGTTGGAAGCCCGTTTGAAAAAATAGCTTTGGACATCACTGGGCCATTTCCAGAAAGTGAAAATGGAGGCAAGTACATGTTGGTAGTAATAGATTACTTCACTAAGTGGGTCGAGATTTACGCACTTCCAGACCAGAAGACCGCCACCGTTGCAGATAAGTTGATCCAAGAATATGTCATCCAATTTGGAGTGCCTTTGGAGATCCATAGCGACCAAGGAAGGAACTTCGAAAGCGATCTATTCCAAGGAATATGTGATAGACTAGGCATGAAGAAAACAAGAACTACAGCGTATCATCCGCAATCGGATGGTATGGTAGAACGGATGAATAGGACAGTTGGCAAGTATTTGACAAAGATGGTGTCCGATCATCAGCGAGACTGGGACCAATATCTTCCGTTCTTCACAATGGCCTACAGATCTGCTGTTAACGAATCAACGGACCAGACACCAGCCATGGTCCTATTCGGACGCGAGATACGAATACCTTGTGATTTAGAGTTTAGGTGTCGACCTGGAGAAGATGTACCAGGTGAAGATTATGTGATTGAATTACGAAGAAGAATAGACGATGTACACGAGTTGGTCCATTCCCATCTTCAGATCGCTAGCGACCGAATGGGGTGCTTTAAGAAGAACGACAAAGTCTGGCTCTATAATCCCAAAAAGCGAAAAGGTTGTTCTCCCAAATTGCAGCTGTTTTGGGAAGGTCCATACTTCATTATGGAGAAGATCAACGACGTCATCTACCGAATAAGCAAGATTCCGAGGGGAAAGCCGATGATAGTACACCACAACCAGCTGGCGTCTTTCGAAGGTCACCACGACGTAGATGAAGAAGTGGAAGTAAACCAAGTCCAAGATGTGTCTGACCTCACGTTTGAAGAATTCATGGGAGCCTATGGAGGTACCGGTAAAGCAAGACATGGTGTTACCACTGAAGAAAAGCAAGATCTACTCACGCTTCCTGATGACTACTCGCTGGCCCTTACCATCCCGGCCAGTATCAAACACGCACCAGGGTTGGCATCCGTATTTCGGTAAGTTCGGTCGAGTTGCAGAACTTCAATGCCAAGTGCCAGTTCCCGGGAAAGCCTTGAAACTCCAAGATGAATCAGGTTACCTTTTCTACCTGGTAACGAAAGACACTGCCCGTGACCAACCGACCTACCGAGATGTATGGGAAGCCTTACTTCAATTGAGAGAGCACGTATAGAGTCCGACGTGCAAAAATTAGCCATGCCAAAGTTAGAGTATCGCCAATTAGATTGGAGGGTTATCCGAAGTATGGTGGAGAAGATCTTTAAAGACACCGAAGTCCAGGTGTTAGTCTGTTGCAATCCGCATAGTTACTGGTGCGGAGAGAAAACCGTCCCTTGTCATTTTTATACATCTGGAAGTTGTAAAAGAGGGTCCAGTTGCCGATACCAGCATACCGTTCCAGTTCCAGTTCCGACAAGGTTCCAGGAGGAACTATTTTTTAAGAGGGGGGCAATGTTACGATAAATATTATGACGCATAAAACTGTACTTACTTTACTTTATCGTGTTCGGACATTCATAAAATTTCGGCCCAATATCGGGCTACGTCGATTCCATCTTTGATGGCGAGCCACAATTCTTCGAGGGTACATCGATGAGGACAGTTTCTGCATGTAAGAAGATGTTCCATATTCTGTGTTTCTCCACAGTTCACATCATCTTGGTCGATTTTCTCCCATTTTGCCATGTTTGATTTTACTGGAGCGACCCCCGTTCTTATCCGATTCATAGTTTTCGACGTTTAAAAGTCTAGGGACTGGCCGGTCCATTGAACCTGGGGAAGAGGAAAATACTCAGGCGGTTCATCCTGCACTGTTCCAAGGAAGCTTTTCCTAGACTTTAGTCGCTTTCGTGGTGTTCGAGCTTTGTATATGGCATGCCGCTCGTCCGCTATCTGTTTAATTTTCTCTATGTGCTCTGCAACGCCTCTGCGTGTTGAGGGTTCTGCAAAACCCGCTGCTTTATATAGATTTGAGAGTGGCGTTGGTTTCATGCACCCCGTTACTATCCTGCATGTCTCATTTAGCGCAGTATCAACTTGTTTGGTGTGGGCAGATCTGCCCCAAACGGGGCACGCATATTAAGCTGTTGAGAAACACAGTGCCTGTGCCGTTGTTCTTAAAACGCCAGGACGTGCGCCCCATTTACTTCCCGTTACCTTTCTGAGTATGCTGTTCCTAGTTGTTACTTTCCCTTTCGTTTTTATACAATGTTGTCTGTAGGTGAGGGACCGGTCCAGAGTTACTCCAAGATATATAGATTGGTTTGTGTGTTCTAATGTATTACCATTCCACACAATTTGGAGTTTTCGCTTGGCTTCCTTTGCGCGAAGGTGGAAAGCACAGACTTGGGTTTTAGAGGGATTGGGTCTCAGGGAATTCTGCAGGTAGTACGCTGTCATTGTTTTTAAGGCAGTTTCGAGTTTCTTCTCCACTTCTTCAAAACTATTTCCTTGAGCTCATATTGCAAGATCGTCAGCATAGAGGAAGTGCTTGGTTTCAGTCGGCGTAGGTTGGTCGTTTGTGTATATATTGAAGAGCATTGGTGCTAAAACACTTCCCTGTGGAAGGCCATTTTTTTGAACTCTCCACCTACTTACTTTACCCTCCAGCATAACGAAAAAATGTCTGTTTTGCAGTAAGGAATATACGACCTTACCCAGATGGTGGTCATTGAGAGTGTCGTATAATTTGTGGAGCAATGTTTTGTGCCTTACTGTGTCATAGGCTGCTGTCAAATCTACGAAAGCAGCCCCTGTTACACATAAAACTGTAAACATATTATTACTAATTCTTTTCTATTCTAGTAATTTCGCCGCTCAGCTGAAAGACCTGTTTGCCAACCGGAAGTTTCCAGAATCAGGTCGATTAAAACCATTCCGAGTGACCTTCTCGTCTATTCGAAGGGAATCGCCGGAATTCTCGATTAACGGCATTTTATATTTAAAGAGGGAATTTTGTTGAGGAAAGTTTGTCTGAAAAATAACATCGCGTCGAGTTTTTTTTTTAATGTAACGCACGTATTGTAATAAATGTAGATAAATTATATAATTATTAGTCTGAAATAAATTAGTTATATTGTACAAATAAAGACTTTAAACTTGTAAGTGTTATAAATGTAGAACTTCTGATAATAAATAAGGAGAATAAATTAGATTAATAAAAATACAACACTATACTGGGTACGTTATAAATGGTCATCGTTGCACCAGGATGATTAGTCATTCAAGAGTCACACGCACTATTGGCATACTTTTTTAATGGTCCATACACACTACGATCCAGTGGTTGGAGCTTATGGCTGCAAAGAGGTGGAACGGAAAACACTGTTATGCCGTGATCTTTGCAGATGTTTAGTGCCTCAGGAGACAAATGCGAATCGTGGTTGTCTATCAAAAGTAGGAGAGGGTTTTCTTTAGATGCCTTGCAGTATTTAATAAAATGCTGGATATATTGTATAAAATAAACTTCTTTCATCCAGCCTGACGGATTAGCACTTCCAGCCGGGGCATCTATGAGAAAATGGGGCTTAAAATTTACTCGAGGAAATATGAAAAAAGGTGGTACAGTATTTCCAGTACCAGAAACAGCACACGCTAGAGTTACAAGCGTGCCGCGTTCTGCTGAAGTAACTCTTCCCACTTGTTTAACACCACGTCTAGCCACAATACGATCAGGTCGTTGAACTGTACTAATCCCTATTTCGTTCATTTTCCAGATGTCCGCAGGACTAAAGTTAAATCTTCTAAGGACAATTTCTAGATTGCTGAAAAATATTTCCACATTTGTTTATTTTTTTATTTGTTATATATATATATATATATATATATATATATATATATATATATATATATATATATATATATATATATATATATAGTTTAAGTATATTATATTATATGAATTTGAAATATTGCTTTTTATGTGATAACCTCAACATATTCGAAAAGAGTTCTTCTATTGTTGAATTAATTAAATATAAATTTTAGGTTGTTTGTATTACGATAAGAATTCTTTTTAAACAAATTGACACAATTGTTTTACAATTTAGACCTAGATTATTTTTAATATTTAAATAAATGTATGTAATGATTAATTTAACTTTCGTTATGTTATGAAAATTTTTCTATTTGATCTTAAAAAACTATATAACTTTCCAAATTAATTGAACCTGTATTAAAACCTTGAAAATTGTTCAACAAGCTATTATACATATTACCTATTCCACTTATTATAATGTTCATTTTTTATTGATCGCTATTTAGATAGATACGCTATATACCAAGAAAAGAGATTGTTTTGTTGTTTTTTAATCTTCAATTCAAGGTCACATGCTGTATTTCGCGCGTCTCCCTGCTGTTTAAAGTTGAATCAGTTCGGAATTGTTCCAAACAGTCGTCAAAGTAGATAAATCGTGCTAGGCCAGTTCTTGAAATGAATAATGTTACAATATCGTCGCTGAAAAGTGAATATATAAAAAATTTACAGGAAGAACAAAACATTGTTTTTCAATATCAAAACAATGACAGAATTTTTGAATTTAAAATAACAAAATAAAATTTATTTATAATAATTTTTTAGTGCATTTAAGCTCAACCGTCAATGTTGGGACCAAAGATGCGAACGTGAAGCGAATATACTGGTAACAAAAATACCTTGAAAAAAATATTATAAATTAATTATAAAAATTATT
The DNA here is from genome assembly GCF_040954645.1 of Diabrotica undecimpunctata. Classification (NCBI taxonomy): domain Eukaryota; kingdom Metazoa; phylum Arthropoda; class Insecta; order Coleoptera; family Chrysomelidae; genus Diabrotica; species Diabrotica undecimpunctata. The sequence goes on along the minus strand of NC_092803.1, from coordinate 139,969,841 downwards.
TTATAATTATAATTATAATAATTATAAAAAAAATAACCGGTTGATTCTAATATCTATTTTTTTTTGAGTTATTGATCGTGAATCCTTCCACTGACTGTTGGTTTTGAACTCCAGATGCATCGGTTGCCTTGAGGTACCTTGTCCAAGAGCCGTTACCTGATCCTGAACAAGCTACCTAGAGAGTTAACGCAACATTGAGATTGACCAGGGGTCGTAACCTTTTGAGTCGGAAGAGCCAAAAATTACAATTTATAAAATTTTAAAGTTTTTAAAGAGCCACAAATTTTTTTTTGTCAACAATAAATAGTACTCGCATAAATAAAGTTCTTTGGTAAAAAAAAATTAATCTATTTATTCACATGTAGGTATATAGTGTTTTTCACATATATATTTTCATACATTTCATTTATTGAAGTAAAAAATTAAAACAACTAAATACCTATTCACTTATAACACTAACTTGCACTTCAATAACAAACAGTTGAGCAAATAATCTCAATGGGAGCTTTGGCTTTGCATGTTTTTAGAAAGTTTGGATAAATCTGGCTCATAACTTGTTGTTTTAAGTTTCAAACACGACTCCAAATTTTCATTTGTTAGTTTTCATATAAGTCCGTCAATTCGCGGCATTTCTTTCAAAGCTGTCCACTTTTTTTGTGTTACGTACATACATTTCTGGACTTCCAACTCTTTCAACTTGCTTTTTAATTCTGTAAATTTTCCGCTCCGCAAAGCTTTACTTTTTAAATCGATCAATTGCATTTCTAAAGATCCAGTATCAATACTATGTCAAAGTACACTTAAGTAGCTAAATACATACGAGAAGCTGGGCATAATGAAATAAAATTTATTAAAATACATTTAACAGCGATATTTCTTAATTAAAATACTTACCTAAATAAAATAAATAAATCTCTGATTATTTGGACACGAAACACTGTTTGTCCCACTCTCTCACGTACTGATTGACTATAAGTACTTAGTTTCGTCGCATCTGTAGTTGTCTCTCGTCTCCTGTGTGCCATGTGTACAGCCTGACTGACACCTGACAGCCTGACACGAACACGAACGGACCAACGGACTTGTTAGAACGTGTTTATTACGGCGCAGTCTGTACTTTTTGACGACAGTGACGTCGCGTGTCACGCTGGAGGGGTGCGGTGGGAAGCGAGTATAAGTGACTGAGAGGATCGGTGTCTAATCATCGTTAATCGATTCAGAAGGCTTTTTAAAACTTTTTTTTTTGGTACAATAAATATTTGCGTGTGAAGCCGCAGCTTCACATCTAAAGAGGCGCATGCAGCTTGCGAGCCGCAGGTGAACCCCTGAGATAGACTAATAGTTAAAATTGTTAGACTGATTGTGTTGCCTTGGATATAATGTAATATATAAAATTCTCATGTTTATAGAACTCCTCCGAAACGGCTCCACCGATGCTTATGACATTTTTTTGTGTACATTTGGTAGGTCTGAAAATATATTGTAGTCTCTTTTTTATAGCCTTAGGTGATAAGAGTGGCTTTCTGCAGATATTTTTTTTATAATTTTTTTATTTTGCACCACTAAAATCCTAAATTTTCATCCATTTACTACCAACCTCTATTTTTTAATAGTGATATGAGTATTTTTACTTTCATTCACACTCACTTCTTACACAGATTTCGGCCATTATTATTGTTTGTATATCGATCAATCGTAGCAGTGATGGCGGAACCACTTTTCGTATCTGTTATTTGTTAGGCGCCATATTCGGCTGCATAAGATGGAGGGTATATTCGTCAATTATTTCCTTTATTCGCACGCATAAGCAAATACCCGAATAGCAAATACGCCTATCCGTCCACTTTTCGGTTTTTTGACACACTTCAAATGACACGAATAAGCCGAATGCACGTCGAATGTATGTGTCGACTGTCCACATCTCGGTGTTTATCTTAACCTAACTTTATTGTAATTCTCGTTTTCCTTGAACCATTAGTTCGACAAATTTGTGTGTTTATATACAACTATCATACCTATTACGCCTTGATTTGTGGTGTACCTACTATGAAATGGAGCGGAAAAATGAAAAGGTATTGAGATTTATGGATTTAAGTAAAAATAAGTTGCAGCGACCGTCAATAGGTCCGCGTCCATTTTGGTTCTGCCAAACACGCATGACACAAATATTTAGCATTTTTGGCCTGCCGGCACAAGTGCGGAGTAGCGTATTTGTTAATTGTTGACAAATAACAAATATTTGAGCTAATACAACGAAGCCGCATAACAAATAACACATAGCGAAGTGTGTAATAAATATGCAAGTAAATTTATAAGTAACAAAACTTAATGCATGTGTCTTTGGGTTAAAACGATCCTCTAGTAATGGAGCAAAATAATCCTGGGATCATTAAATGAATGTAATCCCTTGCTAGATCCCCATTCCTATATAACCCTAATATGCGGGTAAAATGATCCCGTTGCTATTTTTTTTATTGTATGTATTTTTAAGAAGTGAATAAAGATTTTTTCTGAAAAACTCTAAAGTTCTGACTGAGCATTATAGTCCAAAGTTAACGCTGAAAGGTATAAATTTTACAACACAAATCAAGAGCCGCAGTAGGATATTAAAAGTTTTGTGTAAAAACTAAAAAGTGTGGCTCAATATTGTAGGTCAACTTACAGAAGGTCAAGTTCAAAATGTAGCTGCGATAGAAGAAACGTTAGATAAAGTAATGTTTAGAAAGAACGAAGCTGCAATTAAACATGAGGGTTGATCATAAAACTGGTAGAAGTTATGTCCAATTTAAGTCATGATTTAGATGTGGTAGAAAACATGATTCATCAAAATGTCCAGCCAAAGCATAGCAATGTTTGAGTTGTAAGAAAGTGGGACATGCAAGTAGTGTCTGTCGTTCGAAAGTTATGTTGTTAGAAGAAGGGGATATGTAAGATGAAGTAAAGGAAGAAAATTAATTATTTCTGGAATTCTTGTCTTCATTAGGACCTGAAAATTAAGCTCCAGAGAAAATAGTATTAGAGGTGGAAGGTAACTCAATTCGTATACAGGATTTTAAGAAGTTTTTATCAGCTTTAAATGTTTATTCTGTTAAGTATTGTTTAAAAGTATTAAAACTGATGTATTAGTAAAATATAAAAACAATCTTATAAATTACCTATTGTCGTTTTAGAAAGTAATAATAATTTTACTCCTCTGTTGGGTAGGAATTGGTTAAATGTATTACGTCCTAGAATTGTAATTGAAGACAAAAAGTTAACTTTTCACTTAGTAAATTTGTTAGTTAGCTGGAATTGAAAAACCTTGAAACTTCAAGTTTAATAACCGAAATAAAAAAAGAATTTAGATCTAATTTTGATGAGAATAGTAATTCATTCATTAAGCATTTTGAAATTGATTTAAATTTAAAAAAAAAATGCACAACCCATTTTTCTTAGAGCCTATGATATGCCTTTTGCCCTAAAAGAAAGTCGAATGGGAATTAAAAAAACTAGTGTAGTTAGGAATTTTACAACTCAGTTATAGTAATTGGGCCAGTCCTATAGTAGTAGTTCCAGTTCCAAATGAGGAACTCAGAATTTGTGTAGATTAAAAAAAAAACATTAAACAAATTCGTATACAGTGATCATTGCACTTTACCACTACCAGAAAATATTTTCGAATGTCTAAGCCGACAAAATATATTACAAGATTCTGGTGGTAGAATTTTAAGTGATAAAAAAGAGCGCTGTACCGAATGGAAAAATTACATAATAGAATTATTTAACGATGACCAAAGAATCTACCAAGAAATAACATCTAACCGAGATACAGGCCCACCGATTCTAATCTCAGAACTTCATAAGGCCATCGACCAAGCAAAACGAAGGAAGGCTGGTCCTGACTAAATACCTGCAGAATTATTAAAACTATTAGATAATGAGAGTGTTGCGATTATCACATCCTTCTTTAATAAGATATACAGCAGCGACAAATTACCAGACAACTGGTTAGAATCGATATTTATAACTATTCCCAAGAAAAAGAATGCCAGACAGTGTAGCGACTATCGACTTATCAGTTTTATGAGTCACACGCTCAAAATTTTTATGAAAATATTGCATTGTCGCATATATAAACTTTGTGAGGGGATAACTGGTGATGAGCAGTTTGGTTTCCGAAACGGTATGGGTACTCGAGAAGCTCTATTTTTTGCATGCGAATACTCTTACAGAAGAGCATTGAGTTTAGGAAAAATATTTACGTATGTTTTATAGATTTCGAAAAAGCCTTTGATAGAGTACCACATACATTATTATTTCAATGCTTAGACTCAGTTGGTCTGGACACGTATGACATTAGATTGCTTAAAAATCTTTACTACAATCAGACCGCTTGTGTTAAGGTGGACCAAGAGGTTTCAGCTAAAGTTTCTATTAAGCGTGGTGTCAGACAGGGATGTGTTATGTCACCGATGTTGTTTAATGCCTACACCGAACCAGTTTTTGAAATAGCGTTAAATAATCGCCGCGAAGGTGTTAAGATCGGTGGTGAAATTATTAACAACATCAGATACGCCGATGGCACCGCAATAATGGCAGAGAGTCTAGAAGATCTTCAAACCCTGTTGAATGTTGTAAACAAGGAATGCACTGAAAAGGGCTTAACAATCAACGCAAAAAAAAACAAAATGGATGGTGGTCGGAAAAATTAATATCGAAGACTCAGTACTAAGATTAGATAACAAAATCCTGGAAAGGGTGGAACACTTTAGATATCTGGGTAGCTGGATTGACTGCAGGGTTGAAAGTGACGAGGAAATTTCGACCAGAATAGAACTCGCACGGAAAAACTTTATTAACTGGCGTTCTGTATTATGCAGTAGAAGTCTGTCGTTGACCACACGTCTAAGAGTATTGAAGTGCTACGTCTGGTCCACTTTGTTCTATGGATGTGAAACCTGGACAACAAAAATAAAAAATCTTAACAAATTAGAAGCGTTTGAGTTATGGTGTTACCGTCGCATGCTCAGAATCCCGCGGCAGCCCACATATCTAACGAACGCGTGCTAGAGACCGTACACAAAGAGCGAGAATTGATGAACATCATCAAAATGAGGAAGGTCCAATACTTCGGTCATATAATGAGAGGACCTAAATATCGCTTACTCCGGTTAATCATTCAGGGCAAAATCGAAGGAAAACGTTGGGTCGGAAGAAAACAACTGTCCTGGCTGCGTAACATTAGACAATGGACAGGTCGAACGGTCGAGGAACTGTTTCATCTAGCTGCCGACCGAGAATCATTTCATCAGCTTGTCAATATGACGATAGCCAACGCTTGAATACAAGCACGGCACACAAAGAAGAAAAAGAAGCCGACATAAATATTTTACTGTTCTAGATTTAAAAGGTGCTTATCAGCAGCTAAAGGTCAGTAAAAATACACAAAAAAAATGTTAGTAATAAACACCCATATAGGCTTGTTTGTCTTCACTAGACTAACATATGGTATCAGCTCAGCACCAGGTATTTTTCAGTCGGTGATGGACAGCATTTTGGCAGAGTTACAAAATACTAAATGTTACTTAGATGGTATTTTAGTATATGGTGAGTCGCTTATAGATTGTTACGAAAATATCAGAAAAGTGTTAAAACGTTTACATGACTATGATGTAAAAATTAATGTAAATAAGTGTAAGTTCTTTGAAACTAAAGTAGAATTTTTGGGTCTTATCATAGATGCAAAGAAAATACATACTACTGAAGAAAATATCGTAGCAATTAATTCAGCTTCAACTTGTTGTCTTCCAAATTAAAACCATTATATGAACTGTGTCAAAATAATATTGATTTTAATAATCGCTGGTCACCTGAATGTGATAAAGTATTTTAAGAAAGTGAGAAGTGATTAACTGTTGCGTTCTGCACATACGACGACCTCAATATAACAATTGGGGCCATCCTGAAGGGGGAGAGAAGATATTCTGTTCAATCTAGAACTCGCTGGTTTCCCCCTTTCGGATTGGGTATGTATATTAAAATAAAAGAAAAGAAATGAAAACCAGTGGACTGTATAAAACTCTATTTTAACAAGAAGTAAAATCAATCATAAATATACATAAATACATACAATTATAACTGAAGAAGAATATATACAAACTTAAATATTAGTCAATACGAGAAACGACACACAAAAAGAGAACCATAAACAAAACAAAACTGTCGATTCTAAAAAAATTACTGACCGAAAGCAGTAAAATAATTTGGTATATATACAACGTTATACAGAGAAATAATATTATAAAGAAATAAAAATATGAATATATATGTCATATAAAAACAAATTAATAAACTCAATTCAAACGTATACTCATAATACACATTATGAGTTAATATATATAAGGTAATAAACTACACAACGCTGTGATATACATACAAAAATAATAGTGAAATTATTATAATCTAATAAATATACAAATCTCCGTAAAGGTAATAAAGTTTAATGTTCTCAATAAAGTTCAAAAGTTCAAAATCGCGACACAATATGTAATAATTGGGCACCAAATAAACGTACTTAGCCCATGCAGCAACAAAATTTTGACAACAAATAGTATAATTTGTACTTTACCCCATAAATCATAGCACCAACCGCTATTACCAACGACGTCTTCATCGACGTACACCAGAAACCACAAATTTCATATTGCAACTTTTTTGCATCAAACCGACTTCCTCGGTCAAAGGACCGATGCCAAGTCCCTTAGGTACCTTTTACCAAAACGCCCATACACATGTGTGTGGTTTGAGAGATAAAACTCGACTCTGATTTTGTAGATGCATCGCTTATCTCAAATACACATCTGTGTCATTTTGCAGATTGCCCGTCTCGTAACATGTAGTTTTTAACCCAGATGCACCCTTGTACATTGAATCTTGATATACGGGGAGAATCAAAACTACCACAAAGTCTGTTAATATTATATAAATGTTTATATATCGTTGCGAAACTGCAACATTCTCCCCGCGTTGGCATACGTGCCAATAACACATAACTGTACTTTGTACTCCCGACGCACTGTACAAATTACGAAACCGTAAACACTTCTTCGGTTACGAAACGAACGCCACACTTACAATACTACGAAGAAATACATTTACAAAAGAGTATAAAGACCAATAACTTACAAACGATAATAGGTTACAAATACATAACTACATACTAAATATACATCACTACAATTATACAATTCTAAGTACTATGCATAAAACGGATTTCCTCTCTTATAGGAAGTGTATTCCTCTATTATCCTAGGATACAATACATGAACTTGACTCCATCGAGATGTGACTACTCAAGCGAATCCTCAGGATATCATGGACGGACCAGTTAACCAATGGGACCGTATGAAAAAGAACGAGGAAAGAAAGAAAAGTGATGTATATGATTAAAAGGCAACAATCAGAAAGTCTCGGACTCATGATGAGAGACGGCACTCAAAACAAATACTACAAATAAGCTTCTAATAGTTCTCGAAAAGCAAGGAAATGGGAGAAGATAAATATCCTGGTTAACAAACCTAAGGAAATGGTTCTCCGCAACAACAACTAAGTTAAGGACAAACAAACGGAATATTTATAGCCCGAATGACCACTAAAATCGAAACGAATAAGCAGCAAAGACAAAAGAAATATCGTATGAATTATAACACTATCCCTAGATATTAGCAATCTACCTGGACAGACATAATCATGACGAAAATGTAAAATGAAGAAACTTTATTCTTCCATAAGCTTTATCCATAAAAGATAATTATGATAATTTAAACAACAATAAGCAAATTATCTCAGGTTGAGACTCAGCTCCATCTCATAAAAAGGCAGTGAATAAGCTAGTAGTAGACTTAGTCAATTAGAATAAATCAAAATTACGATAAATAAGAAATAAAGAGAATAGATAAAATACGAACATTTATGCTATTCAATAAACAAGGCTTTTTATACATAATAAGACAATTTTGAAACGAAAGAAAAACAAAAGTGGTGCGACTTCTAAGAATTCTTTCTACTTTAAAGAATTCGTACAATGTTACAAGAAAATGTCTTAACTATCCAAACCTTAAAACCGTTATTTTAGTATAACGTGGCGCAAATACATGAACAAATAAAGCTACGCAAGCTTTAAGCAAAAATATATCCCATAATCTATGGCAATAAAAAGAAATCTCGAACAGGTAACACAATGATATAAGGGACTCTCAACGTTATAAAATGTGCAACAACTAAGTCCGAAATGATGTCTACAATTGGACGTACCTTGGGACCTTACATGTTCCAATACGTGTGTTTCAAACATCTTTAGAACAACTAGATTATTCGAAGAAAGAAGAAAAGGATGCTTCTTAGCATAAGGAATGGTATCATTCCTCAACATACCGCTAACTTTCGCACGGTGAATAATTTCCTCTGGAAATAAATTCGGAATATCAAACTGATTATCCGGATTGGCAATACCGGATGGCAACGATTTCAATATACGAGGAAACGAGAGACTTTTTAAGTCTTGAACGATAAGCAATTCAGCTTGGTTTTTAAGAACGTTTCTGATGAAACAAAACACAAATGTCTTTACTCGGCGTAAACGAGAAAGATAATAGTACATTTTAAGCATATGTACCCCGAATGCTAAATCTAGAGATGGGTGTAATGCCACTCTAGTAACTTTTGACCCAATTATGGTCGCATTATCTAAGTTAATAGCTTCTTTAGAATTGTCTCTGTCACGAGACGACAAGAATTTTGGCTCACAATGCCAAGATTTCGATCGAGCCAGTGTATCGGGGTTAGCTCCCCGCGAAGCTGTATCGGCAGCGTCATCACCAGACACCCCATCATGGAAGTCGTGCAAAGAAAAATCCTTAGATAAGGATTGAATATTAGAATGGACCTGAGGTCCAGAGAGATGTACATTATTAAAGGATAGCCCCGTAGAAGAACTCGCGTTTGTATGAGCGTCACGAGTCTTGTAGGACTCACTATCATTTACCATTGTAACAGGTGGAAGGCAATATGCAATACTGCTAAGGCCAGTAGGTAACGCCTTAGGGACAGTATCTACATGATCTAAAGTCGATGATAGCTGACCTGACGAACTAGGCGCCATCACACGAGGTATTTGAGACGTAGATGTCTCGAAAGAAGGTTGAGGTTGTGAAATAGATGACTTTTTTGACATATTACTTTGGGAAGAATTCACTACATTGAGTATATGGCATAAATCTGAAATAAGTGTGGGAGGTCTTTCCCCCACATGTAACCTAGAAGAACAATGGGATGCTCTACCTACTTTATAATACGTAAAGGATGAGAGGACGGGCTCCCATATTATAAGTCCCATTGCCTTACAAAACAAATCATCTACAATGTTTCGACCCTCGCTATCTTCAGCGGAATCTACCAATAAGTTCTCGATTGCATCCTGTGCGCATTCATATTTATCATACTCAACCTGTAAATACTCACGACGAACTTTCAAAAGATAATCAATATCGACCAATGAAACATTTTTTGCAATCCAATTACAGTGACGAATAATTGCATTCTTTGCAGACCGTCTCTTGAATTTGAGAGTGTCCATTGTTTAGACAAAAATGGAGCAGAAAATATTTAAAACTGAGAAGACAGACAAGAAAAAGATTGTGAACGAGTAAAAGTAATTGTAAATCCCTGGATTTGTCACAGAAACAAACCAAAGAGATACTTGTAATAGTCGAAAGCAGGTCTCTATAATAAGACAACTACAAATAAAATAAAAAAGAACAGTCTCCACAGACCAGGTATCTTATCAAGGAAAAGATATATCCCAACATAAAACGATTACAATCTGTTACTAATGTCACTACATTCAGGAAAAATTAAACAAAAAAATGGTTGCAATAACCGAAAATACTTTTTCCACCCTCACAAACACTAACGAACACAAAAGAAGAAATGTCTCTACAGACTTCGTATCTTTTTTCACAAAATAAATACCCCAATGTAAATGGTTATACTAACCGTAATAAGGTCTCTAGCATAAGAAAACCCTAAATAAGTAAAAGTAAGAATGTCTTTCGGCAGACTGAGTATATGCTTAGACAAAAGAAATACTCCACTAAAAGCACTATGAAAAAATCAGAAAGAAATGGGTATAAAAACACCGGAAAAGGCCTCTGTCATTAGAGCACCTTGAATAAAGTATATAAAAAAAGAATTAGTCTTTCGACAGACTAGTTATCTTTCAGTATAAAAGAAGTCTAAATGTAAAATGGTTATAAAAACCGTAAAAAGATCTCTGTAAAAAGAGCACCTTGAAAATTAATGTAAAGTACAAAATCGTCTTTCTGCAGACAACTGGATATCTTTTAGTATAAAAGATATACCGTAATGTAAATGGGTATTACAACCGCAAAAAGACCTCTGTCAGAAGAGAACCTCGAGAAAGCAATGTGTAAAAAAAAGAAATATGCAATAAATGGTTATAACAACCGCAAAAAGAAGGTCTCTGTCAGAAGAGCACCTGGAACAAAGAATGTAAAGAAGAAATAGTCTTTCGGCAGGCTAGGTATCGTCTTTCGGCAAACGAGTAGGTATCTTTTTACATAAAAGAAATACCCGACTATATAGTTATGATAACCGCAAAAAGGTATACAGTAAATAAACCTTGTACAACGTAAAAAGTCAAATGTCTTTCGGCAGACTGGGTAGCTTTTCAGATAAAAGAAAACCCGACTATACTATGGTTGTGATAACCGCAATAAGGTCTCTAGCATAAGAGAACCTCGACAACGAAATAGTCTTTCGGCAGACTAGGTATCGTCTTTCGGCAGACGACTGGGTATCTTTTCCAGCTAAAAGAAATACCCGACTATACTATGGTTGTGATATCCGCAATAAGGTCTCTACCATAAGAGAACCTCGATAAAGAAATAGTCTTTCGGCAGACTAGGTATCGTCTTTCCGCAGACGACTGGGTATCTTTTCAGATAAAAGAAATACCCCAACTATACTATGGTTGTGATAACCGCAATAAGGTCTCTAGCATAAGAGAACCTCGACAAAGAAATAGTCTTTCAGCAGACTAGGTATCGTCTTTCGGCAGACGACTGGGTAACTTTTTAGATAAAAGAAATACCCCAACAAATAGTTATCACAACCAACTAGGCTCCTACCATAAGGAACCCGTGAGCAAGTCAAATAAAATGGTTATCATAATTGATAAGGTCCCTACCCTAAGGAAACCGTAAACAACGACATATTAACTAGTTATCATAACCGACAAGGCTCCTACCATAAGGAAACCGCAACTACACATGAAAAAGAACATGGAAAAAGGGTATCTACTACCAGAGAACCCCAAACACACAAAAAAACAGAAAAAGAAGAAGAAAATCCGGCTCGAAGGACCATTATGTTGCGTTCTGCACATACGACGACCTCAATATAACAATTGGGGCCATCCTGAAGGGGGAGAGAAGATATTCTGTTCAATCTAGAACTCGCTGGTTTCCCCCTTTCGGATTGGGTATGTATATTAAAATAAAAGAAAAGAAATGAAAACCAGTGGACTGTATAAAACTCTATTTTAACAAGAAGTAAAACCAATCATAAATATACATAAATACATACAACTATAACTGAAGAAGAATATATACAAACTTAAATATTAGTCAATACGAGAAACGACACACCAAAAGAGAACCATAAACAAAACAAAACTGTCGATTCTAAAAAAATTACTGACCGAAAGCAGTAAAATAATTTGGTACATATACAACGTTATACAGAGAAATAATATTATAAAGAAATAAAAATATGAATATATATGTCATATAAAAATAAATTAATAAACTCAATTCAAACGTATACTCATAATACACATTATGAGTTAATATATATAAGGTAATAAACTACACAACGCTGTGATATACATACAAAAATAATAGTGAAATTATTATAATCTAATAAATATACAAATCTCCGTAAAGGTAATAAAGTTTAATGTTTTCAATAAAGTTCAAAAGTTCAAAATCGCGACACAATATGTAATAATTGGGCACCAAATAAACGTACTTAGCCCATGCAGCAACAAAATTTTGGCAACAAATAGTATAATTTGTACTTTACCCCATAAATCATAGCACCAACCGCTATTACCAACGACGTCTTCATCGACGTACACCAGAAACCACAAATTTCATATTGTAACTTTTTTGCATCAAACCGACTTCCTCGGTCAAAGGACCGATGCCAAGTCCCTTAGGTACCTTTTACCAAAACGCCCATACACATGTGTGTGGTTTGAGAGATAAAACTCGACTTTGATTTTGTAGATGCATCGCTTATTTCAAATACACATCTGTGTCATTTTGCAGATTGCCCGTCTCGTAACATGTAGTTTTTAACCCAGATGCACCCTTGTACATGGAATCTTGATATACGGGGAGAATCAAAACTACCACAAAGTCTGTTAATATTATATAAATGTTTATATATCGTTGCGAAACTGCAACAATAATCATCTAAAAGTGTCATTACACATTACGATCCGTCTCTTCCAATTTATGTTACATGTGATGCAAATAGTTATGGTGTTGGTTCTGTCTTAAGTCATAAAATTGGTTATGTAGAGAAACCTGTTATGTTTGCATCAAGTACACTATCTAATACGGAAAAAAGTATAGTAATTTGCAAAGGGAAGACATCTCTTCCATTGTTAATGAATGTGTTTATATTAAAAACAAACAAAATTATGACAGAAAGGTAAGATTATGAAAATTTTTAGTTACTGTACTTATCTAGTATGTAGTAATGATGTTATAAAATTCGCGCATGCAAATCGTATGAGAAAAGACAGAGGTGACGATAGAATCTTACATTCTGACGAGATCCAAAAGTCAGAAACTCCTATAGTGTGTGGTATTATGCCAGTGTTAGGTGACAGTGTTACAATTGAACCCACAGTGAATCCAAATTCGAGACACGAATCGGTTTATTCGTGTATCGGAATTAGAACCAAAGAAATCCATCTCAAGTTAATCACAAGAAGAAACAAGCCCATCTCTACCTAGAGATGAAACATCCACGGATTACAATATTATAACGCGCTCTGGAAGATTAAGTAAAAGCTTTCATTAAGCTTGATCTCTAACGAGGGAGGAGATGTTATGTGATATAATAATTCGAAAAGAAGATTCGAAATAATAAGAATTCTAAATTTAGGAGTATAGAAGATAATTTATGGTGTGAACTCGGTTCTATATTAATCCTGCATTGAAACAGTAGAAACTTCGGAAAAATTAGACAGGCTTGGTTAAGGTTATGTTATTTCGATAAGCAGCTCCGGATGTCCACGCTGCTATGATTCATTGAATTATATGTATCCATTTTATAAATAAATAAATAGTTATGTTTTGTTCGTCTGTGCTTCATTAAATACACAACAAGCTGAAATAGTAAACATAAGTCAGACAATAAAAACAGATAAGGGAACACAGAGCCAGCTTTGTCCATGGTAAAATCAATTAAAAAATATGAAAATCATTTAATTACCGAAGACAATGAATTCAACCAGTTTTCAACAAAACTAAAGTCAACAAAAACGTAAAAATTAGATTTACTCGAAATATTATAAATCATTCAGTTGATAAGTACTTAGACTATGCCTAATGCGAAGTTAGTAGGTAAAAAAGTCCTATTCATATTAGTGAACCAACCAATTGTGTTTTTATTAAACTAAACACATTGAAAAATTAAACTGAGATGTAAAATACGTTATTATATTGATTTTATTTCAGGATTTTTTGCAATTTTTTAATTACTATACCGTTATTCAATTGTAGTAGAATATGGGTGTACTACAACACAACACTTAATTTTTGTTGGACTTGCCGTCTTAATTGCATTGCGTGTGTGTTTTCAACTTTTCAATTTGTGAAAAAACGTCTCTTTTTGAATAAATTACGGACGATTACGGGTATACCTATTCCGAGTTATTGTCTGACTTAATATAATTAAATTCGATGACGAACACCTGGCCTACTGGTTAGTAGTTCACAATATTGGACCATGCAAAAGATTGCCCATATAACTAGATAAAATAGCTCCGAAACTTACACTGAACTTTTGTAATAATTCTACTTCTATTTTTAAAGTTCAAATACGCAACACGTTCTAGAGAAAAACCCACGATCCAATTTAGTCGAGTTCTCAGTTGGTTGATAGACTTGAGGAAGTTCGAAACGTAAGTGGTTTAAAAAATAATAAACAAATTGCAACATTCCCTTGTTTGTTGTATTCGTTTGTGTGTCAGTGGAGTTTAAATGCGTTATGTTGCCGTGACTTTATTAATCAATAATATAATGTGATATACAATAGCAGACATTTGCTTGTTTTATGTGAATTAATCTTATACAGACAGGTAAGTGAGATAAAATCATGAGTAGATTGTTTTGGATTTTTCATAGGATAAAATCGAAGAAATTGGCTGATATAAATAATTAGCCTAAACATCTCTTTTTAAAGATTTTTTGTAATGTTTATTTTGTATTTCAATATAGGTAGTTAATAAAATACAGAATACAGAAAAACAAATTGAAAATTATATTTGACATTCAATATTAAGGTAAAATTATCGTTAAACTGTTTACATTTGATGTTTTAATGTACACATGTCACTATTCTCGGAAGTCAGTATTACCTATAGATATATCATAGATCATAGAATAGATCACTAATACGCAAATATTTTGCACTAATTTATTATCCTTGATATATAAATATTTGCTCCATGAGATTTGACAATAAATTTCATTAAGAGGAGTAGGGATCAAAATAGAAAATTAGAAGGTTTTTACAGCCAAAATAAAGAGGAAGAGTGAGTGCAAACAAGATAGATAGTAATGTAAGTATGCCATATATGTGCCGGTCTGAGTCAGCTCAGAGACTGTGGAGAGTGGAGACTAGACTTAGACTAGTGAGTGACACCGTGAATGTGTGAACTGTGACACACGACCAAACACGACACAGTCACAGTATTCTTTTTAAAGCAATATACTGTGACACAGTGGACAGAGTGGACACAGACACAGGCAAGGCAGTGATCAGTGATCACGATGTGGAAAGTAGAGGTAGTGAACACTGTGAACAGTGAGTCAGTGATGTCCTGCATGGAGCATGGACATGGATGCATGGTACAAAAAAGCTCCCACTGGTGTCGGAAATTTATCCCACTTTTTATGGTAATATTCCTCCCCACTATAAAATTAAACCAATGCAGTATATTTGAACAATAAAACAATTTTCGTATTTTAAGTTTTTTAAAAAGTTTTAATTAAAAAAAAAAGATTATATTAATTTGACGTCACAATAGTCATCTCTTTTGACATCATGAGTTAAAGAACAAAGCACTTAAAATAATTAAATTAATTTATATCAAAACACTCGAAGTAAATCGTTTACTCGAAGTAAAAACTATACAATTATCTTCCCTAATTAACTTCCCAAATTTCGTTCTGTATTTTCCTAGTTATTATTCTATGCTCATTTGTACTAAAGATTCATTTTGTTGCTATAAATTAAAAGCAATAAAATCAAGAAATTCTAGCAGTTAAACAAGTCTCCAATGAAATCTTAGAAGCTTTTAGTAGTATCCCTCACTTAGCTACACCCAGGGATCAAGTGGAAACGTGATATAGGTGATGTAGCTATAGCTGTAGATTTGTTGATTGAGCATAATACATACGCACACATACACACACCTGCACCACAGTATATTGCTTAAAAAGAATTCTTTTTACGCAATATACTGTGCCTGCACGATGATCAATCGCACCACATACAACTAGTTTGGTCGCTGAGAAGATGGAATGATCACGTGAATGGCACACACACGCACTCTAAACGTTCCTCTCCCTATTTTATCACTTTTCCCACGTTTACACCGCTCAACAAAAACTAACTAACTCTCGCTATAATACATTTATTATACAGTTTTTTTTACAGGTTATTGATTTATATTAAATTTAAACATTTTATTGGCTTTTCCGTATAGATTTAAATTCTAAATTTCAATTTTTATAGGGTAGACAAATAAAAAAGTTTATATAATATGTCAAAAGTAGTAAACTTAAAAAAAAAGAGATAAATTCGGTTTATATTCGCTTTATTCACAAGAATCGGTTGACAAAGAAATATAATGATTTAAATGATAGAAAAACACGTTTTTGTTTCGATATACATTATAGTAAAATTTAAATTTAGTAAACAAATTAATAATTGTAAAAGTAAATGTCAAGAATTTTACAATAATTAGAATTAGTACATAATATAATAATATATACATATACAGGGTGTTTCAAAAAGGTATGTCATAAATTAAATCACGCATTCCGGGGACAAAAATAAATTGATTGAATCCAACTTACCTTATTACAAAAGTGTACACAAAAAAAGTTACAGCCCTTTGAAGTTACAATATAAAAATTGTTTTTTTGCATTATCTCCTAAACTACTTGACATTTTGTAATAAAAATGAATACGTTACTTTCTTACTTTCTTGTTCTGAAAGCATTTTTCATACAAAAGAAACAACAAAATCTATTTTGAAAAATTTTAAGGGGGGCGTGCAGCCCTAAATTCCCCCAAACTTTTGAGTACGTTCAAATCAAATGAATTTTGTAGCATCATTAGTTTAACACATTATTTTTAAAACTGTTTTGCCTCCTATCACTTTTTCTTTCGAAAAACTAGTTTTTTCCTAGTTGGCCATAAAATTACAATTAGTTTCTACGGATACAAAAATTACAAACAGTTCCATCAATAATAGTCAATAATTTGAAGCTATCATTTATTGTGTGAATAAGATTAATATTAAAAATTTTGATATTACAATGGCCTACACATTTCAGAAAATGGCAGATATGCATTTAACTTTGGGTAAGTTGGATCACATTAAATTATGATTTCAATAAACTATCGGGAATATCGTAGGTGAATGTCAAGGAAATAGTGCAGCAGCCGCAAGGCGTTATGCAGTAAAATACTCCAATCGAGTAAGTATCGGTTTGATTATCGGCTTAAAATCCGGCTCTGAGTAGTGTGTGGATGTGTTTGAATGACCGCGCGCTTCGGATGGTGCGTGTCGTGTCGTCGCTAATGCCACTGTCCGCCCGCTCTCATGCTGCTACGTTGCTAGCGTCATTCGAAGTTTTATTTTACTTTCGAAACTAGAGGTAAAATGTTGCAACTCAATTTTGAAGCTGATATCTTTAACGGATTAAGCTGAAATTTGGCACACTATAGTAAATCGCATGAAAATAAAATTAATATTCGTTTGTTTGAGCGATGTATTGATATTGGTTTGTTGTTTTGTTACAGCAGCAAAATGACGAAAAATTGACGAAGTTGATTCTGAGTGTCGAGTTTTTAAGAAAGAAGGCCATGGAAATATTTTTTCACAGAATTTAAAGACAAACCAGTGTGGCTCATTTGAAATGAATCAGTTGCAGTTTTTAAAGATTTTAATTTGTCTCGACACTTCTCTAAAAAACATGCAAATACAAAATATAAGCATATGACAGATGCATGAATCTGGTATGTTCGCGACTGCCTTGTCCGCCCCCTGAGGGATGTGCAACACAGTCGTGGCTCTGGTCTTCCTACCTTTCGGCATACGACCTCGGCTATGACAGAGGTAGAGAGAACGTCTTTGGTTGAGAGGCAAATAGAGAAGTTACGTAAGTAACAAGATATGTTTATGAAGCAATCTGATACTCACAAGGCTGCAACACTGGCAAGTTATGTTGTAGCTTACAAAATTGCTAAAAGTTAGAAAACATTATAGGATGAAAAATTCGTAAAAGAAGGAATGGTATCTGTAAGCAACATTATTTGTCCAGGAAAAAGTAACGAGTTTCAGTCTTTAGCTTTATCAAGAAGGACGATAAATGATCGAATTAAAAACCTTTGAATACTTTCAATACTTTGAAAACTCAGTTTCTGATTTTTTGATTTCTATTAGAGGAATTGATTAGAATAAGGAATTTAAGAAAGGAGATTCAGGACTTTTTGACCGAGCAAGACAAATGGGGCGACTTTAAGGTCATGTTTGACGAAAATTGGCTTTCTGAATTCGCATTTTTTACAGATTTGCTGTCATACCTAAATAAATTAAATAGGAAGTTTCAAGGCAAGAATCAATTCTTAGATGTCTTAGAATCAAGGACAGAAAAAAATGAACTAGCCCACTTTCCCAAAATTCGCAGTACGACATCTGTCTCACAAGAAAACTAACAAAGGTCCGCTCAACAACTACAGAAACTGCACGAGGTAGTTGTGAAGAAATTTCTCGATTTTAAGGAAACTGAGTAGTCGCTTAACTTTTTTTCTTAATAGCAGCAAATGGTAATCTTATAAGGTCATAAATATCTAGAATACAATACCCAAATACAGTTGCCACGCCCAAAAAATAATGACTATGTTTGATACAAGTTATTTGTGCGAAAGAACATTTTCAATAATGAAACTAAGAAAACATTGTATTCGTAATAGGCTGTTGGATTACCAAAAATTTCACCCTCACAAATGCAGCTGAATTATGACGAAATAATGCAAAAAACAGTTTACATGTCACATATCCCCACAAAGTCTATTTCTTCTCTACCTTCTACTTCACAGCTAACATAAAATTTAATATAGTTACCTACGATTACTTTTGTATTCCAATCGTTTATTTTGTAATATTGCACAATAAAGTGTTTCTGAACAATCAATATGTATTTTTATTTCAGCTAACAACATAACCAAAAATGCAACAACTTGGCTCGCCGTATATTTCTTTAGTAAATATTGGGACGCGAAAAAAACAGTTTCCCCATCCCTGTGTTAGGCAGTTGTCCTGAATTTTTTTTTGAACTGTTGGTTACAATTCTGCAATCTTTTTTGTTCCCATATGATGGCATTTTTGAATTAGCACTTAGAAGACATGATGAGACGGAAAAATTGACAATCCTGCAATTTTTCGACCTAATAAACTTTTCTGTAGGATTAGACGGAAGTTATTGAGTTTCGTAAAACTATTTCTAAATAGCTATTGATACTCGTATCTTCACTTCTTTGTCGAAGTCTCACATACTGCTTAAGGTAAATCCAAGATATTTAAATTTCTCAACTATGTCTATAAGTTGGTTGTGTATTTTCAACTGTGCTTGATTATTAATATTACTCTCCCGCTGCATTAATATTATTTACTATCTCTTGTAATTTTTCTATGTTGTCTGCTATGATAGCTGTATTATCAGCATATCGCAAACTAATTAAGGGAATTCAATTAATTTTGATACTTTTTTATTCTAAAAGATCTTTTCTTCATAAAAATGTTAAACAGCATAGGTAGAGTATTCAGCCCTGTCTCATACCCTTAAAGGATTATCTAAATATATTAAAAATTACATTTTACGCAGCATCTTAAACGTAATAAGTTAAGTAACTGCAACTTTAGACAAAGTTTAAGAGTTTTCGTTTGTAGATATTATAGCTGAAGAATTAACATACCAACGTGGTCAAAAAATCGCAGTTAGTTTTAATACTCAGGTACTATTGAAATGGTAAACTAATAAAACATTTTTGGAACTATATATTTAGTGGCTTTCATGAATGCGAAAACTTCAAGATCAAAATATTTTAAAAGTTTTGAATTCCGTGGAAAATTCAACCAGAAAATTTATGCTCACGACTACGACGCAAAAACTGCCTTGAGTGGGCGGCAACATGATTCAAGTAAGAATCAAGTGACATTTTGTCACTTTTTGCACTTCCACGCTTTTCAGTTAAATTTGATAATTTGGTAATTTTTTTTAATAGAATTGCAAAGTATAAGTTTTTAACTATTTCTAATGTATAAATAAACAAATGCATCAAAAAATGTCGTACTGTAGTTGGACTAGCACGCATAATATTTAAGAGGAAGTAAGGAGTTTAAGAAAAAATCGATATACCCGGAATAAATATATAAAATTTAGGTCTCGACAAAAAAATAAGATCCCGATGAGGATTATACGATGACGGGAACTGAGCCAAATTGTATGTTACATTATAGATCTTATGAATAAACAGATTTAAGATCTTGTAAACAAATTAATGTTTTTTACTAACATTTTTGTGATAACTTAAAAGATAATGAGACACAAGTTTCCTGAAAATGTTAAGTCAATATATTATTAATGCTTTTAAGTAACCTACCGTCAACCGGGGTTACTTTGCTTTATTTTTAAAGGCCCTAAAAAATCTTTAAGAAGAGCAAAGAAAAGAAAGACGTACCTAGGCCACATAATGAGAAATGACAAATATGACCTGCTACGATTAATAATTAAAGGAAAGATAGAGGGCCGAAGAGGAATGGACAGAAGAGCCATGTCATGGCTTTGCAATATCAGAACTTGGACGGACATGAATGTTCAAAAATTACTAAGAGTGACACAAAAGAGAGAACATTTTGATGTAGTGATCGCAAACCTCCACACTTTTTCCAGGAGGAATGCTGATTTTCTTTCTGCGATTATTTGTAGTGTTAGTTGACAAAGATCTTCTTATTTCTAGTATTTAAAGAAACGCAGATTCTACAACATCTGTATTGTTTGAACTTCGAGGTATGCGGGTCAAAACTTCCTCAACATTCAAAGAAAATATCCCACGTTTGCGAAAACCAGCAGTCTTCTTTGATGGTTGGTGCAATAATTTACATCAATAATGCCCTCTTCGGTATTATTCGAGTTTGATAGCACTTTTTTCATGCTATTTTAACTGAGCCAAAAAATGCCTCGTCCAGAGGCTGAGTTATGTGTGTGCTTCTTCTTCTGATTCAGTGCCTTATCCGCTCCGGATGTTGGCGATCATCAAGGCTATCATGGTTTTGTTGACTGCTCTGCGAAACAGCTCCGCTGAGGTCATCCCAAACCATTGTCGGAGATTTTTCAACCACGAGATACGACGGCGTCCCGGTCCTCTTCTGCCAAATACTTTACCCTGCATAAAGAGTTGAAGAATTCGATATTTTTCTTCGTTCCGTATCACGTGGCCGAGTGGCCGTGTGTGTGCTATTGGGGGTAAACAAATTAGGCTTACTTGGTTTTCTCAATATAAGTTGTGTGAATGAACTCCCAAATAGGAAGAAAGGTTGTCGCATATTAGGATTTTCTTTCCTTCTAATTTTCTTAGCTTAGGTATCATTTGAAGCTCCAGCCAATCAGTAAATATATTGCTATCAAACCACCGAGAAGAACTAGCGTTAGAGCGACATCCTTTTGGCTCATTTTCCGTCCACGTAGTCCACATCTTGTTGGCTCAGTAAACAATATATGGAGGCAACAGTTCTCCAGTCCCATTTCCTGCAAACATGACGGAAATGGATATCTTCGATGTATTTCGAATTAAATCAGGATATTAAAATCCGTAAACTAATTTTAGAAACCAAATTCAGATTTATGCTTTAATCTGTGCCTTCTAAGAATTGCAAGGCAAAACAGACGTTGATAAGGATGTTATTAGAGACATGGGGAATCTAAAAATTGCATTCCACAACATATCTCCTGAACTAAGCAAAAATCCTTAACGAATTGGTTTCTAGTACTCGTGCAGAGTATATCGGAATAAAAACGAAAAAGGCAGTTAAGATTTGATTTCACGTACAGTGCGTCTGTGTATCCGCCTTATACGTATTTCGCCCTAATAGGGCTCTTCAGAGACAACTATTCACAGTCGCTCTAAATAAATCTTTTCTGACCGTCTCTGAAGAGCCCTATTAGTGCGAAATACGTATAAGGCGGATATACAGACGCACTGTACGTGAAATCAAATCTTAACTGCCTTTTTCGTTTTTATTCCGATATACTCTGCACGAGTACTAGAAACCAATTCGTTGAGGATTTTTGCTTAGTTGAGGAGATATGTTGTGGAATGCAATTTTTAGATTCCCCATGTCTCTAATAACATCCTTATCAACGTCTGTTTTGCCTTGCAATTCTTAGAAGGCACAGATTAAAGCATAAATCTGAATTTGGTTTCGAAAATTAGTTTACGGATTTTAATATCAGATGTCGCTATTTGCGTCTATACGAAGCCATGTTAGAATTGCTTCCTAGGACAGAAAATATTTATTTTCACGTTTAGAGCGACTGTGAATAGCCGTTTCTGAAGAGCTCTATTAGGGCGAAATACGTATAAGGCGGATACACAGCGCACTATACGTGAAATCAAATCTTAACTGTCTTTTTCCTTTTTAAATCAGGATACTTGCAATCTTTCTTCATGAGTACCTTCTTTTTTCCTGGATCATCCTTAGGTTATCTCATTTACTGCGGCTCTAGTACGCTGGACATTCTCAGCGAAGCGTCCAGATATACCTGGATGTCTGGTAATAAACGAATTGAACCATTTCACACCAGACAAATTATTCTGGAAAATCTTAACTTCCCTACCATATGCCCATATTGTAACATTTTTTTATATAATTAAAATATTAATTATTTTTATTCCTTTTACCCCCGTGATGATACGCTTATGTTCGGTTTACCGTCTTCAAAATTTTATTGAATGCCGGAATTTCCTTTCGTCCGAAAGGTTTTTAATCCTTTCCGTCTTAATCCGGGTCTTTTATGATAGATTTGTAAATATTCCGAAGGTTCGTATAGTAATTTTTCTGTAAAGACCCAATCTCGAGATTTCATATTCCATCACGTTTGTAGGTAGAAGTATACCGTTATATTCAATGTTAATTAGAACTTTTTACCTTCTCAGAAATACATATAGCTGGCCTATCATTTTTGGGGGGAAGATACCCTCACCTTTTCTTGGGTAGCTTGGTAAAATTTTAGAGGAACCAAGTTACTTCTCGGTGGGCACTCGTAGAGAAAACAACTTATCGGTGGGCAACCGTCGAGTTAAGACGCTTAGTTCACAATATCGTATCTGCTACCTTACCGTCTCTGTGCATTTTCTTTATAAGTGTGTATACACTTGCTTATTAGAGTTTTTTTTATCTTACACTATATTAGTTTAAGTATAGTTGTAAAGCACCTTCAAGGGTAAATAAATTCAGTGTTTAATACCAGTACAGTATTAACTTCAGTGGATTAAAGCAGCAGCCTTCAGGAATAATTACTGTAAGTGACATAATTTTAATATGTCCACCTATCTGGGCAAGTAACATGGTATAGCATCATATCATCTCCCATTATCTGGACGTATCGAACGATCATACATGTCTTCAAATGTATTTGAGAGTAGCTACTGAATTTTGCAGTCAATTAAAGAACATTCTATATTTTTTTTTGTTACGAACCAAATAATCGACTTAACCAAGTGCGGTTTGGTTAAATTTTTATGTTTTCACGTCAGTAAACTTTTTTGTATTTTTGTAAATTTAAATTTTATTAATTTATGTTATCTTTTGTGTTTGTTATAATTTGTATTCAATTCTATTTGCTATAATATCTCGAGATACGCCAAAACTTTATTTGTGCATGCTTGTGTTATACTTATATCTTTGTAAAGATATTTTCTAATTATATTTCTGCCTATTTTTATATGTATACCACCATTTTATAGTTGTTGGTGTATTTTTATTACTTGTGTTGCATTCAGCAGCGTCGTAATTGTGTTGTTGTTTAATATATTGTTATTGTTTTATGTATGTATTTTATTTGTCGACTCCTAACAAAGTTCCCTGATATATTTGCTTTTTACCTTTAAATATAACTATACCTTTGACCAGTAGAAAGATCAGGCTTATTAAGTTTCGTAGGTAAGTAAGTGTAATACCTTATATATTTATTTTTTGTTTATGTAGAGTGTTGACCAAATTTATTCAATAATTAACTGTGATATCTGTTCTTGGGTTTGGTCTCAGAACCTAAACATCTTTCCTTATCTCTTTTCTTTTCTAAGGTTTCTTAATTTTCTCCTTAAACCCCAAAAAATTAAGTGGCGCCCTGTTCCCTATCTTATCTTATCTTTGGTAATTTTACCCATCTATCTTTTTGTTCATTTCTGTATCTTTTCCAATATCTCCTATCGTATCTTTACTTATTTCGTCCGTTGGACCCATTCCTGGTTTCAAAAGCTAGTTTCGAACCCACGACTCGCTCTCCACCAACCATCTGGCTGCCGTCCGCAGTGTCTCCATTAGTGACCTTTCTAGCACCATCCAAAAAAGGTTTCCGAGGTTACAATATGATGTGACGCAATTCTGTTGTATCTACTGGAAAGTCAAACTGTCCCAAAGCAACAATACATTGAACAAAATCTTGTAAAGAAAATATGGGGTGTTTTCCAGCTTTCCTTAAGTATCTTGCTCTAAGTTTGTTTAAAATTGTTCTTGATATATTGTACTTCTACGCTTTTCGGTGTGACTCTTTGATTTCTCACGCTTTTAGTGCATTTAAAAACACTCCTGAAATGTCTCTGCAGTGTAGTCTGCATATCTTCTTGATCCAGGCTATCTAATATAGTATGTGAGCGTGAGCAAGTCTGAAACAAAACATAAGATTACTTTCTAATATATTGATTTTATTCATTAATATTTTTATTTTAAAATATTAGTATCCATACAAATTTACTCAAAAGCTGATAAATTATTAACAAAGAAAATTCACACATATTTTGGAGTTAGTTACCTTGAAGCAAAGTAGACCCTAACGAGATGTTTCGGGTACTTTGCGCCGGGGAAAATTAACCTCAAAATTGTTCAAATTTTGCAAAACAAGGTATTATACCTGTGTTAACTAACATTTAGGCTTTTAGAATATTTTTTAGGTAAACAGCAATAATAAAAACAATTCACCACCAACTTAGCAATAATTTATTGTAAGATATAAAACGAAATCTTCCTAAACACCAAATTTTTCGACTTAAAATTACAATGAATTTTCGAGTTGATCTTTTCTCCGCTGTTGAAAGGACTATAATATACAGAGTTGTAGGGTTAGTTAATTAAAATGAACATTTTTTCGTAATGGGGCAAACTAACCTCGGTTTACGGTATTAATTTCAATTTATTAGGTCTCCAATTAACCATCTTTACACTGAAAAGAAACTTTGAAACTTTTAGTCAAATATCGCAGAATTACCTCAAAAATTTACAATTTTTGCGTTTTTTTTTTTAATTAAACCATTGTTTACTAAACAATGATTTAATTTTAATGACATCTGTTATGAATTACCAAAAATTGTCAACAGGTTTTGGATACTTCGACTGGATTAAAGTACTTACAGAATATACACTGCCCCGCAAAATTAACCGGACACGTGAAATTGCAAAGTTTTCTCCTTCTAGTTATGTTGAAGTGTCCTGTATAATAATTAAATATATATTAAAATATAAGTTGCCTTGATTCATTCGTTTTTTATAAGTTTGTCATGTTTTGCGACTGAAAGAAAGTTGAGGTGCTCTCCATAAATCGAATATTTATTTATAAAATAATGCTTGTTAAATTGTTTATTTTTTGTATTCCATTTTGATTTATTGTTGGCTGCTTTTTCGGGGAAGTGTTCTTGGTACCAAAGAATAATTTACAATTAGGCCAGATCAAGTGGCGCAAGCTGTTGCTATTGCGATTGCGGCTAATGATGGGCGTTCCATTAGGTCAGCGGTCGGGGAACCGGGGTAAATTACCCCAAATGGGGTAAAAATTAAATTTTTGGGGGTAAAAATGAAACTTTTGTGAGTAAAAAGTATATATTCTTAATTTGCTATTTTATAAACCTGTTAGTATTTTTTCAACTTAAACAATTTAGCGACATATACAGGCCACGCCATCTTACTCTCCACCACTAGAGTGTTCTCGAGTTATATCTTTGCGTAGTAAAGCACAGTCCCGGCCCCGACTACCTGCTCAGTTCGTGCTATGCCGTCAAGACACAAATACATTGACGAGTCAGAGAGCGAGTTTTTACTAATTAGTTGCTGACAAGATCACCATTTAATCATTAATCATCGATATATCGATCAAGGTAAGCCGCAATTTAAAAATTTAATTCAAGTATTTTACAACTATTATTTTCTGTCTCCCTTAAGATGGAAGCAAATAGAAAAAGAACATACCAAGACGAATTCCTTAATTACGGCTTTACATAAATAGAAGACAATGGTACAATGAAACCAGAGTGTGTTGTATGTGTGAAGGTACTGACTTCAGAATCTTTCAAAAAAAGTCAATTGAAGAAACATTTACAATTTAGATAATTTGCATTCACACCTGTCTTCCAAACCGCGAGAATACTTTGCAAATTTAGAAATACCTGTTAAAAGACAAATATTGAATAGCAACTTGTTTGGTACATTTGATCGGCGTCCAGCATCAAGGGCTAGCTCTGAAGTAGCCTAATTGATTGCACGAAATAAGAAACTATACACTATTGGTGAAGATTTGGTTAAACCAGCTGCTGTAAAAATGGCAGAGATTATGTGTGGTCAAAAAGAAGCAAAGAAACTGAATTCAGTGCCCTTGTCTGCGAAAATTCTGAAAGAACAAATTTCTATATTAACAGAAAATGTAAAGGAACAGGTTATTTTCTTATTAAACGGGCTAAATATTTTGCTATTCAGCTTGACGAGACAACTGATTTTCGTAGCAATTCACAGCTAATGGTATATGTTCGCTACATAGGTGTAGATAATTTTGAAGAGGAATTGCTGTTTTGTTCTCCTCTCGAGTTGAGATCTCGTGGAATTGATGTCTACAATAAAGTAAATGAATATTTCAATGCGCAAAGTTTAAAATGGGAAAACTGTATTTCTGAATCTTTGCATGGAGCTCCAGCTATGCTGGATCATATTAATGGTTTTTCGGCTTTTGTAAAAACAATAACCCTAATATTGAAGTTACTCACTGTATGGTCCATCGCCAGGCCCTTATGGTCAAATATTTAGAACCTACACTGGAAGCTGTCATGCATGATGTCATCAAGATTGTAAATTTTATCAAGGGACATGCACTAAACACGCGGCTATTTCGTGAATTATGTCAGGACGGTGAAGCTCAATATACGGACCTACTTTATTATACAGAAGTAAGGTGGCTTTCTCGCGGAAATGTACTAAATCGAGTATGGACTCTCAAAACTGAAGTCGAAATTTTTATGTTTGATTAAAAAAATATTCTCGCAGATAAGTTAAAAACTTTTCCTGGGTTGCATATCTCGCATATTTAGCGGGCATTTTTGAGAGTATAAATATATTAAACAAAGAATTGCAAGGAAAGAATATTAATATCATTTCAGCGAGAGAAATAGTGTCATCGTTTGGGTTAAAGCTGCAATATTGGAGACAGAAAGTAGAATCGAACAAGACAGCTACTTTTTCAAGGTTAGCTTTGTTTTTGGAAGATTGCGAAAATATTACTTTTGCTGACATCAAGGATACAATTGTAAGACATCTTATCAAACTCAGAAAGCGGTTTTCAGATTACTTTCCAGATCTTGATACACTTACTCTCAGTTGTATTGCAGATCCTTTTACATGTGAAATTGCTATGATACCAGAAGAACCTTCAGGTTTAGCAGAGACAATTCTTGAACTTCGATCTAATATTCAATTTGAGAGTAAACCAAATCTGTTATCTTTTTGGATGTCAAAAGCTGCAAAGGCTTTTAAAATTGTACATGAAGATGCGATTAAAAAATTGTTGCCATTTGGAACAACATATTTATGCGAACAAGGCTTTTCCACTCTAATGAACATAAAAACGAAGAACAGAAATCGATTAAACGCTGAAGACTGTGTTCAAATCGCTCTTACACCAAGTCCCAATTTTGAAGCAATTGTATCGAACATGAAACCTCTCCCATGAAAATTCACCCCCACAGAAAATATAAGCAAATGATAATTTCTCGTTATTTTGTAATTCATATGATATTTTTCTTGTATGACAAAATAACAAGAAATTATCATTTACTTATATTTTCTGCGGGGGCGAAAGTTATGGATTACTAGGTATTACATTGATAAATTGAATAAATGATGTTTAAATTAAATTTTTAATTATTGTTTTTTTTTCAAAATTATAATGGGGGCTATAACATGAAAGATGCTAAAAAGAGGCGATTTCGTTTTTTCTTGCTCTTCGCCGTGGGGTAATATCAACTTACACAAAAATATTTTGGGGTAATGATTAAAAATGTTCCCCGACCGCTGCATTAGGTATACCGAAGAAATGCTTTGGGTTCAGCGAAGTACAATATCCGATGCTTAACAAAGATTTCGAGGTCTTAGTTCTTACTCAAGAAGACCTGTATAGGAAAACCAAAGGCAACAAACGCCGTGAAAGATCGGTTCCTTAGACTTAAAGTGCTTCGAGACCTGACAGATACTGCTACAGCATTCAACTGAAATCAAAGACTGGCAGATGTTTATGGTATCATAGTTTGACGTGATACCATAAGCAGAAGATTAAGCGAACAAAAGTTTTCATCTTATGAACCTGCTAAAACCTTTTATTTGACGCAACTGATCGAAGACAATGCCTGGAATTCTCTCGTACTCATGCAAATTGGGATATGGAAGATTGGAGAAGTCTCGTTTTACAAGATATTTACCCCACAGTCGCCAAAGAGTGTGGAGAATTCATGGAGCAGGCTATGTCCATTGTTGTTTCTCTCCTAAAGTACAGTTTGATGGTGGAGGACTAATGGTATGGTATTTCTCTGGAAACACATACATATCTTGTTATGCTAGGGGAAGGTGGCCGTAATGCTGATAGCTACATTAGGAACTGCCTGGGAGCGCGTGTGGTTAGGTAATATGTAGCGTGTAATAAGAGCGTGTAATATGTATTTTCTGCTAAAGCAGGATAGTGCTCGGATGCACATAGTCAGGGTAACAATACAATACCTTACAGATATTAGTATTCGGGTATTAGCTTGGCCTACTCGAAGTCGACCTTAACTCTATAGAGCATTTGTGGAACAACTTGGGAAAAGTAGTGAGACGAAAATTATGGAGAGTTTGAAACTGCAGTTGCCTTAAAACAGGCGCTGGAGTGAAAACAAATATTGCAAAACGAGTTTACTGCTTTGATCTAGTCTATGACAGAAAGGGTACAAGCTAAGAATTTTATTATCCATATTTTAGAATTATTTTGTGATTTCGGTTTGAAAAATATCTTACTCCGGAATAAAAAAAAATTGTCAATGTTTATCTGTTGTTAAATTATTATTAATCAATATTTTGAAACGTGTTTTTTATTTTATGGTCGGTTATTGAACATACAATAACACATAATTTATTAGAATTTAAGTTTTTCTAATACTTTTTAATTGTACTTAAAATAAACTTAGTGTCCGGTTAATTTTGCGGGGCAGTGTATTATAATGCTAATAAGTAATAATTGTATTGGAGTAAATTGTGCCTAATACACATGGTGTAATTAAAACAATTTTCCAATTCTCTTTCAACAAATTCAGAATGTAGATCACATTCGCTTTAAAATTTTAAATTTGCTATTACGTGAATAGAAAATGAAAGCGAAACAAATTATGTAATAGCGAAGTCATGGCACAGCTTGATAATGAGCTTGTCATAAAGAATATTTCTTAACATTTTTTGGCATCAACACTATGTTATAAATCACATATTACTAATAATATGTTTTTGATTAAATAATTTCTATATTTAGTCTGATAGTGTTGGTTTAAGAAAATTGAAAAATTAAAAATTATTTATTTTTAAATAATGTAAATACTAATTTATGCGTAACATAAGTGCGTAAACTGATACTTTTCTCATGAATTTAACACTAGAACCACAAGACAAAGCTTGCGGAAAGTTAGCAACAAGGCGGCGACATATTATATAAGACCACTAATAGTCCAGTTACTGTGGCATTTTCCCTTTAAATTTTTTATAACTGCACCGATTTATCTGAAATTTTTACAGTGGGTAGTAAATTACTCAAAAAACATAAGTTATATGGTGTCGATGTGTGCTTCTACCCCTGGGGTGGTTGGCACCCCATCTAGGAGGTTGAACTTTTTACACTCAAAATAACCCCGGGAATTGATATAGAATCAAATTTTAAACAAAAAATGTCATATAAATTTTTTTCGCTAAATTAATACGTTTTGAGTTATACGCACTTGAAAAAGTAAACTTTTCGCAAAAAAGAACATGTTTTCCAATGATTTTGTACGAATAACTCAAAAACAAAGCGTTTTATTGAAAAATCTATAATGAGCAAAAAAAAAGCTTATAAAAAAACAAAGAGAATGTTTTTTGACGTGACGTCTTAAATTAGGTTGTGGCTCGGAGTCACTCATGAAAAAGTGTAACGCCCGCTCACGTCTGTTACGATGAGTCACCAAACGAGAGAGAGGCCCGCCGGACCGGCGAATGCCTTGCGTCTCTCTCCCACTCAAACATGATCGGTCCGCTGGTGCGATGCTATTTCTCCTATCATCGTCCTATCCTCAACAAAATCACTGAAATAGAAATTAGTTAAGTTTAAGTTTACATGTACAATGTTTTAGTAAACAAAATATATTTCTATAGTTAAAATTTGTGCAATTCTTATTTTCATTCAATTCCTTGTTCCTATTGTACAATTTAATAATATTCATATCAATAAATATTCTACCGAGAAAAAGACGTTGTCACGTAAAATCTTCGCCCGTAAAACCGACTTTACAGGCAACCGATTTTTTATTAAGTTTTATAAGTACAATACTAAGCGATTTATAATTGTTTGAAGATGACTTTTTGTTTTTGGGATACTATAATCGATGCATTTAACATCAAATATCGGAAAATGGACATCTTTTTTGATAAAAATTCATACAACACTTTTTAAAGAGCTAGAAAAAAACCTTTAAAATGAGCTATGTTAAAAGCCATTTCGATTAAAACAAAGCGAAATACGAAGGAAATAATTTGAATTACTCTAGCGTTTAAAAAAAAAACGAGCAGTGTAAGTAACACTATTTCGATCAGAATTGAAATTAAACGTATATCTTCTACAATTCATTTTATTGTAGTGTTATTTATAAGTTTTAAAAGTTTAGCCTGTTTAAAATGCGTATTTTTTGAAAAAATCATGTTTAAATTAAAAAATCTTTTTTTTTAATTATCTAAAAATTTACATTTTTTCAAAATAAATCTAAAAATATAAGAGATACGTGAAAAATGGTTCTATACCAAAATGTAGTTTTTTTCTTAACAAAAATTTTGATTTTTTTATTTTTGTTGTAGCTCGAAAAATAATAGAGATATAGCCAATTGAAGTTTGAGATACAGCGGCTGACACACCTGTAATCAGCACTTTGGCCCTTTACTATTTAAAAAGAAAGAATTTTAACATATTTTAATCTACTTAGTCTTGTAGCTTTTGAAATTACCTTCAAAATATTTTTTTAATGGACACTGTAGCTTAAAAATTAACGGAGTTATTCTAAAAAAATTTTGGAGCATGTTATTTATATTTTGGAGCATCAACTTATTTTCTGTATGTATAAATGCTTTATTCAAGTATATTCGAAAAACTGGTAACAGACACACTAACACTCACACAAATATGTATATAATACATACATACATATATATGTTATGTATATAATATAGGCACCTCTAAACTGAACATTTGCTTCAGAGAACTAACGAACACAGAGAACCGACACTCCTTTGAAGTTGCGTGGGCAAGCCGCCAATGAGTGCCAATGACAGGAGTACTTCAGATCTCGAAGACATTTTAGAAGCTGGGAGATACTGTACAATTTTGCTGTATGGCCTTGCCAAAGACACCCACATGAACAAAATGAATAAGGTCGAAGATTATTCATCATTACTTGAACAAATGCGATACGAATCGTTTATTAAAGCCACAACTAAAAATAGTGCAGTTAAATTATCATCTCTTGTACCAACTGTAAGTGCCCTGAATGAGCATATCAAAAGAGTTTATTTACAAACTCAGATATTTCTTGGAAACAAAGAGATTGATATAACGGATTGGGGATGGTTCAAGAGTGATGATATTTTACAACCAATAAAAATGACAAGTTCACCTGCACCAGAAGAACTATTGAAACTGATTTTTTGCAATTGCAAAAAGGGTTGCGGCTCAGCGTGTGGCTGTCGTACACTAGGTCTATTTTGCAATGCTACATGCTCTGGCGACAATATTGTCAAAACTGTCCTGCAATACATGAAGAGGTGGAGTTAGAACACGACGAGAATGACGCTTCAGACAATTAATAATTTGATATATTGTAAATAATTTTTATTTTTGTAAATATATTTTGTATACTTTCTAATGTAAAGTATTTTCATGCATAATTTTTTACAATAAAAACAGCATGAGTATACTTAATTTTTTTATTTAAACATTTACCAAAGGGGAATTTGTTTCGTGAGCATAGAGGTGGTTTTTAAGGGTTGAAAATAAGCAACAAATCAAAAAATATTTTATTGATAAGAAAGGAATTTTTGAATATAAATGTACATTAAAAACTTTTGAAGTTGTTTAAAAAGATTTTTTTATATATTTTGACATAGGGGGTAGTTTTTAAGGGTTGAAGTGTTGCAATCAACCAAAATTATTTTATATAAGCAGAGAATTACATTGTAGATGATATAAATGCACTGCAAAAGCGTTTGAACCTGTTAAACGATTTTTTACAATTATTTTTATTAAAAGGGGTGGTTTTTAAGATTATTTAAGGGTTGAGAATGTACACAATATCCATTAATATAATTGACAATATTTCAATGACCTAATTTAACACGATTTAAATCCATAAAATGCTTTAATATAAATTTTTTTCATTATTTTCAATAAGGGGTGATTTCACCCCTTAAAAATAAAAAGCTCACCTATCGCATATATAACTTTTGAAGAGGGAGGTAAGATAAGCCTAATTCCAAATTATTGCGAGTATAAACTTGCATATGTTAATTTAATATGTTAATTTCAATCCCTGTTATTTATAACTTTGGTTTTTAACGTAAAAAGTCTGTTTTGTCTATCTGATACTGAAATTATCACTAATTAACACCACAGTATAATAATAATGATTGGAAAATAAATAAACAAAATTGAAAAAAATGTGCTCGATTTTTATATACCTAATAAAAATATTTCGGAAAAAAATGATTATTTAATTCCCAAACGTTTTTATCATAGTTTATAATAGTAGTAATAAAATAAAAAAAAAACTACAAAAAAAAATTATAGTCTACACTACACAAATGTTAATGCTCCAGTCAATGAAGGTAAAATACAGCGGAATTGTATAATTTTCCGAGCCTGTACCGATTTGCACAAAAATTTATAGGTTTTATTTATGACTAGCAACGTTTACCAACCTTTTTTAGCTTGAGGCACACTAACTTGAAAACTCGTTCAGCCACGGCACACTTGGGTAAATATACACAACGCAAAAGTCTAGGGATATTTTTATAAATAGATGTATTTTGTTTATCTGTAATCGACTTAAAAAAAGTAATACAAAATTTGTAGTTTAAAGTGTTGTTTAATATGTCAAAAATCATAAATTGCAAAATAAAACAGAAAATTGGAGCAGAAAAAAAAATATTGCAAATCACCCATGTTTTACATACCTCCATAAAATATCAAAAATACGAAATATAAACTTAAAATAAAGTATAACCACCACGTTGATTTATCACAGCTCTACATCTACTGTTTATGCTCCGAATCACATTGTTAATGTCTGCTTGAGGTAGTTGTGTCCATTGTTATCTCAGAAGCTCTTTTAATTGAAACTCATTGTAGATATTGCCCATATGTGGAGTGATTCCTCGTTGGAGCATGTCCCATACATGCTCAATGGGATTCAAGTCCAGTGATTGTGCTTGCCACGGCAATACATCAATACCCTCGTTATCCAACCAGTTTGTTACAATATACGCAACGTATGGTCGAGCGTTACCATGCAAAAAGTAAAAATTTCCTCCAACAGCAGCAGCAAACGGGCACACAACAGGTTCAAGAATAGTGTCCAAATATTGCTGACTTATGAGAAAGCCATGTGGGAAAATCAGGTCAGTTCTTTCGTCAATCATGATTCCGCCCCATACCATTAATGTACCACAACTGTATGCATACACTTCTTGAAGATGTCGTAATCGTTCTCCATTTCCGGGTCGTCTCCAAGATCTTGTCCGACGAGAATCTGGATAAAATCCATATCTAGATTCGTCACTAAACAAAACTGTGGCCCAGTCATTGTCAGTCCAATTCTAAAACTCTTGACACCAGGTTAATCTTGCAGCGCGATTGCCTCTAGATAGAGGTGAACATCTCAGTGGTCGCCGACTACGAAGATTAGCTTTACGGAGACGATTCCTCCCAGTACTGCTGCTAATTATTACATTATGTGCAAGCTGTAATTCATTCACCAGTTTGGGTGCTGTGATTGTTGGCTGCCTTCTGGCATTCAAAATTAAAGATCGGTCTTGAGCGAAGGTTGTAGAGCGACCACGTCCTGGATGTTACTCGGCTGGACTCCCAGTGTCTCTAAACCGACGCCACAAACGATTTACGACGCTTTGGGAGACACCCAGCTGATCAGCAACTTAAGTTTATCGCATACCAGCTTGAAGGAGGCCCACGGCTCTATTCATCTCGTCCAACGTTAAATATTGTCGTTGCATAGTAAAAGGATAATATCGTTAACTCACCAATTAAGCAAGAATGGTATAAAGTGACTAAAATTAAAAATAAACAAAACATAAAAATGTCGATTTTTTTGTTCCTTATAAAAAACATTCTAAAACACGTATTGCTATCAGTTTTACAATTTTTTTTTATAAGAAGTAAGTGTCTGTATCAACAATTATGATACAAGCAAATTTATATGGTCATGAAATTTCTGTCATTGGTATTGTCAAATTATTAAAATATCCTTAGACTTTTGCGTTGTGTGTAATATCTTTAATGAGTATAATCATAATGTATTGTTATGTGATTTTTTTACTATGTTACTTTCTTTAAAAATATAATTTAAAACATAATTCATTGAGTTAATGCTGTGCTCATTATGGAAACTAATTAGGAAAATTAAGAAAACAAAATTTTAATGCACTTACAAACATAAATTTTGTGTTAAGAGAGATGAGGTGATAATAAAAAATAATGGAGTATAAAACAAGATGTCCGTCTAATTAAAAATAGTGACACCATATCTAATGCGATATTTGTATTTGCTGACCATTCATTATTAAATCCTTTCTAGGACGTATTGTAGACAAGCACACCCTCAAGTTTGTCCTCTAAAAGATTTTAGATATGAACGATTTTTGTTCTTGATGGCGTTCTTCGACAAGAAAGCAGATTCACATATATAAGAAGTTGAAAACGGTATTATTGCATTCATAGCTTCCTTTGTGACCAGTGGATATTCATTGAAGAGGAGAATCCAAAATGATGCATCTACATTAACTTTGATTTTCTTCAGTTTTGACTGAGCTTCTGCTTTTTTAACTAGTTTACTGTACTTAAGCTTATCGTTTTTATATCTATCAGTTCACCCTCTTTATCAGTAGTGAACAAGGCCGTGTCATAAGCCGACTCGATATATGGATTGTGTATCCAATCCATTGATGACGTATCGAGAGAGGGAAAATACTTTTTGATATTGTCATTCAGTTTACTAAGACTTTTCAAAAAAAGGTCTCAAGGTTTGCTAACTGAAACATGTCTCACGTGGCTTGATTTTGAACTTTCTTTATCCACAGTAAAAGTTTTTGCTGAAAGGAACTGATTTTATTAGTAGAGGTGAGGATGTTTTCTTGTCTTTCCTGCATGCCCTAATTTAAAACATACAATCTCCCAAAATATCTGCCAAAAACGCATCTTTGGTGCACCAGGTGTCATCACTAAGGAAATTGGCATATTCAGACTGTTCACAAGTAAAAAATACTAACAGCTCCTCTTTAAGTTTATAGAATCTTTGAAGACACGTCCGCGAGATAACCATCTTATTTCTGTATGCAACAATATCTGCGTATGCGTAGAATCCATAGCAGAACATAAAGTTTTAAATAATCTCGCTTTTAAAGGCTTACTTTTGATGTAGTTCACCATTTTTATAACAGTGAGGGGGAGCCTTGTAACTGGCTCCCTATATGAGAGGGTTGGAAATCTTTTGATTCCAACCCTTACTTCAAAGGACTTGTGAGTGGATGTATCTCCATAGGTTTGGTTCTTCAGTGACCGTTGAAGGATAAGGATTGTTAATGTGAGCAAATATAACTCCAGAGAAATAAAATCACCTTTAGTTTATCGACTTATAATTAACTTATTTTTAGAGTAGAGAAGCCTCAACACGGCTCTAGCTGACTATACAGTATCAAATAATTCTTTCTTTATCACACGTAAAAGAGAAAACCGTATTTATGAGAAAAATGCCCGCGTTTCGGCGTAGAGAGATATTTATATATGAATTGAGAGTGTTTTAAAATGCACATGCCTCAAGGGCGGTGTGTGAGAACGAACTAATAAAATACTACTTGATGCGTAAAAGTGTAGATTACGCCTCTTGTATTTAGGTGTGAAAACTATTTAAGAGGCTGTGGTGCCATTGAGTCGGCTATCCCGAGCAAACTTGATATTAGTGAATATTTTACTTATTCTACACTAAGAAAAGTGTAAAGAACTATATTTTTATTTTATATTTTAAATGATATGTTCATTTCTGGAACAAACAGCTTGCAAAACGTCATTCAGTTCAGGCATCAATGACTTAGCAACAAGTGCTTCTCTCTGTAAAAAACAATGTGTGAAAATAATATCTGGATTTTTCTTTTGGACTAAAGCCAGAAACCTTGCTAGTGTGTCCTACCATCGCAGGGCAATCGTCTGTGCAAACACTCAAACAAGACAGCCAAGACAAACCAGCAGTGATAAAATAACCTGTTCACTAATTGAAAAATGTCTAGTCCTGTTGTATTTTCAGGGAAGTCTTTACAAAATAAAAACTGTTCAATTACGTTAGATTCGCAGATAAATCTAACGAAAAGCAATAACTTGGGGTTTCCCGGTGATATCTGTGGATTCGTCCACTTGAAGCGCAAAAAATTAGCTGTTTTGAGTTTTTCATTTATTTGGTTTTCAATATCCTCGATACTCCTTTTAATCATATTATTAGATAATGGTATTTTCTTAACCTCTTACTCACATTCTTCACCAAACATAATTTTAACAATTACCAGCATGCT
The DNA here is from genome assembly GCF_040954645.1 of Diabrotica undecimpunctata. Taxonomy (NCBI): domain Eukaryota; kingdom Metazoa; phylum Arthropoda; class Insecta; order Coleoptera; family Chrysomelidae; genus Diabrotica; species Diabrotica undecimpunctata. The sequence goes on along the minus strand of NC_092803.1, from coordinate 139,932,604 downwards.
GGTAAAATAGTCGTCTCGGCAGTTGTATGGGATTTCATATTTTTTCAATTCAGCAATCAACTCAGCCACAGCGTAACTGGCTTCTTGTACTTTATCCGACACAGATGAAAGTGTTTTAAAAGTTGAAGCCTGAGTAGACTGATTTGACAAGAGTCTTTTAAAATATTCAATAGGTTTTTCAGCCGCAAATGAATGCTTTGTGAGTAGGTGTCATTTTAATTTACTCGGCATCATGGCTTCGTTGGACAGCCGTTCGCCACATATCAAGTATTAAGGTTTAGGCTGTTCACCACCAGATGACGTGAAGCTGAAAGATAAATAGTTTTCATGGTACTGATGAACAATTCCCTTTACATTTACACAATTACTATAGGCAATCCGTTGTATGGCAGTTGTATGGGATTTCATATTTTTTCAACTCAGCAATCAACTCAGCCACAGCGTAACTGGCTTCTTGTACTTTATCCGACACACATGAAAGTTTTTTAAGAGTGGAAGCCTGAGTAGACTGATTTGACAAGAGTCTTTTAAAATATTCAATAGGTTTTTCAGCCGCTTTGTAAGTAGGTGTCATTTTAATTTACTCGGCACCATGGCTTCGTTGGACAGCTGTTCGCCACATATCAAGTATTAAGGTTTAGGCTGTTCACCACCAGATGACGTGAAGCTGAAAGATAAATAGTTTTCATGGTACTGACAAACAATTCCCTTTACATTTACACAATTACTATTGGCAATATGTTTGCATTTCGCTGGTATACACTCCGAAATGTTTTCATCATCAGTCAGATTTTCATTGCGTTCACTTGAACTGATACTCGCACTAGCACTAGGTAATTCACTATTAATTAGAAATCGATCCATTTTAAAGGCGATCGAGAGGTAGCCTAACTCTGACTACAACGTGCAAAGAAATTCAATCATACGGGACTTGATAGTTTGACGTTTGACCAACGACTTTCTGAGTGAGATGTGAGTAGAGAAGAGCATCGTAAATTTTACGATCAACAGTAGCGATCAACACTGACAGTGTGCAAGAAAACCTGCGATCATAACCCTCTATTAGAGAAATTTATAACTACAGAAATTTTAATAAAGGAATAAGTAAAGGAATAAATAAACCATTTTATTTGTTTTTGTGAGGTTAGGTCCAAGAAATTTTGACATTGTATACATAATAATATTTTGACATAATTTTGATTCTATTGACTGTTGTATTGAGTTCAATGTCAACAATGGTGTTGGAAAACATCGATGTTTAGACTCGATGTGGTATTGCCATCGATGGTGTGGTTCCGATGTCTAGTCGATGGTAACCATTCATAGCAAACGCTATCGTCACAAGCGATAAAAGGGAGTTTTTGTAACTACCTAACGTAACGTATCTCCCTTTACGTAAAAACTAACGTATCGACGTTATAACGAAAAAGATGAACGTTAAATTGAGATTTAAAGTTCTGCACTTATCATGGTGTTGCCCTCATCGAATTAATGATAAACTAATAAGTTGTCAGTGTCAGTCTTGTCCTTGTCACTTAACCCTATTTTTGATATTCAAAATAAATAACAAATATTTTTTTGAACAATTTTTAATTGTGGAGATGGACGTATACAATAATGAATGTATGTGCCTTTATTGATGATGAAGAAGACGAGGACATAGAAAATGCGCTTCTTCTCCACATTTTGCACGACTATACGGCCTCTTTCATTTAGATATCATGTCTGATATACAATGTAAAAATCTTGTTCGCTTTTGAATTAAATTTCACCTTTCTGATGATCGTAAGGGTTCTGGCCTACGACTTCCTTCAACAAAAACAAATCATCTTCATTGAAGTGAAGTCGTTTTCTACTGCTATCCATTATTTATAAAAATCAAAACAAATATACTTAAACACAAATGTGAAAAAAATCGTGTCACGTGTGCTGATGAAATGTGGATGTTCAATGTTGATATCTTGGTAATTGGGTAAGATCCCCTTGTGCATTCGGTTACTTTCGGCTCGATAGGGATGCGTATGAACGTAACGTATCAGCCCGTTACCTTATATAATACGTATCTAGATACGTTAGTTCAACCATTAATGCGCATGCTTATAGGTCAAAAAGATACGTCACGTATACGTATTTGCTTGCACAAAAACTCTCTAAAGGCGCGTTTTCACGATACACTTTGGATGATCATCCCGGATGAATCATCCAAAGTGAAAAATAAATAAATCATGTAAACTATTAATCATCGAAAATGATCATCCAAAATGAATATTGAACGAAGTTGAACAGAGTTCTACATTTGTTCACTTTAGAGGATGCATCGCGGATGAATCATCCAAAGTCAACCATGTAAACATACAATTATTGCTGTTATTCATCGGCAGTTACTAGTGAACGACAGAAAATAGGAAATGGATCATTTAGGTACACGATACAAAGCTTCGAGTGTTGAACAGCAATCTCCAGCTGCAAGATATCTTAGTACAATTTGAAATTTCAGTCTCGGATGAAGAGATTTTCTCATGGTTGTGCTTTGCTTTTTGCACCAACCTTTTTTTTAATCTTCTGTTTTTCAAGTTCATTTAAAAGATACTCGCTTATTTTGCCAATTCCAGCACGTACAACTTCGTGTTGGTGATCCATGTAATCGATAATTCATCCAAAGTGTACCATGAAAACGCGCCTTTATATGTTGAACTAACTCACGTCTGCTACCGCATTCTGTTGGTCGAGTGTTGAACTATTGAAACTATTAAACTATTGAAAAGCGCAGAACAGAAGTTTTATTCAATGAAAAATAGTCGGTAAAGTTATTATCACGGCAAATTAAAAAATTAAATACTAGTGAAAAAGACGGTAAAATTTCGCGACGCACCAGTGTGCCGCGGTACAATGGTTGAAAACCTGTAGACCAGTGACCATATACTTTAGGAAGGAACTTAGGAAACTATGCAGACGACGCAATACTACTCTCTCAAAGTGATGACGATTTACAATGTATGCTGCACCAATTTAATATAACCGCCAGAAATTTAACATGTTTATTTAGCTGGAAATTGGAGCTGGAAGGTCAGATTATAGAACAAGTGATGGAGTTTAAATATCCAGGTATATAAATAACATTATCTAGCTACGGAAAGCTCGAAACTGAAGTGGAAGATCAAGTGAATAGAGCAAACAGAGACGCAGGCTGCCTGAATAAAACAATATGGAGAAATAAAAATATCGGGAAATAAATTAAAGGCAGAATTTACAAAACAGTCATCAGAATGACATACGCGGCAGAAACACGACCTGACACAGAGAGGACAAAAAGGATGTTAGAAACAGCGGAGACGAAAACTCTTAAAACAATTAATACTATGGGACAGAGCTAGAAGCACAGATATACGACATAGATGCAAGGTGGAGAACATCAAAAACTGAGTAAGAAATAGAAGAGTAGAATAGAATGATCGTATAAGCCGAATGACAATAAATAGAGTAGTAAAGACGGCAAGAGACGATTCTCTAATAGGAAGACGATCAGTAGGAAGACCACGAAAACGATGGAACGACAACTTACTGGAGGCACATTGAAAAACAGACAGAGTTATATCTACATAAAAATAAGAAGAAGAGAAGAGGAAGCAACTACAACGTTAAAGGGATTTTATTGTTTCATATCGTCAATGGTCCCACAAATATGACAAAAACGTGGAGTGCTACTATTTAAAGGGGTGCGTTTTCGGGAAAGGGGTGAATTTGTCCCTATGCACTAGTGTGCATTTGGGTGAATTCTATTAAGTTTTCATACATATACATCTATAGAAGAAAAAATGTTCAAAATTAAATTTCCTATCAAAAAGTCACTTTTTAAATTTAAAAATTATTTTTTTTGACAAAAATATATCAAAAAAGGAAACAAAAAAAAAAACAGGAACACACGTATAGATATAGGCATTGCTTAACAGAAAAAAATTATCTTTCGCCTTTAAAATGACATTTGGTAGAAGACTAAGATTTACAGTATCCGAGATACCATTTTTCAAAGTTCGCCACCCACACCATTTTTGGGCCATTTTTACTATTTTTTCACAAAAATTGTTCTATAACTCTTTTCTACGGAATTTTAGGTAGGTATACGCAATGGCCACTAAATAGAAAGAATTTAACATTATGTATTTAACATTAAATTCTAAGAAAATTGTTGACTTTTCGTGGGTATAGATATCAACATTTTTTTTAGTCCACGAAAAGACTTTTGAAATGAGCACTACAAAAAGATATTTGCATATAAACTGAGTAAGTTACAGCACGTAATAGATGGTCTCTTAGAATATTTTAAGAAACAAAAGGCAGTATAATTAACCTAATAGCTATTACTACCCCCTGGGATAAGCAAATGCAATAAACAAAACTATTTTTAATGTTGTAGTCGTCTTTAGGGATGATTTTTAGGGAAATAGTTTAAACTAAAGAAGTATCGTTTTATAAGCGAGGAATGAATTTTTAGTTATCTAAATGCAAAATTAAAACATTTTAAACTCAGTATCATTGCATAAAGGGATGCTTTTTAGGGGTTAAAACTTGAAACCAATGAAACATCATTTCACAAGCGATGAATGAATTGTAATTGATTTGAATTTATAAGTTAAGCATTTTACATGTAAAAAATTATTTTTTAACGTTATTTACGTCACAAGCGGTGATTTCTAAGGGTTGAAAACTTGTATTAAAGTACAAATTATCATTGAATATGTTTATTTGACTTAATTCGGTCAGATTTTAAATAAACAATTGATATGAATCTAGTAGGCTGCTGTCATTTAGGTATTTAAAGTTACTAAAAGACGTCAGAGACTCAAAGAATAGACATTTTAATTATGATTGGTTGTTGTAATAAAACAAGAACTCAAAAGGAGGTTTGTGAAATGTTTAATAAAAATACCCTGGTCAACAAGTTTCGCAGTCGACAGTTAGCAAAATTGAAAAGAACTTTCGTTATACTGGACATGTAATAAATATTGAAAAACCAGGTAGAAATGTTAAATTTACTGATGAAAAAAAGTTAGATGTACTTCTAGAGATTGAGGAAAATCCGCATAAGACAACTCAAAAACTTGCCGCCGTCAATGATGTAAGTAAATCATCTATTTTGAGAGTTTTGCATAAAGAAAAATACCACCCTTACAAATTTCAGTTGGTTCAGGAGTTAAATGAAGATGATCCTGATAGAAGCCAAGAATTCTGTGAAATGATGATGGACAGAATGAACGCAGATTTGCAGTTCATAAACAAAATAGTTTTTTCTGATGAAGTTCCGTTTCATTTAAACGGAACGGTTAACAAACAGAACTGTAGATATTGGAGCAGAGAAAATCCTCACTGGGTGTGTGAGACTCACACGTAATATCCTAAAAAAGTTAACGTTTGGGCTGGTATCATTAATAATAAAATTATTGGTCCTTATTTTTTTGAGGGCACAGTTGATGGTGAGGTTTACCTAGATTTTTGAATTCACTTTTTAGCGCCTACATTACGAAGATTTTTTCCTGATGTTAATCATCCAAATGAGATAAATCGATCTATTTACTACCAACAAGACGGAGCTAAGCCGCATTTTGCACGTACAGTTAGAAATTATTTGAACAAGGTTTTTCCAAATAGGTGGATTCGAAGACGTGGAACGATGGAATAGCCGGCTAGATCCCTGATTTGACTCCTCTTGATTACTTCTTTCGGGGTTATTTAAAATCTTAAGTATATTTTGATAGACCAAACAGTTGCTGATTTAATAGTTAGGATAACGGAAAAAATTAACAAAATAACCCCGGTTGTCGTACAAAATGTTGTATGAGAATTCCAACATCGCCTTGGTTATTGTCAAGAAGTGAATGGTGGTCATTTTGAACATTTAATTTAATTGTAAAGTACATTGAAAAATACATTTTAAATATTATGTGACATTATTATCTTCATTCAACCTAAAGTTTTGTGATATTTATCAAAATTTTACATCTTAAAACTCAATTTTCTTAATTATGATTGCACCAAACTTAAAAAACTTTATATTACTGAACAGAGGACTAAAATCCCTTTCTAACAAGGTGCCATACGACTCCCTTTGTTCTTTAGAATTTTCGAGGGGGTGCTTATAATTCAAAGGGGGTGCTGAAGGGGTATAATATTTTCATACCTTAAATTGTCAATTTAAGAATAAAAATCAACCTGTTTCAGGTTTTTTTCTCATAATAATACTTAATAATTTCAGTACGTAATAACGCTAAAAATGAATTTATTCCATACATATGGACCGCATGGTATATTTTTAAATTCCAAACCCATTTAAAACTTTTTAATTTTTAAGACTTCAATAATTGTTATTCGATATTCTTGAATTTACTTCAGTGACCATTAAACAAACGAGTTCATGCGTAAATTCGTCTATAGATCTTATCCGTATCGCACCGAAATTGGTTCACTATAATTATTTTTACCCTTTTATCTTATATTTTTAGAAGTTTAATAAAAACTATTATAATATCTCGCCGAAGTTGGTTATCACTATAATTAATTTTACCCTTTTATCTTATATTTTTAAGAGTTTAATAAAAACTATTATACTATCTGGGTCACAATATGGTCGAAAGAGGTCAATTTGCCATAACAATTGATCAGGAAAATAAATTATTTTCTCGACGTTGAGCAGTAATTTATTTTGGTGATCAATAGAGAATATACAAAAAATTGTTATTTTAATTTTTTGTTAATCTATGTCGATTAAATATTTGATTAATTTTGTTCAAGGTTTAATTTTTTGTTTTGTATAAAAAATTGTAACTACTTTGTAAACTTAAATAAGGAAGTAAGTTATTTGATGTAGTTACTGCATTTTATGTGCAGGTTATTTGCTGTAACTTAAATTTATGGTTTGTTCTAAACGATATGATCCTATTAGATACTATTTTATATCTTATATGAAACAACTAAGGCTAGATATCTTGACTACACAAAAACTTAAGAGAATTCGCATTCGGGATAATACTGTCCTTCGGTTGCATTGACAGGATGTTGGCAAAATAGTATTGAACATGATACTAATAGAAACGGCCTTTAGACTGAAAATACTTTCACTAAAATAACAAAACTCTCTAATGATGGAATCTCTTAAGCAAAAAGAACTCTTATTCAGATATCCGAGTAACGATGCGCTAAAAATAAGTAAATAAGTAAATAAAAATAAGAGTTCGAGTTGCTTGCATCAAATAAATGAAGTGGGAAGAAAAAAGGATGAAAAACTGCGTAAAAGATGCAAATTGTGATATATAGAGAAAAGAAACACTAGTAATGGAAATGCTGGTATAAAAATGAAAACAAATCTGGTAGAAATTGTAAGAATGAGTGGTAGGATAATGCCCCGCGAAATCTTGACTTGACCAAGAAGTGCAAAATATGTGTATATAGGTATATGTATGTACTCTAAGTCGGACCAGATGATATATCTTTGCATTGCTTGTTTTTCGGGCGTCCTCTTCTTCTTCTTTGCACTGGTCTTTTGACCACTATTTTCTTTGGCCATCTGTCTCTATTCATACGGCTTACATGTCAGTATCATCTCAAGCTCTTGGCTTCAATGGTGTCGATCGTTGCTGGCTCAATACCCTTTCTTTTTCCTATCTCGACATTTATTATTTTTGTCTTAAAGTTTTTTAAACATTCTGTCATTTGCCAGACCTCAGCTCCATAAGTTGTGCTGCTTTCGACTATGGTCTGTAGATTATGATTTTGGTGTCGTCTAATTTATGTGTTCCACAGCATGCAATTTAGTTTTTTTGTCACTTGCTTAATTTGTCCAATTCGTTTCTTAATTTTAGTCTCACTAGATACCCATTTACTAATTGTAACTTCAAGGTTGACTTAACTTAACTTAAGGTATGTCGTCGTATTGGGTCTTATGTATATATTATAGTAAGAAGTAAGACTATGTAGATTTACATATATAAATTAAGTGAGATAAAAATCTCACTTCAATTGAGGTTATCAGTCAAGGAGAAATAAAAAAAGTAAACAGTCATTCATCGCAAGTCATGGCCTAAATTTTCTTTTTTGTCCCTTTCTCCGTAAAAATTAACCACCAGCTTTCGAACACTCGAATCAACATATCGTGAATTTTCCCATATTTAATTTCAACGAATCCTTCGAATCCAAGATACGTTAACTTGACGTCTGACCTCCTCGCCGTATAACCATGTGGCAATTAAAAGTTCGTGTTTTGATATTAATATTTATTTAATCCCTTCCTCCACAAGGAAAATAAAACTCCCGCAAAAGGCAGTTTTATGTAAAAATTGTTTATAAAAGGTATATAATTAACCGACCCCCTCAGGCTACATCGCAGCAGAACGTTTTCGAACTAAAAAATCCATCATCAGTGTATTTACCTGGAATAAGTATTACCACTTGAATGCAAACGTAAAGATTTTATACGAAGATGTATAAAAGAAAGACGTATGAAAGATTTTAACTAAGCTTAAAAAACAATGTGGTTAAATACTCAACAGGTGTACATGAGTCAAGCCACTAAATATAGGTAAGGCAAAATCTCTTCAAATGGTACAAAATTTGTTGTTTGTTAGAATTCATAAAATTCACCCAAATGCACCCTAGTGCATAGAGTCTAATTCACCCCTTACTCAATAAAACGCCCTTTTAAATGTTAGCACTCGGCGATTTTTTCATATTTGGGGGTCCATTGACCTTATGAAACAATAAAACTCCTTTAACGTTGTAGTTCATTTCTAAAGTATATAATCAATAGCCAACCTGTTCAATATTCAGCTCTTAATGTTAATAAATAATAAAAATATTATTTTAAGAAAAAAAATGCTATCTTGTTTCCTATTGGTCTTAAAAAATTCTGTTTTCTTTTGAAAAGTGTGTTTTTTCACCAGCTTTTCATTGAGTGTGCTTATGTACAAGCGTGTGACATAAAAATGTTTAAGTTATTATAAATCAGTGGCGGAATAATTCTAGAGCGGGCCCTAGGCAACATTGTAATTCCGGGCCTATTTTTCAGTCATGACACATATTTTGCGTTTTTTAGTTTGGTTTCAAAGTTCTATTTAATTCTTGGATTCCAAAAAAAAAATAATAATATACATGTACCAAAATTAAATATAATACACATAGTTTATTAAAATAAACAATAATACTTAAGCAAATATACCCAGATTGATTAGTTATATTGCCTTTCTTCTCACTTTTAATTCTGCAAATTCGTCAATTAGTAATTGATATAGTTATTTAATAACTCTTTCTACATAAAGTAATAATAAACTAATTAATTTTTGTTGGCTCAATGTGGATCTTAAAAATTTTTTTATTCTGTCCTTTACTGAGAATAATCTTTCACTGCATGTGTTGCTTATTTCAAGGGTTGAATAAATTATCAGAATTTTGTTTAAATTTGGGATGTTGCAATAATAACATTTTCCTGAAAAAATGACTACATAGATACAGGCTAAATAATATTTTCTTTACTAATAAAAGTCTTAAATTGTAATACTTCATTTTTCAGTTCTGCTAGGTTTAAATCTTGTACACATCATTTTAATTCCTCTATTGAAGGGTCACTAACATCACTATTATGAAAAATTGTTTTCAATTTATTGTTAATTATTTTATATTCCTCAGATCTTTATACGATCAGTAGAAAATCGTATACAACAACAAAAATATTAACTTTGTATTTTTTGAATTTTTGTAAACATTCCACCTATGAGTAGAACCAAAAAATACGTTACACTTCCTGAACGATATTGTGCAAATTTTCATTTTTCATGCAAATTTCTTTAATTTTCTTGTAATTTGTTTTGATCATTCATTGCGTCGAATAGAAGATGATTCCAAAGTCCATTTATTGATTTTGGTGGATTTTTTATATAATACCCTCGCATGGCGTCTGTTAAGTATTCTGGCCATAATAAAATATCGTTTACAAAACTCTTAGTTTCATCATTACTTTAAGGTGATTTTAAATTTATATTTTCTCCTTTTGTTTCATCTTCATAATAGAAATTGCTTGGTTTTTCCTGCTGGTCTTTTTGCAAAATAGTTTAGGATACAAGTGGTATTTTTGGAGTTTGAGCAAATTATGTGCTATAGTATATATTATTTTAATTAAATAATGTAATACTTTTCTAAAAAACTAACGTTTTTAATTTATGAATTCCAGAAAGTATTAACTCTGAATCCAAAATAATCTATTTGCAATCAAGTCTAGGTACAAGTGTTAATTGCGAACTTTTCAATCAAAGTTACATAAGATGCAACACGTAACGTACAGAGGACATTTTTTTAAATAGCTACTTTTGACTTTTTAAACACGTGTATAGTAAAGACACGATAGCCGCGAGGCTATTTAGACCATATTTACACACATCGACACTCGCGGGTATGGATGGATCAGCACGGGAACGCGCGTCCATACTTGTCCACTTTATCAATCAACGATTCGATATAATTTGGATACGTTTACGCAATAATTATGAGTATTACATTTTTCTGTTAAATAAAAAGAAAAATAAATTATAAAAATTAAAAAACTAATTTTTGGGCCTTATATTCTAAAATCAGCCTCTTTTCAAACTGTTTTTTAATAACAAATTTATTAAAATCTTAAGCCTTTTTGTAGAATACCTTAACAATGAAGTCTCAAAGAATCGATTTCGATTTACAAAATACCTCTAGAGTGAAAGTGACTGTTTGGGCAAGTACAGTAGTTTAAATAATCGCTCTCCGCGATTATAAATTTGAATAACTTATAAACTATTTGGTCAATCCGTTTGAAATTTAGCACACTTAAATAACACATTAACTGCCACAATTTTGAATCGTTATATTTCATGTCATTATGCAAAAACAAAGTTATATTGATGCAAAAATAGGGTTTTTTTTTAAATTGTCTCGGTTAATTGCTTATGTATTTTAATTTTGAAAGTCTCAATACAAACAAACTTTTTATGATCTTCAACTTTTATTTAAACCATTTTTCTCTAAAATGTATAAGAAACGTTTTATACGCAAAAACTATTTTTTTTTTCACTTTTTACGATTTTTTAATAAAAAAAACAAAGCAAAATTAACTGTACGTCTTCCTTTTTCGTTAGCTACCCCTAATTTACAGCCATTTAGAACCTTTAAATATCTGTATAAGATTTTTTCGTGAAACCAATGATTTTTTCACAGATAAACTGGTGTAATTGGTATTAACACTGACGGACAGAAACTAAATCATCTCTGATATGTCGATGACGTTGTTCTCATAACAGACAACATAGGAGAAGCAAGAGTTATGATACAATAACTACAGCAAGTAACTCACGAGTCGGTTTAAAGATAAACTATGGGAAAATAAAAATGATGACGAATCTCGTCCCCAATGAACTAATCAAGCTTTTAGAAATCAAGAAATAGCCATGGAAGTTGTGGAAAGGTATATGTGTATTTGGGCAACAAAATAAGATTAAGGCTAGACAACCAAACGTGTAAGTTAATAAGAGTAAGTTTAGGTTGGGCTGCATTCGGAAAAAACACGTGTTTAAAACCAATGTGCCAATCCATTTAAAAAGGAAAGTTTACAACTTCCTAGTGGTATATAACATCCATAATTAGAATAAAATTTGGACACGCCTGCTATCCTAGTCATCTGTCCAAACTAAAAATCGTAAATTCAAATTTATGTCCAGACTGTCAAAACGAATGTGATCTAGATCACATTTTCTTCGAATGTAAAAAATACACAAAACAAACTGAAGATCTAATAAAAAATTTAGTCAACATCAAAATTTTTCCTCCGTACAATATGTGCTATCTGCTATCTCTAAATATAAGAGTTGTAAATGAATGTTTGATGGAATTTATTTGCAAAAGTAAGCTTAATATTTAACTGCAATTAGAATCCATTAGAATCTCTGTTTTACCCAATTTGTTATTACCTTTTATCCGTGACCCAATTTAGTTTGTCTTAAAAGCAATGTCTTGATGGGTCCCTAGACGAGAAACGAGTGTCCATGTTTTATCTCTATCCTATCCTTAATAATAATTTTAATGCTTAAAAATTTGTAATGCTACTTAAGTTTGAAATTTATATTATCTTTTTATATTGTACTACACAATCTTTCTTTCTGGGTAGAAAATTTTCATGTTGTGACTGGCTGTATGGCACTTGCCTATGCCATTAAAACAAAAAAAAACTTCCTAGTGCGTTCTACCAGTCCCCACATATGGAGCACAAACCTTAACTCTCACAAAAATACATCGGAAAATTTGAGAACGACACAACGTAATATGGAGAGATCAATGCTTGGTATAAACTTGAGAAATAGACTAAGAATCGAGGAAGTTCTTAGACGAACCGGAATGGATGACATTACCGAACATATTACAAGGCAAAAATTGAGTTGGGAGGGACATGTTACAAGAATGAAAGACGACAGGTGGATAAAAAAATTGCGACCACGGGCGACAAACGAAGCCGAGAAAGGCCCCCAACGCAATGGATCGACGACCTCAAAAGCATATTTACCAATTGGATAGCAAAGGTACAAAACAGAAATATCTAGAGGAGGTCTATATTCAACAATTGACAAATCAGAGATTATTGTTGATGATAATAATGATAATGTAATTTGTTTAATTTTTCATAAATTCATATTTTGAAAACTACTTCATTGCTGAAAGTCTGAACGTTAAATTAAATTATTTATATGTTGAATACATCGAGTTAGAATCTATGGAGAAGCTATGAGCATATTAACGTGTATATTAAAAACGGCGTGGGTAGGCGTGGCTAACGGTGATACCAATATGGCGGTGGGATCATGGCCGGACTCAATAATATTAAAACTACTATAAAAATATGACTAGTTATTCAGAAGATTTAATCATAATCTACAAAGTGCAATACATTTTTAATAAACTATGATTTATTTATCCCGCGGTAAACACTAAAAACACGATATATTATGCATAAAGATAAATTAATACAATCAAATACTATTAATTTATTCTCTGAAGTACGGGCCATTACTTTGTTTACATATTTGTATACTAACCTGTAGAACGGTATTCCTGAAGATTTTTTATTAACATTGCTTCTGCCACTGTAACTACGTTGAGAACAAGAAACCATTATTATGCACTATCACAATATATTATTACAGTTTCTATAAAAGTATTATAAAACTAAAAATATTCGAAAACCAACAAACGTAAATAAGCATATACGATCTGTCAAAAGTGTCAAAACAATATGGCCGAAGTGAGGTCGTTTTTAGTCACGTGATGCCCTCTCCATAGATTCTAACTCGATGGTTGAATATAATCTGATTAACCTCAAAAAATATAATAATGAACAGTACATTACAAGAAAATAACTTCAGAATCAAATAATCACTATAAGAAATGTTTTAAAAAGTTTGTAACTGATTATTAATAATAATAAATTACTTTAGTAATTTTTTAGTATTACTCATTTGATTTGTTTACAATTACTCCAGTCAGAAACGAAAATGTTACTTAACCTCTAAATACAGTATTGTCCAGAATAAACAGTACTGAAATTGAGATATAGATGTCTCCTTGTGCGGGCTGTCGTATTCAAATTAGCTAGTATAGACCTGTCAAGTAATCATTAAACAATTAATTATTAAGGCCTAATTGTTAAAAATGGTGTTAAGTACAGAGGTGAAAGTGTTTCTTGTGGAGCATTATTTTCGCTCATACGGAATCGGCCGACGTAATAGTGCAAGTCTGCAATACGTGTGTGATCAATTCACACAACGGTTTAATAAACGTTCTCCAAGTAATTCTATAATTTTAATGGTCGTTGAAAAGTTTGGATGAGCAAAGTTACACATTGGAAGCCAAGAACAGACAAACGTAATAGAGGAAGACCACCTACACGTTGGGCTGACGATATCAAGCGTATCACGAAAAATTGTCAACAAAGAGCACAAAATCGCAAAGAATGGATGAGCTTAAGGGAGGTCTATGTTCAGCAGTGGACGTGATAAATGAAGGCTGGATGATGATAATGATGATGAAAAGTTTAGAAATACGGGTAATGTATTGTGCCAACGAAAAGGACACTCAGGGCGCCCCAGGACAAATAACAACAGCGATAAGCATGAACGTGTTTTTGAGCGTGAACGTGAATCTTGGAAAATCCGAAAGCCAGCCAGACAAGAACAGCGTTGCAATCCGGCTTAAAACGAACTTCCTTACAAAGAATCCTGAAGGAGCTAGGTGCATTTTCGTATGTGATTCAGGTACATCAACAATTACATACGAGGGATTATCATAGTAGAGTGGAATATTGTGCCAGAATTCTTGCATTACAGTATGAAAATCCCGAAGTTATGAAAAATGTATGGTTTTCAGACGGAGCACATTTTCATTTGTCAGGCCATGTAAATCGTCGCACAAATCGATTTCTGGGCATTGCCAGACCAGATGAAGTTCAAGAAGTTCCTTTACATAGCGCAAAAGTGAGTGTCTGCTGTGCAGTTGCGGGACACGGAATCATTATTCCATACTTTATAGAAGAAAATGGTAGGGAAGTCACACTTAATCAATAGAGGTTCATACAAATTTTAACACGCTTTATCCCTGATCTCGTCAATTTTATCGTGCACGTAATTTGGCATTTCGAGACCAATTTTTCCAGCAGGATGGGGGAACTTGTCATACAGCTGTCGCAGTTCGTCAATTTCTTCAGGGACATTTTCCAAATAAATTCATTTCACGAATTACTGACTTCCCCTGTCCTGCACATTCTCCAGACCTAACATCTCCAGACGCATACATTCGGGGCATGACTAAAACTGCCGTTTTTAAACGGGCACCACAAACCATCAATGAGTTAAAGGATGCCGTTCTTCGCGGACTTGAGACAACCTTTATTCCAACATTACGAGAAATCTGGAATATCGATTTGAAATCTGTCTTGAGAGAGGAGGAGCTCATTTAGAACATGTTGTAAAGTGTCAATAATATGTATTTTTTAAAACACTGAAATAATTACAAGTTTAGTACTGTTTATTTTGGGCTATACTGTATTATACGAACAAGCTGAATTTTGCTGAAAATGTCAATTATGGAACCCCAAAAAAGATGAAAAAAAGTTACCACATTTCCCCCCGACTTCCACTTAAAACCGGCGGGGGGCGGAAACAATCGATTTACCAAGAATCTGTATGCCGTAGAAAAAATATTTCAAATAAAAAATGTAGCTGAAATAATTTTGAACAAAAATATGTTTATTAAGTTTATTTTTCTGTAGATGAACCTTTCTCTTAGAAACAACGCTTGAAGCGACCGGTGATTATCAGCGTCATGTACAAATAAAAATAAAATCTTTTCATCAAGTGCCCCAATCGACAAAAATCAAAATGCGTTAAAAATGAAGAGAGCAGCTTTCGTATACAATTTTTGCATTTTGCCACAAATCAAGTCAGTTTCTATAAAAGTGTTAAATAAATAAACGTTTAGTGATTCTTACCATTTTTACGATTCTCATGAGACCAATAACATTTATTATTTCCATTGATCGGTCGCTATGAAATTTTCATTATTAGAGCCGAATCTTCAAAAACTAGCCTCAAATTTCGGTTTTGGCAACAAATGTGAGGCATTTTAAATATGCCTAAATTTAAATTTTAGCTACAAATTCCACCTCATAGCGTTTTCGTGGAAGCATTTCCCATTAGGTGAGTTCGTTTGTGATGTGAATTCAGCGTTTTTGGGCATGTTTCAAATGCTTCACATATGGTGCCAAAACTCAAAACCGAAATTTTAGTCTATAAGTTATGAAGATTGGGTTCTAATAATTAAAATTCCCTAGTGACCGGTCAATGAAAGTGATAAATTTTATTGATATTATTTAACACCTGTATAAAATCTGAGTTTATTTGCGACAAAATACAAAAACTTCATACGAAAGCTAAACTGTTTAACTTTAAAACGCATCTTGATTTCTGTCGATAGGTCACTTGAATCAAAACATATCGAATTTTTACTCCCGAACTCATACAAATTTTATTGAACATTAATTTCGCGCGCTTGCCTGACATTGAAAATCACCGGTTGCTTCAGGCGGTGTTTCTAAGAGAACGGTTCATTCTACAGAAAAAGTGCAAATAAACATTTCTGTTGAAAATTATCTTAGCTATTTCTCTTATTTGAAATATTTTTTTTTACGGCATACATATTCTTAGTAAATTGATTTTTTTTCCGTTTTCTCCTTCTACGAGAGGGGATAGGCCTTGGGGTAAAAGTAGTAAACTTTTTTGCATCTTTTGTTGGGTCTCAAAATTGATATACTCTGCAAAATTCAGCTTATTCGTATTATTTTTAGAGGTCAAATCTCTGACGACTGGGGTCGTATTTTCGAATTCGTTCGAGCATATTTCGCATACGAAATTAGAAGAAATTCGCTCGAAATCCAGTTTTTTATATTTTTGAATAGTGCGTATACGAATTTTTTCGTATACGACGACACGAATGGGTATGAACCATTCGAATTTCGATGCTAGTATACGACCAAAGTAATTTTTGTCATTTCAGTTGTCACTGGGCCCTTGTACCGTTCGCGTCATAAAAAACTGGTACAACTCTTATTACCGAAAATCATGTTTTTCAAGTTGTGTAAGTTGATCTTGTCACATGTGTCATTCTAATTTCTAGGGCACTGTTGCCAGTTCAACGAAAATATTATATGAAATCAGCTAAAAGCAGGGCTGTGTGACAGACCGCCAGTTTTGAGTATTCTAAAAACTAAAACATCGAGCATTCTCGATCAGTCAGTCACATTAAATTTGTTTAAACATGCATCCTAAAAAATTCTCATATTAATTTTGTAATTTTTCATTATCTCAATTAAGTACTCATACCTTGATTTGTGTTTTAATATAATTTATGAAAATATTGCAATTCAAATATAGTGATAGATAAAATCAATCTAGACATAACTTTAAATTATTATAATAAAACATTACAGTGAGGTATTGGATTGTATCTGTCACTTTATAATCTACGTTGGATAAAGTATAATGTTAGTTTTTGTTAATGTTATCGTTCATATAATAAATAATAAATTAATCTTGGTAGTTGGCCTGTGACTAAACTTATTGATACAAAATACAGTTCGTGTTCGGTAGGTAATTAAAGTAAAAAATTAGGTACAGTAGATGCATTCCAATGTTCCCTGTGCCAATAATCTAGGTTTAAAGATCCTTCAAATATTTTGGATATTAGCTGAACCCTATCTCTGGTTATTAAATTTATTAAATACGGTTTTTTGTTGTTAATGATAAAAATAATACCTATCTAATAATAACTTTATTTTTTTTTAATTAGATTTAGTGCAATTCCGTTATCTGTGATGGCAACAGCGAATTAATTCACGAACCACTGTATCCAGTCTGAACCCAGGTTTACATTGGGAAAAAAAAGTGTACCAGTTTTATATGACGGGAAGTGTACGTCAGATAAAATTTCAGCTGATAGTTTTTAATCGTTGTTTTAGATTGAACAATAGAATAAAATTTACATTAATACCTACCATATTTTTACATTAAACTTTGTTTTTAATGGGTGGTTTAAATAATTTTTTAATAGAAAGAAATAGTTAACGCCCTTGCCGAGGCGATAATATTAGCGGAATAATATTAGCGGAACGAAGAGGCAAGTTTACCAACCCATTCTTAACCATCTAGAGGACTATTCGGATGTACAATTTCAAAAATTGTACAGATTAACAAGGCCCCTCAGAATGGAGTTGATAGAATGGCTTTTTTTTGTTCGGCCGACACTGAACCACCATATTTCATGCCCTTTTTTACTTCTTGTTTTAGATAACAAATTCACCATAAACTAGGTTAAGTAAAACTGCCAATTATTCTTCTTTTTTTATTATTTAAGTTTTGGTTGTTCGAATTTGCAGTGTTGCCGGTGCAAATTCTTTTAGTATACGTATAAAATTTCGAAGGACGTTCAAAAATACAGATTCAAATTCGTATACGAAATTTTTCATTCGAGTTAACTCGTATTCGAAAAAATTCGATTGAATTCGAAAATACGACCACTGGACTAAATCTACATCAGCTCAAAAAATTACAGATTAAGCCATACTATACATCAGTATTATAGTTACATAGATGACAATTTGTCTTAATTTTGTCAGTGTCATTGTAACCTAATTTCAAAATTACCGTTCGAGATGATAACATTTTAGAAAAATCTGTACCTACTCTGTACCAAAAAAAATCTCAAAAAAGTAACAAAAAACGAAAAACATTAAGGATGAAATGCAGTTAGTTAGATATCTCTGATTTTATAATTAATATTCAGAGATGGATTATATGAAACAAACAATGTAAGCATAACTCGATTGGAATTTTTTTATTAGTTAAAAAACTTTGTATAAGTGCTACTAATTCGACACACTATTGCGTTTTTTTTATTCATTGGCGTATGGTGTAAAATGATATGACACCTTTTTTTGAATTCATTACTTTTCTAACCGTGGATTTTTTTAGGTATTGGTCTAAGCTTGGCGTACTTCAGCATTCAAAACTTAATATTAGAGCAATTTGGAAGATGTAACTGGTAGTTTTTATTTGATATATTTAAGGTATGTTATTACTTTTATTTATATTAAATCTTTCTCACAAGGTATGTCTTGGATGCTCAAGAGTCCGCATAGGACATTCTCTTTTGCCAGAAACCTTTTATTTCTAGAGATAATAAGCGGGTAATTGTTTAGTCAAAAAGAAACACCCGCTTTTGTGGTTAATTTTAAATTAGAACTAATTCTCTAAAATAAAAATATTATAAAAAGATAATTTTCCAAAGAGACCCCCTAATTAATGCCAATTCCATTAAACGGATCTATTATTAGTTCCCGCTGATTGACACTGATCGTTTGAGTTACTCAGTATTCGTCAAGTTTTATGATAAAGGTATTTATTTAAATTGATAGTGGGAAGATTTGTTAACCATTGACTTCCTATAAATAGCTGCATATGGATACTTACTATTTTAAACTATGCTAATGTAGTCACAATGGACACACTAATTCTATTGTGTCCTAAACAATAGATTGGATAAAATATAATTGAAGACCTTATTGCAACAGTAAGCCACAAAATAAGAAAACTAAGATATTAAAATTTAAAGTTTTAAAAAATCTTAAAAATGTTGATTAAAGTTTAGAAAACCCTAACTCTTGTTATTTGATTGTGTTAATCATGAAAACTTATTAGCATTTATTATTTTACAGAAAACAACACATATTTATAAAGAAAATTAAGTTTTTTTTTTAAATGTGGCTTAACATGGTCTTAAATTTAAAAAATCGTCACACTACATTGTGCAAAAGCAGGATACAAAAAAAACGAAACCACCTAAATACGGAACTTAAATATATAGAAAACCTTAACAGAGAGAAAGAATTCAGAGCATTCTATAAGAAAGTTAACATAAACAGAAAAGTATTCAAGGCAACCACAAGACAATGCAGAGGTCAGAATGGCGACCTATTAACAACAAGGAAAGATGTATTAAATAGATGAATAGATGGGTGGAATGCTTTAACCAGGCACTTAATATGGAGGAAGAAGAAGAAAACCTGAGAGACGAAAAAGATGAGCTAAGGGGAGCAGACGAGAGGGAAGCGGAACCACCAACGATTCTTGACGTAAAGATGCAATTCAAAAGCTAACCAGGAACAAATCACCCGGAATAGATAATCTCCCAGCTGAACTATATAAAGAAGGTGGTCATGATACCATTATGGCATTACAGCAGCTTATAAAAGAAATATGGACACATAAATCCTTCCCCAATGATTGGAATATTGGAATACTTTGCACCATATACGAAAAAGGAGATATCGAATTACGCTTCTAAATGCAGCGTTTTTATTTTCCACAGTACTATGTCACCGTATGGCATCATGTACAGAACGGATAGTAGGAAAATACCAGGCTGGTTTCAGAGGTGGTAAATCGACAATTCATCAGATTGCAACCCTGAAACAAATTTTGGAAAAAACATTGGGATATGGCATTGATACTCATCACATATTCATATACTACAAAGCAGCCTACGAATAGAAGAGAAATGTTCAAAGCAATGAAAGAGCTAGGAATACTAAATCAGTTGGTAAATTTAACAAAACTATCTCTTGAAAAGGTTGAATGTAGAGTACGAATTCAGGGGGAACTGTCTGAACCTTTTAAAACAAATAATGGGCTGCGTCAGGGAGACCCTCCCTATACTGTTCAATCTGGCTCTAAAAAAAGTAATACGTTTGTTACAAATCACAACCACTGGTTCAATATATAATAAATCAGTGCAAATCCTGGCCTACGCTTTATCAATATTCTTGGGATAACGGAAAACGCTGTACAAGAGGCGTATGTAGCATTAAAAGAATCAGCCACAAAAATTGGTTTAATAATAAACACCAACAAAACGAACTATATGAAAATAAGCACAACCACAAATCCTACGACCACTCTTATAGAAAACGACGTCATCGAAGCAGTGAACGAATTTTTATACCTGGGAACGCTCCTTAACACTGAAAATAATACTACCGCAGAGATAAACCGCAGAATTTGCACGGCCAACAGATGCTATTGTGGGCTCAATTTCCTCCTTAAATCCACAATTATATCGAGAAATACAAAAATAAAACTCTACAAAACAATAATACGCCCAGTCCTAACATATGGTTCAGAGACCTGGACTCTACAAAAAATAATGAAAACATGTTAGGATGTTTCAAAAGAAAAATAATAAGGCGAATCTATGGAGCAGTGAATGACAATGGAGTGTGGAGAAGACGATACAACTTCGAACTTAATAGAATATACCAGGAACATGATATTGTAAAACATATTAAGATAGGACGTCTGAGGTGGATAGGATATGTAATGCGGATGGAACAAAATGACCCAGCTAGAACAACGCTCCTTGATAGACCCATTGGTCAGAGAAGAAGGCCCAGAACAAGGTTCCTTGATAACATCGATGAAGACATGAGAAATATGGGAATACGTGCTTGGCGGAGAAAGGCGATGGATAGGGACGACTGGAGAGAAATTTTTGAAGAGGCTAGGACACACGCAGGGTTGTAAATCTAGAATGATGATGATGGACAGAGGCCTTCTTCAGGTCAATAAAGCAAATTTACACTTTATTGCGTATCTATTATCATCCATAGTGTAATTTAATATATCGTATGTCGCTATATGTTCATTAATAACGAAGATACTTTGTAATGCTCTTTTGTTAGTAGCCTTGTTTATTTTTTCTTCCCTAATATATTCTTTATATTCTCCCCTTTCATGTCGCGTGTTAGGATTCGAGCAGTTGTTTATTTTATACTCAGCCAGAGGCCTTCTTTAAGTCAATAAATCAAAATTTGTCTTTTAGTTTAACTATTTTTATCCATAGTGCCCTAGGATATCTCTTGTGTAACTATACGTTCATTAATAATGAAGATACTGTTTAGTGCCCGTTTGGTAGTGGCCTTATTTGTTTTTTCTATCTTAATATATTCGTTATCTCCTCCCCTTTCATTTAACGCATCACACGCTCCAATCGGATCAATAATCACTTAGATATGATGTAATGTCCTTTTGGCAATGCCGTCATGTGTGTTTTTTGTTTCATCATATTTGCTATCCCCTCTCCTTTCGAATCAGATGTATCATACGTCACGATTCGACTAACTACTGTATTTACACCACAAAACGCTCAATAAGATATTTTGCTTAATAAAAATCTTACATTACAATTACATTAACCTAGATTGTTAGCAATTTTGCGAAAAAACTAATTACTGGTGAAGTAAAGTATATTCGTTTACCAAATTCCCATCAGTAAACATGAGCACGTGTTGATATTCGCCGTCTCATTCGTCAAGAGGCTATAAAAATTAATTTATTACCGTAAGCGAGACATATTCTCATGTTACAGATCCTAACTTGCCATCATTTTAAATTCAAATTGTATCGTGTTGATTTTTAAGTTAATTATATTGTGTTATATTTACGTTATAGTTATTGTTAAGTTATTTACCGGTCGTGTTATTTTTTAGAGTTTAGTGTAATTGTGATATAATGATTAAATTTCAAGAAATTCTTACACTAACAGTTTCAAAAGTAAATATTTTTAAAAATCATATGATACATAGGTCGTACATCAGTACGACCCTGTTTGGCTTACACGTGGTTATGTTGACGAGTGGGAATTTGTAGAATGAATAGGGTTTAGTAAAATTTCCGAGTAGGGATATTTGAATCATTAATTTGTAGAATGATTAGCAATGAATCAAAGTTTAGATTTATTTCCTAGGTGGCTCTAGGAGTTAGCGTACCGAACAAAAGGTGTGAGTTGTCGTCCTAGCCTTTTATGTAGATAGACTGTTAATATTTTTTATAATAACACTACACATTTAAGTTCTTTAAAATTTAAAAAATCTTAATTTTTTTATTTAAAAATTTTGTTTATAGATTTAAGTAATTTTTATTACAATGGTTTTAAAAAATCCAAAAATGATATGTTGTTCTCTATGGGTGGAAGCATAGCTTTCTTATCGTCTACGCACGGAGCCAGTGTTTTTAATTTTATTCAATTTAATTTAATTAAATTTTATTTTATTAATTTAGTAATATTTTATTTTATAACAATATTTTAAAATCAAAATTAGCCAAATCAATCCGACACTTGTTATAAAAAAGTTAAAAAATTACTAAAAAAATAAAAGTCGTCTTATGAAATTAATCTGCGTACAAAAACGAGCGTTATGAAACTTCTTGCATGTAAACTAAATAAATTAATATAAACTAACATAAAGCTTTAAATATTTTGCCGAAATAAATCTTACCTTAAAATTACAGCAATCAATATTTTTGACAATGTTGCGAAAAAAATAATCGTATTAATAATTATATATGTAATTAATGTGTATTAATTTATTATTAATATATTAATACATATTACTGACACACTGACTTAATTTGTCTTATTAATTATAATGTTAATTACTAAAATTATGTAATTTAAGGGTCATCTGACCTCATCATGTGGCTAGTTCCAAATACTATATACACGTTTTTCAATGAGGATGATCTGATAGGATCAAAAATGTTCTGAAAAATTTATAAATCCATTTTGGATAATTTTTAATAAATTATAAAAATAAAATTTTATACAATTGTACAAACAGAAGTTTTTACTTCATTGTAAGTTTTTTTAACTATGGTATACAACCAACCTCAGGCAAGTAGAAATAATGTCTCAGAATCTCACACTGAAACTTCAGACCGTCCCGTGGATTCTGGGGGGAGACAGAAATTCGATAAGAAATAACAGAAACAGACACATAAAAATCCACAAAAACATCACAAAACTGAATGGTACATACGCACAGAAGTTCGGAAGAAAAGCTCCTAGAATTAGAAGAAGAATTAAGAAAATAAAGTGGACAGTGATAGGATTGGCAGAAGTACGACTAAAAGGAGAGCTATGTATCGAACTAAAAAGTGGTCACCAACTATTCTACAAAGGAGATGAAAATCAAGCAGTGTGAGGTGTAGGCTTACTTATTAATAAAAAAGTGACATCCAACATCACATAGTATAAGGCTATATCGAAAAGAGTAATATCAATAGACATCCATATTAACCAACGTTATGCATGTAAAATTATTCAGACCTATGCCTCGAGTTCAGATCACGAAGATGAGGAAGTGGAGCAATTCAATAAAGAAATTAATGAAGCAATGATGACAAACAAAGAAAGGTATATAATCTTACTAAGCGATTTCAACGCAAAAATACTAAAAGAAGTTAACCAGAATGAAATTTTAATAGGATCCTATGGATGAAGAGAAAGAAATAATGAGAAATTCTTGTAAACTATGCAAAAGAAAACAACATATATAACCAATACGTTCTATAAAATACCAGAAAAGAGAATATGAACATGGCAAAGCCCAAATGGGACAGCAAGGAATGAAATAGACTATAGATTATGCAACGACAGATTGTAATATTAGATACAGTAGTGTTAAACACGATGAACATAGGTAGCGATCACATAATGCTAAGAACACGAATAATAATTAACACCAAGACAGAAAGAAGATTATAAGAATTTATAAACGCCAGGCAAAAAACAATAAATATAGACGAACTAAAACAGAAAAATCGAATACGAACAAAAACTGACAGAACATATTGCACTAATAGATAAAAATTCAAACCTTGAAATCCTAAATAAAAATTTAACGAATACTGTAATATCAGTAGCAGAAGAATCGATCCATAATAAATCAAATAAAGTTTAAAAATTCAGCAAGGAAACACAAGATTTAATAAAAAAGGGACAACTTGTGCAAGACCGTACACTCAAGGCATAAGGAGAGGCATAGGGAGGCATAAGGAAGTACAAAATAATACAGTTAAATGAAGTACTACAAGAAAAGAAATGCATACGAGACTGAAAAAAGAAAACAAGCTTAGGTAGAAATCTAATTATAAAACTAATTAATGATCAAAATAAGGAAATTATCAAAGTTCAAAAAATACCCACCATGATATAAAACTACTCTATCAAACAGTATACGAGTCAAAAGCAACACCACCACCAGGTAAAGACGAAAAACACCTAAAAATGGTAAAAAATGTTGGATCGAAACATATACCAGATATAACAGAAGATTGGAATATATGGGAGAGGAATACAGTATGGAGAGACAAACAAATAGTAACATTAATACTACTAACAACGAGGTTCGTACTGGGTTAATTAAAATGAAAAACGCGCGATCTCCAGGACCTGGCAATATAGCTGTAGAGTTACTTAAAACAGGAGGTCAACTCCTAATAGAACGAATAACTTTTCTACCGAATCAATGCTGCCAACAAATTAAAGTACCATCTGAATGGAAAACCGCTCACCAAGTGTCCATCTTACAAAATGGTAATGGGAAAGATCCTCAGAGGATAATCCTTCCTGCTACAGAAGATTAAGTGTCCTACCTACTTTCGCGAGATTGTTTGGAAAGATAATATATGGAAAAATACAAGATGATGATACAAAATGATTTTGATGTGTAAAATTTTAATGTTTTTTCCTTAAGTTTTTATAAAAAAATTTTTATATACATGTAGGTATTATTATCACATGTTCTTTTGCTGTGCTAAGTTTGTTAATTTGTAAACTGTACCTAGTTTCAATTAATTGTTTATACAACTTTATCTCTGAATGTTCCATTATTGGAAGCTTTTTTACAAATTTAATATCGTTGACTGCTACGTGTCTTTTTGAGGTAACACACAACATGTTTTAACTTCTCTTTGGATGTCTGGTTTTTTCACATTGTTCTTTTTAGATGAACTGATAATGCTTTCTAAACAGAAAGCGAAACGTCTTCAATAAATAGATGAAGTAGCCACCTTCTTTGTCTTTTATTTCTCCACTTTGACCGAAAAACCCACCACTCTTCGAGTGTACCTTAGCTTATTTTGGATTGACGGTCGTACTCCTTTTCTCGATATATATATATATATATATATATATATATATATATATATATATATATATATATATATATATATATATATATATACTGAAAAACCTTTACCTTTACATTGTTATCATTAAGATCTAACGTTCTATCGTTTTAAGTTGGCAGTAACGAATTCACAACCAATTCTTTGTTTCTGATAAGAATGTTTATAACCTAAATTTTATTTTATGACATGTTCTTAATTATTTTAACAAATTTTATTTAAGTGTTCATGTATATGTGTTTTAAAGTGTTTTAAATATGTATTTGTTAAAGAACGTTTTTTAAAAAACAATTTTGGATAGTTTTCACCATCAATGAGTTGCTTATTTCATTTGATAAACATCACGACAACCAACCTCAATAAGATGCAAAAAAAAAAAAAAAAAAAAAAAAATTCCTTTTCTGTATTTGTACTAATTTTGTTTATTGTAGCACCCTGATGATGCAAATAAAGATTTGCGAAAGCTTGGTTTACTAAAAAGAGTACTTCTTTGTCCTATCTTCCGCTGCACACCCAAATATTAGAGTTTTGTATTCTATTTGATCAGCGTTGATGACAAGCGTTTAACGCTTTTTAGGTCACACCTCCCAAAAAGTTTCTAGCCGCTTGACTCTTCACAAGAGTGACATTAGGTTACACCCTGATAGATGTTCTCTAGCCACACATGCTAACACAACAGGACACTCTTTCGATTTTCCAAATGTAAAAATCCTATCCACGGAGACCAATTATTTAAAAAGATTGTTTCTCGAGATGGCTTTCATTTTTCAAGAAAAAGAAACTATTAACAAAAAGACAGATACCAATAATTTAAGCAACTTATATTCATTATTGTTAACTTTGGATAAACATGAATCTACTAATACAGACAATTCATCATCAACAATATAAGTTTAATTATATATGAGATATACAATACCTCTACTACTTCTTCTAAAATAAGTCTTTTTACATTTTCTGTTTCAAGTTCAGCATCTATCAGGTATACTATTACCTTTACATTGTTATCATTAAGATCTAACGTTCTATCGTTTTAAGTTGGCAGTAACGAATTCACAACCAATTCTTTGTTTCTGATAAGAATTTTTATAACCTAAATTTTATTTTATGACATGTTCTTAATTATTTTAACAAATTTTATTTAAGTGTTCATGTATATGTGTTTTAAAGTGTTTTAAATATGTATTTGTTAAAGAACGTTTTTTAAAAAACAATTTTGGATAGTTTTCACCATCATTTGTAGGGGTCAAATGAGTTGCTTATTTCATTTGATAAACATCACGACAACCAACCTCAATTAGTGTAAGATGCAAAAAAAAAAAAATTCCTTTTCTGTATTTTGTACTAATTTTGTTTATTGTAGCACTCTGATGATGCAAATAAAGATTTGCGAAAGCTTGGTTTACTAAAAAGAGTACTTCTTTGTCCTATCTTCCGCTGCACACCCAAATATTTGAGTTTTGTATATATATATATATATATATATATATATATATATATATATATATATATATATATATATATCCATAGAAAAGGTTTTATTCTTTTATGATAATTTCACTCATCAAGTAGTGATCCTGAAATCTTCAAAATTTATTCTCAAATATATTTTCCTTTATTATTAACAAAGTGGCCAAGCAGACCGTGACAATAAAATGTTGATGTGTGTCATTTCCTGCTTAGATATGTAATGATAATATGTAATGTTTACTTATGCTTGGTATAAATCACGTAATGTACTTTTGTATTTCGCATCTGACATGGATATTGTATATGATCCGAGAGTTTGTTGTTGGGTACCTACGCGTACTAAATGAAAAATAGGCCAATAAACTTTCAAACGTTCGCGTACTAAATGAAAAATAGGCCAATAAACTTTCAAACGTTTGGAAATCATGATAAATGAACGAATATGTGAAGCAACGGAAATTTGGTTAGAATTATTTTACAAACAAATTAATAGCAAATGCCACTTTTTTTGTAAAGCAGAAAATGGGAAAAATATTCTCAAGAAAATCCTTTATCTCGGTTACTATAGAAGATACCAAAGAATCTATATTCTTTGGAGATACCAAAAAAAGTTATTTACAAAAATTTGTTATAACTGTCAGCTTCACATTTTAAAATTAGTTACAAATATACAGGGTCTTCCACAACACTGTACCGCATCAAAGAATTGTTTTTTTTTTATAAAGCCTCCGCTTCACTTCTCGTTACAAGAAAGAAAGTTGTTTTGTGTTATACAGGGTATTTAAAACAAACTCACCGCGTGAGTAGCGTTGGTGGCCACAGGGCAGAAAATGTGTCGGTTGAACTTAAAAAAAATAATAATCTGATTGAGAAAAAATAGAATTATGAACCTAGATAACTAACATAAGTAATTATTAAATGGCAATAACATCAAGAAAACAAATTAATTACCTAATTTTCAATTTCTTCATGAAAACGTCTAAAACAATTTTTTAAGCACAATCCCGGATGTTCAGGGCACTCCGCACAATAAAACAATGAGTCCTTTCTTTCTTTTTTAGTTTGCCAGCAGTATTTACACCGTCGTCGTTTTGTAATACCATTAGCTGATTTAGGGCAATGGGATGGCAAATGAAACGTCAAATTTTTCTTGACTTGAGGGATTTTTGGGTTTGGTCCCAAAAGACTAGGAATCACCGACAATCGAAAGTCGTACAATGACATTTTTGTATTAGAATTATTATAGAAATAGTATGCGTTCATTAGCATAATTTGAAAAATATGTATGCCTATTTTTTGTACCACTTCATACTTTTGTGTTCGCAACTATAATAATTTAACATCTGGTCGCTTAAGTCAATGCCATCTTTGTTTTTGTTATATTTAGCGACTAAACGGGGCTCTTCATAATCAATCCCTTTCCTAGATATTGTTGGAACCATTTCATGACCAAATTCGGAAGAGATCATTAAAATATCTCGCTGATCTTTCCATTTAGACACACATATCCCTTTATTATTGTAAGCACTCATCAGTTCATTTTGTTTTAACTTTCGAGAAACAACTTCGTGTGGATTTTCCGCTCTTCCTGTTCTCAATGTTTCTATACGATAAGTTTTAACCGAAAGTAGTTTTTTACACAATGGAACACTATTATAAATATTAATCATATATAAGGAGTGACCAACATTTAGTTTCGAATCCATCAAATTTAGCACTACTTTTTCCGTATGATTACGTCCTTTAACTACGAGGACAGTAGCTCCACTATGAACTAATATGCGTTGAACTCATCCCTGTACATTCTGCAAAAGTATACAGTCTGACACCATATTTGTGTCGTTTGCCCTTGAGAAATTGACGAAAACTAAGTCTTTCTCTCCATAAAATCATAGATTCGTCTAGGGCTAATTTTCTTTATGGATAATAAAGATTTTCCATTTTACTATTAAAAAAAAAATCGGTTGCCTGTAAAGTCGGTTTTACGGGCGAAGATTTTACGTGACAACGTCTTTTTCTCAATAGAAGATTTATTGATATGAATATTATTAAATTGCACAATAGGAACAAGGAATTGAATGACATTAATAATTTACTTAACACTATCAACATTTGTCAATAGTATGACATAACCTATAAACTCAGTTTCTCAACTTTTGTGTCAATCTAACAATTAATCAATCAATCATAGTTTACGATAATGAAATATTAGTGTACAATTATTTACCTTTATTGTTGTAGTTGTTGTAAATGACGAATCTAAGCACTCCACATTTTCACTACAGACACAGCTGACGATACTTTAACCACACGTGTGAACTTGTATTATAACGCTTTCTCGGTTTTCCAACGCCAAGAACGCTCGAGAAAGACAGAGACACAAGCACGCACCGATTCAACGCGCCTAATTCTCTAGTGCTGCGCGCGCAGCGGACCGATCATGTTTGCGTGGGAGAGAGACGGAAGGCATTCGCCGGTCCGGCGGGCCTCTCTCTCGTTTGGTGACTCATCGTAACAGACGTGAGCGGGCGTTACACTTTTTCATGAGTGACTCCGAGCCACAACCTAATTTAAGACGTTGTCACGTCAAAAGTAATAACCAAATTTCAATGGAAATCGGAGAAAGTTCTGTATAATAATTGAAAAGAGGTACGAAAGCAACAATCTGTTGTAGTCATAGTTTTTTAATTATTGTGAAAATTAAAAAAATGATTGATTTTGCTAATACTTGTTAAATCTAATACAGGGTAAGTTAAAACACAAATTTATTATTTGTTGAGTATTTTTAAATGCATCACCTGTATTTTATTACTTTACCATTTACAAATATCTTTATCTTGATCGACCTACCAATACTAGGTTCACTATAAACGGGTAATGCTCAAAATTATAGCACCTACGCCATAATCCGTTTTTCTACACGCCTTTATAAATATGTCTGACAATTTTACGTTCAAAAACAATCTTATCCGCTTTTTGGATAAAATTCTCTTTAATCCAAAATATGCTCTACTTGTCAGATATGTTGGTCCATTAATTTCTGCACTTACTGCATTATGCTGGTTGATTTGTGAACCTAGATATATGAACTCTCTTACGTTTGAAAGTATATGTTCCAATCGTTACATCTTCGGGTTGTGTTAAGGTACCTTTCATATACTTCGTTTTAGTGGTATTAATCAGTAGCTTCATTTCCTTTGTTGCTGCCTCTACTACCGTGAATCATTGGATCAGGTCCGCCTTTCTTCTTGCAATGATGTCAATGTCATCAGAATATGCTAGTATTTGTACACTCCTATTAATAATGGTTCCTTCTGTTGTTATTCCAGATTCTTTAATATATTTTTCTAAAACAATGTTAACACTATCATAAGGATCTACAGATCTAAAATCTACAAACAGATGGTGAGTATCAATTCCATACTGACAAGTTTTTTCCAAAACTTGTCTTAAGGAATATTTTACGGATCTTTGATTTTTCTTTGCGAAACCCACACTGTTATTTGCCTATTACGTTTTTACAATATTCCGATAGTCGATCGTGAAGAATGTATGCCGATCGTAAAGAATTTTTTGTATGACACGTTTAGGAGATTAATTCCTCTGTAGTGTTAATAGATTATTTGATCTCTTTTTTTTGTCAATAAGTATAATTCCACCTACGTTTCAGTCTTCTTATAGTTTTCTAAATCAGTTCTACTAACCTACATATATAAAAACGTCAGATTTTTGCGCCAGGTCAGATGTTCAGATGCGTCAGATGTTTTAAAAGCTCAGAAGGAATGCCATCTGTTCCGGGAGCTTTGATTTCTTTAAATATTTTATTGCTGTGATGACTTCTTTTTCTGTTGGGATGTTACCTTTTTTTTTTCATATTCAATGTCTTCGAGCTCGATTTCTGCTTCTTGGAACACTATCTCATTTCTTCGTCTCTCCTAAAAGTTTTCTTCCCATATTTATAGTAGGTATCTGGTGCAGATCATCAATAATCTCTCCTGTTCTGTTTTTAATTGGTTTACCCTGGTAAGATTTTCGCGTTGTGTATTAAATTTCTCTAGTTCTTTCAATGAGTTTTCTATATTCTCCTTCTACTTTCTTTTAGTATTTGTTTTTCGTCTCGTACCAGCTGCCTATATTCTTCTTTTACTTGTCTCGTTATTCGCCCTTAAAGTAAGTCTTATATATGCCTGATTTTTTCTTTGTGTTGTTTGTGCACATTCCTCATCGTACCAGTCCGACCGTATTTTTTCATGCTCTTGCCTTCCAATCCCTTCAGTTGCCTTCTCTTCCAATATGATTTTAAACATCTTCAACTATACCATCCGTACAGTCCTCTAGCTTACTTTTTTTTAATCTCTTAGCTATCTCAGGGTTTTTAACGCTTCTACGTTAAACCTTTTCTCTTTCCATCAAACTCGTCTGACTTTGTATTGGAGAGTCTAGCTCTTATTTTCGTTTGGACTAGGTTATGGTTCGAGTCTATGCGTATCCCACGTCTTGCACATACGTCTATCACATATGAAGTGTCTTGCGTCGACTACTACATGGTTGATTTGATTAACTGTATTCCCATCAGGGCGTATTTATGTTCCTTTATCTATATATGCGCATAAAGCATGTGCTATCAATTACCATGTTGATTCATACAGCTAAATGTACCAGGTGAGTTCAATTGTTGTTCGATTCTTCATATAAACTGCAATTTCCAATGGTTGGCGCGTATTTCTTCTCCTTGCCTATCTTTGCAATCTCCTAGTAAAACCTTTACTATTTGTCCATTTCTAGGACAGTCTTGTATATGTATGTTGTCTTGTATATGTACAGTTGTTCGTAAAAGGTATTCGTATTTTCTTCATCCGAGTTCTTCTAAGTGTTAACATGACGTCCTTTTGTTGATAGGCTGAAAGGTACATTACTGTTTTATTGGCTTTGAAGTTCATTCTTATATATCGTAAAATTCTTTTTCTCAAATATTTTATTTGCAAACCATCTCATTTCCTGAAGTACAATTAGGTATATCGCAATTATAGTTCTAAATTGTCAGTAAGGATCAACAAGTATAAGGCCCCTGACGTATACAGCGATCTTATATCCCCCTTGAGTATAAATGAGAGTGTTAACACTGCAACCAACCCTCAACCTGGAGGACCAGAGACTCTTCTATTAGGGTTACCATATCTTAGCCTAGGAGTTCCAGATTTAAGGCGCTGGAGATTCACCTTCACCCATCCCGTTATTGACGTATGTCAACTTGGGCAATGCTTGGTATTTAATGACAAGCCACTTATCATAGCTACTGCAACGTCTCAAATATTCACTCTCCTCCTTTCTCAACCAAATTGTTATTGATTTTAATTCATAAGTCAAGCATTTTACATCGTAAAAAATTATTTTTTAACGTTATTTACATCATAAACGCTAGTTTTAGGGTTGAAAATTTGTATAAAAGTACAAATTATCATGAAATATGTTTATTTTACTTAATTTAATCAAATTTTAATGCATAAAACACTTAAATACCCATTTGTCTATTTTTTCTTTTTAGGTAGTTTTAACCCCTTAAAAATAAAAAGCACATTTCGCCCATACATAACTTTTTCAAAGGAGGGTAAGACAAGCTTAAATACAAATTTTCTGCTAAATCTATGCAGTTCGACAGAATTGAAATGTAAGGTTCTACTTTCCGCCCAAATTACTGGACTATTAAACATCCTACTGAACATTTAAATGCGATCTAGTCAAGTCGATCTGGACAAGTCCAAGCAATACCTACTGGTTAATATCAACCTTGATAACCATTTTTAATAAAACTGACGATGATTATTTATATATTATAAAACTATAAGCTTAATGAGTCATACACTGAAATTGTTACGACCATACGACCAACGTCAAGATAGATTATCAGTACCTATACAAAAAATATTAAGTTCAAACATTTAGTACGACAAGGTTGTATGCTTTCACCTCTAGGTACTGTTCAATAAGTATTTAGAAGTTATCATGAGAGAAGTATTACACAATGTAACAGCTGAAGTAGTAGTTAATAGCGTTCTTATTAGCAATATGCGATATATGTCAATGACACCGTACTGCTAGCAGAAAGTATAAATGACCTACAAAGATCGGTTCAAAAAGTTTATGAAACTAGTAGCTATTATGGTTTAAATGTGAACCTTAACAAGACAAAATTTTTGATCTTTACCAAAAAACCTAACCACAACATACAGCTAACATTAAACTATCAGATTATAAAGAAAATTCATAAATATAAATATCTAGAAACTCTTAATCAACGATAGCAATGATTAATAAATAGAGTTAAGACGTAACATTTCATTAAAATGAAACAATTCTTCCAGAAGCTGAAGAAAGTGTTAAAATTAATTAAACAATTGGAATTATGTTCATACTATATTTGTTTATTTTTTAATGGGATATATTTTTTGAACCGTAAAAAAGTGCACGTACGTTCTAACTCATTACTTATCATTATGTCATTTTAAACGGAAAGTTATTACGTTAATAATAAATAAATTCGCATTACTTTTGTACTAAATAATTAAGCACATAAGCTAAATAATTAAACAAATATGTTTATTTTGTAAACATGTTTGCATAGTAATTATAAATAATGCATATAGGCTTATAAAATATTGTATTGTTTACTATACTCATTAGAATTAGAATAAGTACGGAACTTCATCTATCTGCGAACTGTTATAAATGAGAGCGAAAAGAATAGCCCCGAGTTGAATTCAAGAAAATAGAAACGCAAGAATTCTGGACCAGATGCTTGTGTTAAAACAATGTGTCAAGGCGTTTATATCTATAAAGGGGAGTTCATTATTCAACATATAAACTTTTCCAATTTTATTAAAATAATTATAACGAGTATGTCATTCGTAAATATATTGGATTCTAGTACTCATAAAGAGTAAACCCCAAGGAAACAGAACAAGAGGAAG
This sequence comes from Diabrotica undecimpunctata, assembly GCF_040954645.1. Classification (NCBI taxonomy): domain Eukaryota; kingdom Metazoa; phylum Arthropoda; class Insecta; order Coleoptera; family Chrysomelidae; genus Diabrotica; species Diabrotica undecimpunctata. The sequence continues at coordinate 139,898,535 of NC_092803.1, read as the reverse complement.
GCCCCGTAAAAGATGGATAGACGACGTAGAGAGGGATCTTAAAACCATGAACATCAGGCAGTGGCGAAGGAAAGTATCCGACAGGGCAGAATGGAAGAACATTGTTAAGCAGGCCAAGACTCACAAATGGTTGTAGCGCCATTAGAAGAAGAAGAAGAAGAGTACTCATAAAGAGTATACCGGAATAAAAGAAAAAGACAGTTAAGATTTGATTTCACGTATAGTGCGTCTGTATATCCGCTTATACGTATTTCACCCTAAAAGGGATCATCAGAACGGCTATTCATTCGATATTTTCACGTTCAGAGCGTCTGTGAATAGCCGTTCTGATAATCCCTTTTAGGATGAAATACGTATAAGCGGATATACAGACGCACTATACGTGAAATAAAATCTTAACTGTCTTTCTCCTTTTATTGCGGTATACTCTGTATGAGTACTAGAAACCAATTTGCTAAGGATTTTTGCTTAGTTGAGGAGATATGTTGTGGAATGCAATTTTAGATTCCCCATGTCTCTAATAACATCTTTATCAACGTCTGTTTTGTCTTGCAATTCTTAGAAGGCACAGATTAAAGCAGAAATCTCAATTTGGTTTCGAAACATTAGTGTACGGATTTATTATCAGATCTCGCTATTTGCGTCCATACGCAAAGCGTAAGCGTAAGCCATGTTAGAGTTGCTTCTACCAAGGCAGGAAAGATTTATTTTCACGTTCAGAGCGTCTGTGAATAGCCGTTCTGATGATTCCTTTTAGGGTGAAATACGTATAAGCGGATATACAGACGCACTATACGTGAAAATAAATCTTAACTGTCTTTTTCCTTTCACTAATAATAAAATTACTTTATTTAATTTTAAAAATACCATTTAAAATTTAAAAATACAGAAAACATGGTAATATTTGCATTTGTCTACAGTGGCACGTGCAGTACAGTAGTTATATGTGAAAAAGTGCTAATTTTTATACTACCTAATTTAAACAACAAAAAAGTAATTCTGGGGTGATTTAGTAAAAAGTAGGGAGTTTTTAAAGCAAAGCTTGTATACTGTTGTTGTATTACTTTTTCGCTGTAGTGAAATACTAAGGCGAGCGTCACGGAAATAGCGCCACGAAACAAAATAGCGGTTCAGGGTGTTTGTAAACTTGTGTATATGATGGTGAATCTTGTTTTAAATTATGATGCAGGTATTCTTGAGAAGAAATGGACTCGATTGTTACTTTACTTTTATTGTTTTATACAATGTTCTTTAAAGGACAGTGAACGACTGAGAGGTACCTTAGAGCACCTGTCGTACACCTGAACTATGTCAGCGTTGCCACAATACAAATTTAATCAGGTGCACTACAAAACTAAAATATACTGAATATAACTCTCCCCTTTAAAGGTACTTCAAAATAAACATACAAAAATATTAGGTAATAAAAAAGAAAATACAAAATACTAATATAAAAGAAAAAAGGAATTGTATAAATTTAACACTAGGATAATTCACTGTTGACGGAACGGATCACAGTTGACACTGTGTTTATTTCTGTCACTCGCAAGACTCACTTTCCAGGAAATAAACGTAGAATTCTTCCCATTGGCCACTTGCCTGGGGGTTGTTGATCATTTTTGATTATTACTAGTGTACCAACAGCAAGCGGAGTAGCCTGGTTTTTCCATTTATATTGAAAGCGTAGCTGAGAAATGTATTCTTTTGTGAATCATATCGAAAATTGTTGAAATAATTGTTGAATTGATTATAGTCTGGACAGATTGGTTGGCGGAACTTCTGATACGTCCGGTGCACCTCGTCGTCTAGTTACCTTGGGTTTCGATATAAAGGAATTTTCGGAATTTTCATGATGTATATGTTTCCGACGATTCTGTCAAAA